>NC_138244.1:14067282-14601807 GCF_964197995.2 Scardinius erythrophthalmus
CATTCTAGTGAATCAATCAAACTTTTCAAAAAGTGGAGAGGGCGGGTCTTATCTAAAATTCGGAAAGATCCTCCGCTATACCTTTAAAAAGCGCTGACCTGTACCACCTGACTGCTGCAGATTCATTTAGGTGTTGATAGTGTTGCAATTTAAACATAAATTCGAATCGCAAACCGCTCCGAGTATAACGTTACAAGTTTCCATCTATGGCTCCAGTTATGGCGTGAATGCACTATAAGCTCATGGTTTTGGTTTAGGAGGAACTGTAAAATGTGGCTGCTGTTTCGTTTGCGGTGCTCTGTGACTGACGTCTGTCTAACTAAATACATGAAACGTGCTGATGACAAGTGGCTGGTAGGACAATCGTACCATTGCATTCGGACCTAATGCAATTATTAGACGGACAGTTTATGGTCCTACGCCTTCCACAGACAGATTTTCTAGAACAAATCACCTACCCTGCCTTTAACTTAAATAAAAGAAATAAAAGAAATGTTTGTCTGTTAAATGAATACAGCACCAGAATTCATACTAATGAGATAGGTGTACAAATAAAAAGGAAGTTCTGTTCCTCTTTTCATTTCTACAGTACAAAGTAAATATGTTTTGACAAGGTCAGATTTCTCAAACCGGTTGTGGGGAGACAGGACGGATGTTCTAGCTTTTGCAATGACCCCTGGTAGCACCTCTTTCCAGTTAAAGGACCGGTCCCATATGTGGAAGGTGGGAAGTTCCGTAAGTCCTTATCAGCGGCAGGGACAGCCTGTTCCCACATTTCCTCCTCCAGCTGAATGGACACAGGAAAGAAAAAACTGATATCTATGAAAACCGGAAACTCATGAGACTTTACAGGAAAGGCCCTTTTAGTAGGGAGGTTAAGCCCAAAAAATAGGCCTTTGACTTCAAGTCATGATGCAAAGGTCGTCTTTGGTATGGAAGTACCTTAGGGTCATACAAATAAATTTATCCTAAGACACAAGTGAGATCACACTTTGTATCAGAAATAAACAGGTTTTTTCAAAAATGGCCTGCAAATGCGGCGAAAATACTCTAGAGCCCATATCTTTGCTTTTGTTATCACTATAATGACAAATTTGGTGTCAAAGTGTACATTTTTGGGGTCAAGGAATCCAATAAAATTGGTTTCAAGTTTAAAAAAACTAAAATTTTCCCCATACCATGACAATTGGGGGTAAATATGCACATTTCACATAAAAATTGTGTCATCAGAGTGACTTTACTTATCTTTTCCTTAAAAAACTTTAATTTTGTATTTAAGCAGTGCAGCTACTTCTGTACATTACATTTGTCCTAAGTAGCATGAGATTTCGACCAGTCAGGAGTAGCCTATAGCAAATCAGTTCCTGCAACAACACATCCCATCTGCACCAGGAGCTGTGACAGCTGTTGAAGGTCAGAGGTGACAGGTTAACACTTTGAGGTTCGTATGACTTCCTCATTAAATAGAAAAATGTTTTTAATGTTAGATAACTAGTAACTAGCTAGCTAGTAACTAGTTAGCTTCATTATAACTAGGTCGCTAGTAACTAGTTAGCTTCATCATAACTAGCTAGTGACTAGTTAGTGTCATTTTTATTGAAGCAAGCACATAGCCTACATGTTGCTAGCTAGTTAGCTAGCTTCATTATTTGATATTTTTTACTTTTGCGAATGCTTGTTAATGCTCATATTATCTCTCTTATGATGTTAAAGCAACTTCATTTCTTTTTTCAGATAAGCCATAATGGAATGCCGTGACTGGAGTTTATGCTTCCTATGTCAGTCCGCCCTAAAGATTGAAAAAAGATCACTCTTAAACCGAGGACCGTGACGTCGCACGGTATGGCGCAGCGGGGGCCCCACCCTGGAGCCAGGCCCGGGGTTGGGGCTTGTATGCGAGCGCCTGGTGGCCGGGCCTCCCCCCACGGGGTTCGGCCGGGCTCAACCCGAAGGAGCGACGTGGGGCCGCCTTCTCATGGGCTCACCACCTGCAGGAGGGACCGTAAGGGGGTCAGTGCTGAGAGGATCGGGCGGCAGTCGAAGGCGGGGGCCTCGACAACCCGATCCCTGGACACGGAAGCTAGCTCTAGGGACGTGGAACGTCACCTCACTGGCGGGGAAGGAGCCTGAGATTGTGCGTGAGGTTGAGAGGTTCCGACTAGAGATAGTCGGGATCACCTCTACGCACGGCTTGGGCTCTGGAACCACACTCCTCGAGAGAGGATGGACTCTTCACCACTCTGGAGTTGCCCATGGTGAGAGGTGGCGGGCTGGTGTAGGTTTGCTTATAGACCCCCAGCTCAGCCGCCATGTGTTGGAGTTCACCCCGGTGAACGAGAGGGTCGTTTCCCTGCGCCTTCGGGTCGGGGATAGGTCTCTCACTGTCGTGTGTGCCTACGGGCCAAACGGCAGTGCAGAGTACCCGGCCTTCTTTGGGTCTCTGGGAGGGGTGCTGGAAAGTGCTCCAACTGGGGACTCCGTCGTTCTACTGGGGGACTTCAATGCCCACGTGGGCAGTGGCAGTGACACCTGGAGTGGCGTGATTGGGAGGAACGGCCCCCCTGATCTGAACCCGAGCAGTGTTCAGTTATTGGACTTCTGTGCTAGTTACAGTTTGTCCATAACGAACACCATGTTCAAGCATAAGGGTGTCCATCAGTACACGTGGCACCAGGACACCCTAGGCCGTAGGTCGATGATCGACTTTGTGGTCGTTTCATCTTACCTACGGCCGTATGTCTTGGGCACTCCAAGAGAGGGTAAAGAGAGGGGTGGAGCTGTCAACTGATCACCACCTGGTGGTGAGTTGGATCCGATGGCAGGGGAGGAAGCTGGACAGACTCGACAGACCCAAGCGTACTGTGAGGGTCTGCTGGGAACGTTTGACCGAGTCTCCTGTCAGAGAGATCTTCAACTCCCACCTCCGGTGGAGCTTCGACCGGATCCCGAGGGAGGCTGGAGATATTGAGTCCGAGTGGACCATGTTCTCCACCTCCATTGTCGAAGCGGTCGCTCGGAGCTGTGGCCGTAAGGTCTCAGGTGCCTGTCGAGGCGGCAATCCCCGAACCCGGTGGTGGACACCGGAAGTAAGGGATGCCGTCAAGCTGAAGAAGGAGTCCTATCGGGCCTGGTTGGCTTGCGGGACTCCCGGTGCATTTTGGACTCCAGCAGGGCTGCCCTTTGTCTCCGGTTCTGTTCATAATTTTTATGGACAGAATTTCTAGGCGCAGCCAGGGGCCGGAGGGTGTCAGGTTTGGTGACAACACGATTTCGTCTCTGCTCTTTGCAGATGATGTTGTCGTGTTGGCCTCATCAAACCAGGACCTTCAGCATGCACTGGGACGGTTTGCAGCCGAGTGTGAAGCGGCTGGGATGAGAATCAACACCTCCAAATCCGAGGCCAGAAAAGGGTGACTTGGTGGAGAGTTCCTTCCTCAAGTGGAGGAGTTTAAGTATCTTGGGGTTTTGTTCACGAGTGAGGGAAGGATGGAACGGGAGATTGACAGACGGATCGGTGCAGCTTTTGCAGTAATGCGGTCGATGTACTGGTCTGTCATGGTGAAGAAAGAGCTGAGCCGCAAGGCGAAGCTCTCGATTTACCGGTCAATCTACGTTCCTATTCTCACCTATGGTTATGAGCTTTTGGTCATGACCGAAAGGACAAGATCCTAGATACAGGCGGCCGAAATGAGCTTTCTCCGCAGGGTGGCTGGGCGATCCCTTAGAGATAGGGTGAGAAGCTCGGAAGGAAGTGTCTAGGGAGAGGGAAGTCTGGGCATCTCTGCTTAGACTGCTGCCCCCGCGACCCGGCCCCGGATAAGCGGAAGAAGATGGATGGATGGATGGATGGATGGATAGATCCCTCTTCATCATTCAAACTGAGAAACAATCCTGAAAGAT
Source organism: Scardinius erythrophthalmus (assembly GCF_964197995.2). NCBI lineage: Eukaryota > Metazoa > Chordata > Actinopteri > Cypriniformes > Leuciscidae > Scardinius > Scardinius erythrophthalmus. The sequence goes on from NC_138244.1 coordinate 14,071,183, forward strand.
TGCAATCATGTTACAAAGAAGCTTTAGATAACATCCAGGAGCTGAAGGCATTAGGGGATCTGCCTGAGTTTATGGTGGACATTAGTGGTGGTAGTCAGGATGTAGTTCAGCTGATGATTCAAAATCCTATGGTGTGGCACAAAAGCTGCAGAAATGCGATTGATAAACAAAAAGTTGAGAGAGCAAGAAAAAGAAAAAAGCATGAAGAGTCTGTGAGTCCAGTAAAAACATGGCGCATGAGTGACAAGTCCACCACACTCGCTTTACCCAGACCTTCAACATCATCATGTGAACCATTTGATAAACTGTGTCTCTTCTGTGGTGAAGTGGGCAAAAAAAAGGAACTGAGGAGGGCTGCCACCCTTGGCTTGGATAGAAAAGTGAAAGAATGTGCTCAGGTGGTGGGTGACCGGCATCTATTGGCTGAACTAGCTGCTGGTGACATGGTTGCTATTAATGCTGTTTATCATCGTCCATGCCTGACTAGGCTCTATAGAAAAGCAGAAACTGTTGGATGTGACTCAACTGAAAGTAATGCAACTCAGGTCATCAGAGCACATGTCCTCAATGAGTTGCTCGAATACATCGAGGACTATCGTTGCTCAGGGGAATCACTGGCAATGTCTGACTTGACAGCCCTCTATGACGAGCGCATTGCTGATCTTGGATTTCCAAACATCAAATGCAACACCACACGCCTTCGGAAGGATATTGAACGCCTGATTCCTGACATCAGATCAGTACAAATAAATCGTGTCTGGTCCATTGTATTTGATGATGACCTGAGCAAAGCTGTTGCTAACATGAAAAACAACACTTCTACCGATGTCTCCATCATCTTCAAAGCAGCCAAAATCCTTCGGCAAGAGTATCTCCCCATGAAGCATGCTTTTACAGGTGCCTTCTCAACTTCCTGTGAAGCTGATTCTATCCCTCCCATGCTGAGATCGTTCTTACACATGCTTCTTGATGGATCAGGTATTGATCAGCCACCTCCTGGACCTGAGAAGTTCCAGGCTGCAACATCCATTGGGCAGCAAATAATTTTCAACTCTGTAAGATGCAGATCCAAGAAACATGGCAGTGTTCCTCGTCACATAAGAGAGAGGGAAACACCAGCTTCGCTATATCTGGCAATGAAACTACACCAGCAAAGTGGTAGTAGATATCTGGTGGAGGCCATGCATAAAAGAGGAATGTGTGTCATATGACCACTTGAAAACATTTAGCATAGATATAGCGAATTCAGTGATCAGTCACTAGGAGCAGATTGGTGTCGTGGTCCCACCTCAGGCAGTCCACTGAATAAAACGTCCGATTTTGTCAAATAGGGTGTCAAATTTCGTTCAACCTACCCTCCATTAGATGGCAGACATGTCATACTTCATCCGCGACTCAAAAAAACGTCATGCTTCTATACAAAATCTTCGAGCTAGAGTGCATTGAATCAGTGCGAACAAAAGCGGAGCTAGTGTGCGAGTGAGCCATTTTATCAGAGCAATATTGTCAACGTCAGCGAGTATTTGCATTACATTATTATTATTATTATTATTATTATTATTATTATTATTATATCTAATGGCATCAATAAAGCTTACCCGCAATGAAGTGTTGGGTCTTCTATTCGTGGACCCTGATTATGAAGGGGAATATCTGCCTGATTCTGAAAGTGAAAGTATAGCCCTACACCAAGCACAAACGGTGAATCCTTTGCCCAATTTAGATGGTCCTTTACCCAATGTCAGTGGTGGGAAAAATGTTTCTCGGGGTCGGAGTGTTCATCGCGAAGTTAGCAGGCGTGTTAGTGTTGTGGGGAACGAGGCGCGAGATTTTTACTGTGTGTGCCTCTCCACAATCGTGGCGACAGTATTGTGGTGGAGACTTTGTTTGTCTAATGCCACTGGGTATGTTAGACGAGGTCGAAGTATTCATAGGACAGTTAGGGGGCAACGTGGAGGCAGGGTGGGGAGTCGCAATGACAATGACAGTAGTCCGAGCTGTGCACACTCGGCGCGTGCGCGAGGCAGATCTGGCCGCGCTGCTCCCAGCAGGAGCAGAGACGGTGTGACACTGGGCAGAGGGGCTATTATGCATAGTCTATCGCAAGCTGATGGGAATGCCGGCTTTTGAGTACTTGGCCAATGAGGATGATTTACTATATGTAGTAAATAGAAAATCTCTACAGCAAAAGGCCAACCGCTACTTGCATTCGGTTTGTTTCTACCATTTATTAGTAATGATTTACACAGTTTGTTTACTACTTACTATTTACCTGAGCATTCAGTATTGTGCAATATAGCATACAGAAGGTGAGGGACATTTTGGGGGGAAAGAAGTGCTGCATTTGATCATTTTATCATTTAAACGTGACTTTTCATGAACATTCTATAATCCAAGATGGCCGCCACCATAATGACGTCATAATATGCAAATTAGATGGGGAAATGTAATCCCTACATAAACTTTGGGTCATCCTTAATATTTCTCTAATTTACAGAAAGTCTCTATCTTTTATCACTTTTAAGATATAGCCTTTTGAAATTAAGATGTCAAAATCGAACATTTTAGGAAAAAACCTCCCACCTCCCACGAAACACTGTGTGTTTGGTATGTGTTTTTTAATAAAAAATTGCATACTTCACCTCCAATTGTCATGGTAAGGACAACATTATTGTTTTTTAGTCTTGGAACCTATTTTATTGGACTCCTTGACCCCAAAAATGTACACGTTGATACCAAATTTGTCATTATAGCTATAACAGAAGCAAAGATATGGGCCTCTCAAGTATGGTCGGCGGCCATTTTTAAAAAATGTGCGTATATAAGATACAAAATGTGATCTCACGTGTGTCTTAGGATAAATTTATTTCTATGGCCCTAAGGTACTTCCATACCAAAGGGGACCTTTGCATCATGACTTGAAGTCAAAAGTCACTTAACCTCCCTACTATTTTCTAGACTTTGTGAAATATAAGCAAAACAAAGAATATAGGGTAGTTTCAGAAGTGAGAGGAAACAGAATCAGTGTTTTGAAAATCATGACAAATGGTGTAAAAGCTCACCAACATTGCTGAGTTTTCCCACACAAATGGCATTCCCGGGTGAATAACCTATCAAGGTAAAGCAGTTTAAAAAGCAAAACGACAGACATAACAATATTACCCCTTTTCCACCAAGGCAGAGCTGGTGCTGGTTCGGAGCCAGAGCCTAGTTTCAAATCGGTTCTTTGTTTTTCCACCGCCAAAGCACCAGCTCCGAACCAGTAAAACTGGTTCTTAAGTAGCACCAAATCATTGCAGGGTCTAGAACGGAGCCAAGAAAGAACCGCTTGCGTCAGGGGCTGGGGGCGGGGTTACCGTGACCAACAAGACGAATAGAAACTTGTGACCGCCATTTTTAAATAGCAGCTAGTCGAGCTAATAGCAGCTCGATTATAATATTCGTCTATGTAAGTTACGGCGAGCTGCACGAACGCGTTGGATTCCGATGTATTTTTGCAAACCCATGAGCATCCATAGTATTGCAACGTCCGTTATTGTTGATGGCTTGTTCGAGATGCATCGGAGCGGCAAGGACCGATCGGAGCTGCGGGAGTGTTTGGAGAGCATACGACTCCTTGTGCTTTTAGATCGCTATCGCAGTGCTTTGATGTCATGCGGCGATCGATCTGCGAGAAGCCGATGCATCTCGAACAAGCCTGCCGTGTTTGTGTTTGGCGCTACCGCACTAGCGGTTGCTGGGCAACATGAGACGTATACAGTGACGTAAGATCTGGCTCTGTTGTGGCTCTCTAGCCGGTGGAAAGGCAAACCGGTTCTTAGTAAGCTCGTCAGTCGAACCAACTCTGAACCAGCTCTGGCTCTGGCTCTGAACCAGCACCCGGTTCTTGTTGGTGGAAAAGGGGTATATGTAGAACATCACTACTGATCACTTTAATGTAAAACACAAGTCCACAACAACAACAAAAATTCATTTTTGGTGTGAAATAAAAATAAACTTTCTCTTTTCATGTTCCAAGATTTTATTAAGCGCAGCTGTTGTAATCAACACACCTCTGTGTCCTTTGAACTTGGCATCTCTCTTCGGAAAACACATCAGGTTCCTTGTGTTATTCAATCAAAGAAAACTAAAACACTTGGAGCCAAAGGATTTGCTACAGGCAGTGCAAATGTGTGACTTCAAAAGAAATAGGGTTTTAAAAAAAAACAGTTTGAGATAAGAGCACAGGGGGTTTTCGGAGACTTGTTCTAAGGTTTTGAGGAAAAGCCAAGGAGGAAGTATCTGGGTGGGGGGGTTATTAACCCTTCACACCTTTTACAATACCTCTCTTAAGGAGATTTAACACTTTGAGAGTCTGTGTTAACCCAAGCGATTGTTTTTCATTCATTATTTTTGTCCTAATTTCCATTGCAAATTTTCAGAAACGCAACACAGATTCCATCAGCTGTGATAAAAATAGTGCAAATACCACACAGCCTTTTAAATATTCAAATATCATTATTATTATTAGAAATATTACAAATTATTCCAAATTTATTTAGAAAAGTATTAAAAATTTGCAAGTAATATTGAAATATATAATTAATAATAAACATGACATCAAGAAGTGTGACATGCTATATGTATAAAAAGTTGATTAAAATTCAAAACAACTTTGTTTTACTTTTTTGTCTTTTGTTTTGATGTCTGTAGTCATTTTAGAGAACAATAAGCATTTCAAAAAGTTTATGTACTAGCCAAAAATAATCAAAACTGGGGTGAAGCCACCTGGATTTGGAAAACACCCCGCTCAATAAACCAGGTGTGAGGATATTTTAAAACACAGATGTGAATAGGAACATATGATTCAAAGGTCATAGTGTGAGCCACAGATCTCAAGAAACGTGCATGATGGATTTATGACAAGACGAGATTAAAACAAATGAATCCAATTCAGTCTTATAGATCAAAATGCTTGGAAGCTGCATTTAGTTCTGCTCCTCAAATTTCAAGTAGTTTTAATACACTGTCCGACAGCAATGTGTTTTCTCTCATCCTATATTGCTCAAACCAGGGTTTCTCTCACCAGTTCGGAAACTTCAAGATCTCCGACCCACAACAGGTGTATACCTATCTTTAAACTTTCCGCTCCATTTATATTTGTTGAAAGAGAAAACCTCTCAAACAGACGTTCCCCTAATCTAAAAATAAAATAAAAAATGGAGCAGGTCTATTCTGTGCAGGTGGCACTGCAGAAACAATACGAGCGACCTCTTTTCCATTCCTCTATCTTTATCTGTTCTTCCCTAGAGCAGAAGGTCAGAGGGAATTTCCTAAAAGTGCTCTGATTCAACACCAGCCAGTCCTGGCTAACATAAGGAAGAACTCGTCCTCTGATGTCTGTGGGGGGGATAATGTTTACCTTCCCTTGCCTCATAAGCAGGCAACCACTTTACCATATGTGGGTCTTTCAAGAACGTGCATGTGCACAAATCCATAAGCACACAGACACGTGCTTGAGTAGACAGCCACACAAAACCACTTTTACACAGGCACACATGCGTACATTTCCATTCTCTTCCCTTTGTTCTTCATTCGTAAGTTGGTTGCTCTAGCCCTTTTTCAGGGCCCCACCGGAGACAAGGGACTCGTGTTGTGCACAGAGAGGTCACACGCACACCTGCTGTCTGTGCGCTGCACAGGAAGTAGTTGGAGAGATGTTTGGTTGGATTTTGCAGTAACAAGAAGTCACATGCTGGATTGTTTTTGTTGTGTATATGACAAATTATTAAGAGAATATATAAACTAGCGCTGTCAATCGATCATTTTTCTGTAATTAATCGTGATTAATCACACCTAACATTAATTTGGAGATTAACTATGAAATGATTACAATATAAAAATATATTAAAAACTATAATGTAGAATATTATTAAGTTATCAAGCACTTCACAATTTAAAAAGAGATTAATCCTTATTAAAGCTAAAAATGAGCAGTGAGTGATTTTCTCTGTCTTTTGTTCTTTGATTTACATAAATGAAAGACATCACAGCCACAGGTTTATTAGGCTGCTGTCACTTTAAGATCTGAAGCGCATGATGCAGATCGGACACGTGTCCCAATCAATAATTTCATGATTTGTTTTCACTGCTGTTGGATGCATTGTTTTTATGTAAGACTGTTGTGAAGACTTAAGCAGAGCTGCTGCACACAGACGGATGCGGTACACAAAGCAAACAAGCACCGCTTGGCCTTCTGTCGATTGGCTTCCAGCTTCCGTCTGACCACCAGCCAGAGGAAAGCCACAAGGCTGCGGCTGATTGAGAAAGAGTAAACAAGACTGCGAGTGTCTCTGAGGACACTTACTCAATCTCTCTCTCTTACATACACATGCACAAGCCATTCATGCTGCCTGGGACACAATCGCATCAAAGACTCGTGCTTTAATTCATTCATAATGGTTTATATTTACATAATACATGCAGCAGACACAAACCGCTTTGGATACAGTAAAAATCTGTGCATGTATGTCTATTCTTTCAGTCTCTTCCCTCGCTGCTGTCAAAACATGACTGGGATGTTGTCTTAGCTGCAGCTGTCCACTTAACATGACATTTTTTGGGGTGAGACTGCTGTACGATCCTTTCAGTCTTTTCATCTTGTGTCCTTTTTTACTCATTGTTAAGTCCAATGTCCTCATTTGGAATGACACAGCTGGATGTCTTTAAGCTAAAATGAAAAAAGAATAAGGGATTTGGTCCCCCTCTGCAGGCCAGAGGAAGTTACCATTGAAGTGAGGACCACTCGGGTTGGGTATCCCTCACACAGAGGATCCCTCGGTTTCCTCGTCAGATCGGTCTACTTACTGTGTCTGTTGCAAAAGCAGGACCTGGTTGTCCAGGCATGTCCTCAGTTTGTCTTCGGTCAGCGTAAGACGCTCCTCGAGGACAGCAACGGTCTGAGATATGAAAACCAATAGGCACGATCACATTAGCGACATTTCATAGACAAAAAGGGTCTATTGCCATTAGTGTAGCTATTTATGAATCACAGCTCACACAGAAGTCACTTAGGCAACACAGCAAATTTGCCTGACCAACTTCTGCAAGAGGAAATCTTTCACCCTCACACGAAATTCCCCATTGCATGGATTCCTAATGAAATGACTTGATTTTACCCGCAAAAATGGTCAAACAACAGTAAATATGACCTTATCTTTAAACAAATTTCAGATTTGACTAGGAAAAACAAGCTGATTTGCTGGGTAGATCTAGACAAAATAGCACTATTCAACAGACTTAGATGACCTAAAAGCAGTTCACCTGGGTCAGGATGTCCAACTGCTGCACAATGTTCTCCAGAGTGCTAGTAAGGTTTGATGGGATACCCGAGTGCTCCGCTGCAGATGCCGTCATGCCACCAGGAAACCTTTCTTCTTCATCCTCCCTTTCTCTGGGTCGATTATGAGTACGAGCTGGACCTGAGTCACGACCTGAGATGTGCTGATCTCTGCTGCTTGTGCCAATATCATGGCTCCTTACATCCTGAGGAATTAGGAAACCAAAATGAAAAGTTCTGTTATCATTTTTTCACCCTTATATCATTCCAAACCTGTTTGACTTTCTGTCTTATGCAGAACACAAAAGGGATGTTTAGCAGAATGTACCAGGTGCTTATTTCCAATGAAACAATCAACAAACAACATAAAAGTAGATAACATTTTGGTCTTTTCCTCACTCAGAGCTATTTTATGGCTTCATAAGACTTCACAAAGACTACTTTTATGGTCCTTTTTTTATTTTTGGAGCTTGAAAGAAACAATCCCTATTCACTTTCATAAGGGGATTTTGCACCAGAGGAACCTTTTCATAGTTCCTATAAATAATGGTGTTTTTGGCATGTTCGCACCGCAGGAACTGGGAGTGATTTTAGATATAGGAACTCCTTTTTGGGGTACTAAATTAGGTCCTACTTCAGAGTAGGGTCTAACCCAGCACAATATGAACTACCAGTGATGTAGGTGTACGCTGATTGGCCAAATGCATGCAAAACACTGGCACCCGCCATTTTTAAAAAGACATGTAAACACACAGTTTATGGCATTATTTACTCCACGAACATGGAAAACAGAGCAATAGAACAGAAGGACAGACGACCACTGAGGAAATCCAACACTATTTTGAAGGAACCAAGCAAAACAAAGTTTTTTCTGCTCAGCTAGCAACATTGGCCACACGGCAAATGCTATTATACTTTTTCGCTAATTAAACATCAGCGTTGGTCATTGATTTTGGCCCTAAAAAATGTTTTCATCCAGAACGGTGCATCACTAACAATGTTTTCATTTCTTCTTTTGTATTACACAGATACTTTTTTTTTTTATCATACAGGTTTGGAATGAAATGAGGTTGAGTAAATGATTTAAATTTTCAGGTTCATTGTCGTAGACAAATTAGTTGAACGTGGAAAAAATGCACCACATCACAGTCATCTTTTTGCTAACAATACATGATAGAAACAGAAATCAGAACGTGGGCCTCTGACCCTATCATGCATACAACCAAAATCTTGAACAGAACAGAGAGACAAAGCGAGGAGGAGGAGGGGAGGGTCATACATTCCTGCCCTAATGCAGGAAGAAAATCGATTGCAGACCCTTACTTCCTGTGCAGCGTCCTGACTTCAAAGCTCAGGCCTGAGAGACAGCATCACGGCCTAGGAAGGGAGGGTAGGAGGTGAACAAAGCTGTCAGTGTGTTGAAGGGTTGGTTCTGGGGTCCTCCGGCACCCACCAGCCACATCTGGAAAACATCTGCTAGCCTCATTTATACGCTTCACGCTCAGACCTCGATCATGCTACGCTCCAAACCTAGTATCTTCTTCCGTGTGTGTTTAGTTTCTCTATCCTAGTGGAAAACAGCCCTTGGAAAATGCCGTCTGTGCTAGTAGCAGTGTCTCATTTGTGAAAATGACTGAGGTAAGGCAAGGGGTCTACATGTATGCATGACATAACGGTTCAAACCAGGAAAAAAGTTCCAGCTCAGATTCCTCTAAAGAGGGGCCTTTGCACCGGGTAGTTATAGAAACTAAGTTACAGGAACTAGCTACCAAAGCAGTCCCCCTAGAACTAAATGTTCCCCTAGGACCATTTTCCTGGTTGCATTTGCACCGCCAGTTGGAACTTTCAAGTCATATAAGCCATCACTTATGTCCTGCCTCTTTGATTTTGAAGATGCAGCAGACTTTTATTTTGATGGTGCTGAGAACGGCTTAGCCAGAGCCTGAGCACACATCGCTCACATTCTGTCTTCATTAGTTTACGATCTGTTTAACAGTCCTACCTAATACGTTACAGTGTTAGTTAGAACTGTTAAACAAAGAAAGTAAACGGTACACAAAAAAGTATTATAGCATTTGCCCAATATAGTTGATGCTCAATGTTGTTAGCTGAGCAGAAATATTTAATCATGTTTCACTTGGTCCCTTCAAAGTCACGTTGGATTTCCTCCTTAGCATAAAGGTTGATAAGTGCCTATACTTTGGCGTCGGTCCCATCTATCACCATTTCCATGTTCGTTGAGTAAATATATAGGCTATAAACTTACACTTACACAGACCCTACTCTGAAGAAGGAGCTAGTTTAGTTTCCCCAAAAGTCTTTCCTAGAACTAAAATCGTTCCCAGTATCTGCGCTGCGAACACGACAATAAGATCAATCATTTAGAAATCGATAGGGTGCTATTAAAAAAAAAGTTGAATAAATTTTTTTTTAATAAGAATACTTTATTTATTTATTATAAAATACTACACACAAAGCTAATAATGTGCATCTTTAACTACATAGTGTAATATGTACAACCAGCGAGTCTTAAAATAGTAAGCTGTATGCGTTCGATTCACAAAAAAAACACAATCATACATAGTTTATTGCATAAGAAAATTTATTTATCTGACTTTTCTAAGGTTTTCTAAGAAAAATCAGAGGCAACCTTTTCAAAGCAGAAACAGCTCTAACATTAGAGTTATCTTGTATTTCATACTGTCATATCTAATCGCACATAACGCTGCCTTACCAAAGCAGAAAGGTCAGATTTGGCCTAGTGTTTCTTACTCAATGGGCTCAGGTTAGGCAAGAGACTATCCTGTGTTGCAGGGTGAATGAGTGACCTCTTCTAGATTGCTTCACCAGTTGCCATGACAACAGGGGTACCTGGGGTTGCTTGCAAAGAGTTACACTCATTCTGTTCCCTTGGTGACAGTGTAAGCGATATGTGAACTGACTTCAATCTTTCCTGGACCGTTCTGAGAGCGTGCACCTTATTAACAACTGTTGTGTTCAATCCAACACAGTGTTGCAGTCTGAAGTTTGAAGTGGGCACAGGTGGGTCATTACAGTTTGAACATATTCATTCAGCTCTGAGACCGAGGGTCTTTATGCCAGCGCAGATATAATTTATGTCAACAGGCTTGCTGGCCGCTAAGCAGGTACTTCACTGGGCCATTGGGAATATTTATGAGCTCCCTAAACAACACCGAAAACCCCCCAACAACCCTTTGAAATATCACTGCGTTCCTCATTGAACACCTGGGAAATGGAGCATAATGACTGGATACTTGACAAGATCAGAGCAGCCGTTGAAATCGTGTCTGGTCGTCTACTCATTAAGAAATGGGAAGACACCTTCTCAACGGCCCCCTCACAACAATATCGGCTCCTCATTAGCGCTAATATTAGAACGATGTGTCCGTGCCAGTGCGAGAAATGTCAAATGTCCTTCATTTGCAGAAGCGTATGCTTGTCCTCAAGGATAGGCACTGAAAGTCCCAAAACGGTTAATTTTTATTTTTTTAAAAGATAAGCACCCCTTCTCACTGCCACTAAACCACTCACTGATCTGGTCTTGTGACAGAAGATATTTCCTTGTCACAGGATGCCATGTAATGCCATTAAAGTGAGCTCTCTTGTACAAGGAAATCCTTATTGAGATCAAGGAAGGAGGCATTAGCTCTTTGACCTGCAAGCCTCTTTATACCCCAATATCTCCAAATCTTTTTCTTTCAACAGTCTTTCTATGGATCAGAGGCTGGTTTCTGCTGTGTGAAGTGTCTTCTAAAGGCTGGCTATAATGGGGTTTAAGCTAGTATCTGGCTCCAGAACTCAATAAGACTCAATTTTGAGACTCAACTGAGACTCTGAAACAACTGAAAGGGAATGGGAAAAAGAAAATAGCAATTTTAGATTCATAACCTTTTAAAATAATGCTGAAAAAGTATTCATTGCTTTTAAATGAATGGTCTTCCATATCTATATAAAGTCGCTGTTTGGATTTAAATGGGCAAATGCTTAAGAGTCAATGATTGGATCATTATTGCAGTGATTATTATTGCATGTTATATGTTTGGCATCAGTTCTTCTAACCCTAAGCATGAAATTTATTTTTTTGTACATGAATCCAGACCTTAAATTCATTGAAAGTCTTTGGGATGTGTTGGAGGAGACTTTACAGAGTGCTTGACTCTTGGATTGTCAATACATGATCATGACCAAAAATTGATGCACCTCTTGATGGAAATAACAAGAGTCAAGCAACCAGTAAAGTCTACTCCAGCACATCTTCATGCTTCCTCCTAACCATTCTTTCACAATTTGAGCCTGATGCATCTTGATATTGTCATCCTGGAATATGGCCATGATGTGTCTTCTTACGTGGTTGTTTAATAAATCAAAAGCTACACACCATCAATTAGGGTTAGAAGAACTGTTGCCAAATGTATAACATGCTAGAAACATAATAATCACTGCAATAATGATCCAATCATAGACTCTTAAGCATTTGCCTATTTAAATCCAAACAGACACACACACACACACACACACACACACACACACAAATAGACTTGTGAATGATAAGCATTACTGTCTGGACAGTTCATTATAGTTAAAAATCCCTGCACCGCTATGTCATGTTATCATATTTGCACATGTCCTACTTCACCGATTTTGATGACGGCTATTTTTGCAAGCCAAGCCTGACTTCTTTATTATATAGTGTATTTGACCCTCACGCTGGCTGGCCTAGTGGAAAAGTGAAACCAACACTTGTCACTCTGAATGTAGGCCATATCCTGTCAGGGGACCAAAACCACAGCTGTCTGCAGCACCATGAGCTTCACATAGAAGGTCAGGTTATGGGTGAAGCCCAAAGAGGACCTGCTTTTGCTTTGGTGTGTATCGGTGCTCAGGAAATGGGCTTTGAAATGGGTCTTTGTCCCGAAATGAGAAACACACACTTTCGAGACGAACAAACACATGCATGTACACGCAAAACCTGACCCTGGGCTTCAAAAGCAAAGCTGTTTGGTTAGTCTTCCAGATGAAAAGAAGTACTGAAAAACTGGAATATCAGAGATGGCTCCTGCACGCTATGGTAGGGGAAGCAGACGCTTCCTTTTTCCCTCTCCGTCTGTTCTCGTATCAAACCACCATTCGCTCGCCCACACGTTGGCTTCAGGGAAGATAAATATCCGTTTTCAGAGATACCACAAAACTGCAGCATTTTATAACCAGCTATGTGACTAAGTGGGTATGTCACATTTCGATTGTGACTGAAGTGTACGCCCTCATTGGGAACAACACAACCAAACACAGCAATAAAACCTGCAGATCGCTGTCAGTACCCTCTCATCTGCTCTTCATGAGCCGTGTTCACAATGAGTGCCGATACCGCCAGTGACCTGAAACCACTAAATGCCAAGTCCACAGGATATGATATAACTCGATTATGCAAACCAGGATGCACTGAATAAATGTATCTGGAATAAAAAGAATGGATTTAAAAACAATCAGACTGAATGATGTAATATCATTAGGGGATTCTTTGTAATTCATTCAATTAGAATCAAAAGCATAAATTCGACTGGTGGAACTCAAATCAGAAACCCTCGTTTGAAGAAAATGGGGGATCCCTCCACAAAAAGGGTAAAGAGGGATGACGAATGCTGTGTTCTGACCCAATTCCTATTGGAGGCACAGTTTCAGATCCCACAGACTGGAGGAGTCATCAGGCGCATTCACGCTAACACACACACCTAAATAGTTCCAAACGCCCCAAAAATCACAAAACCGAAACGTATGGAAAATTAAAACAATGTGTCCCGTGTATGAAGGAGGGCAACGTGTCGTTGTGGTGAGTGGGCACTGAGTAGGTCGGGTGAAGCCGACATGAGGGAAGACGTTCATTCCATCACATCTTGAACATTAAAAGCACATTAATAACCTAATAAACTCCTAATGAACAAATGTGTAAAATAATAATAATAATAACTAATAATAAATAAGTTATATTATTAAATAAAAATATTATTAATTTCTGTATTAGTATTAATTTATTTATTAGTACTATTATTATTATTATTAGTAGTAGTAGTATCTTTTTAATACAGATAAATATTATTATAATTTTAAAATGAAATTTCCTGTGAATAAAAGCTTTTTAGCAGCCATTACTGCAGTCTTCAGTGTCACATGATCCTTCAGAAATCAATCTAATATGCCGATTTAGAAAATAGGAACAGGAAAAAAAGATGACAAGAATTTTGTAATCGACCAAGTTCTCGAAAACCATGTCCATCATTTCTCTATCAAGCACATTCTACAGCATTCAAACACCTCCATTCATTTTTCACTCAAGTGCCTGTGCCTCCCGGTACTCGGCAGAGTCGTGATGGAAAAATTCAGCATTAAATGACCTTGCGAGAGCGACCGAAGTTCGCTGCCTGAAACGCTTGTTTTGTCTGGAACGCAGCTCCTTTTGTTATTTTTTGCGCCCTGTTGCCAGGAATGCAGGCAAGGTTAAACATACAGGCTTCATTGTAGGTGGTAGTGGTGTCAACTGAGGATGTGTAGGAGGAAATTTAGCCTCTCGGAGTAGGCAAAGATGAGTCACAGTGAGAAAACTGAAGGTTAAGTCTTGAAGGTACAGTTTATGCACTATTTTAATTCATTATAACATAGACAAACAGAAATTCGTTTACTATCCTGGGGCAAAATGCTACTTTAGGAGTGGATAAATATATCGAACTTAAAAACAGGCTTAGCATGACACAAAGTCAGCCTCGGTGTTGGGATTAAAAGAAAAAGAAGCTAGCTAAGCTACCAACTATTCAAAAGTAAAAATTTATTTACACAAAGTAGCTACACTGGAAAAAAAAAATTGGTGTAGAAACAATTTTCACTCCGAAATTGAAAGGAAATTTCATTTTAACGTAATGATGTAAAATCGCCAGTAGTTTTTTCCTATGGGTTTTTATACATCAGTTGATGAAACTAGGATGTTTTGTTCTACAACAGAAATTAGACACACATATTGAAAATGCGAATTTTTAAGCTATTATGTTAATAATAATAAAAAAAACCTGTATGTTTCTAATAAGTAACTAGATGAGAAAATTTGGGGTGTCCAAGTATAGTCAACTTATGTTTACCACAGACCTTATTTTAATCATAAATTGAAAAGCCCCATTATAAAAACCCATAGGAAAATCTCAAAGGAACCAGTGGTAAATTAGTCTTCTGGGTAAACCGCAAACAACACACAGAGAAAAGTGTGTTTGGCTCAGATCAGCTCACCGTGGCGCTGCTCGTAGCAGATACAAATTGATGCCCGTTGTGGCAGCCGTAATGTTTCTAAGCAGGAAACCATTAACATGGCATTACGCGGCGGATGGAGGGCAGGAAATTAAATTCGGCTGTCTTTGAGTAACTGATGTCACAGTTCTCCCTGTGGGTAATTGATTATTACTGCCTTCCGCTGGCTAAGAGCACCCTGGATGTGGGTCATGCAGGGATGAGGAAAACAGAGAGGTATGGTGAGTTTGAGTCAGAATGATTCGTTCACCAGTTCAGTTCTTGAGTTCATCTCACTGATTCAATCTGATTCCAGCTGTCTGATTCAAATCTGCTCCTGCAAAGCTGATGGCTTCAAAAGACTTGAAAAAATAAGTCTCATTGACTACATTTATGATACTTTCAGCTCCCTGTACTATACTTCCTTCCCTGTCACCCTATCTCACTTCTGTTGCAATCTGTCAAGAAGCCAAACAGAAAAAAAGGATAAGGAGGTCATGTTAGTTGATTTAGTGAAATCACAAAATAAAATAAAATCAAACATGTCTATGATAAAATAAACAAATACATAAACAAAATGAATTATAATAAAAATGTTAATAAAAATTGATTATAATTTGATGATAATATAATTAAAACATATATTATACATATACTATAAGCATATTTGGATTTTATAGACCCCCAAACCATTTATAGAAAAACTTGGTTATGAGCAAACACATGCTGACCATAACACATAACTGCCAGGCTGCATAAGAAAGATGAGAAGAGGAAAAAAAAAAACTGGCAAAGTCCAACGGCATTGGAAATCCAAAACTGCAATAAAAAAACACAAGCTGCCCAATGAACACTAAAGCACCATGCTTATCTTGGCTTTTATGCACAACCATACTGATCTTACAGCCAATGATTAACGCCAGGGTCAACAGCACTGACTGTAAAAGCTTTGCTATCAGCAGGAGATATCACGCCGCCAACTGACACCTCATTGAGACGTGTTGGATCCAACCCCCATTGACAAACTGTTCACACCAAGAGAGTCCACATCCTCTCTTTTGCTTGTTGTGGCTTCATAATCAAATGCTCTTTTAAGCGTGGGAGAAAAAAAGATAAGAAAACACTTGCACAAGGTTAAATGAGAACATGATGTACTACCATGCCGTAAAAATGTTTGACACATAAAGGCCGTGTTCTGTACATGTGGCACGTTGTGCAATCGTAAGTGACATTGGGAGATTTGATGGTGTTAATGGAGTTGTCATATAAAACTCTCATAAAATGTGTGAAAAGAAAGTGGGATTAACATTATATGACATGTAAGTGGGTGACTGTCAGTTGCATTACGATGAAAGTGGCCAGCATTGTTTAATTTGGGCTGGATTTGACAGAATATGGTCCTATGTTCGATAGTTTTACCCAATGCTCCTTTTCCTAATTTCAATGCTATCCACTTTTCAATTATCCAATGTTTTATCAATTATAAATAAAATTAAATAAAAAATACAAATAATCAATGTTAATGAAAAAATAACATGTTTTATGTTAAAAATGTTTATTTTATTTTTAACCAATTAATAAAAAAATAAATGTTACATATAATTTAATTATATGTAATATATTATATTATATATATGATAATTATATAAAACAGGATATAAAGTTGAATTACTTTGACTTGGTGTTTAAAAACACACAGCTAATAGTACAAGATGCTGCAAATTAAATATAATAATAGTAACAATTGGCACACATTGTGTAATTCACATAGTTTTTTTTTGTCCCAACCTGTCGCCATCCTCACTGCACTTCCACTTATTTTAAGATGCAGTCAGCACATTTGTTTCCGATCTCACCCCCTCCTCTTTTAGTTCTTCCTCTCTCTCAATCACCCACTTCTGCTTTAATTTTTTTATTCTCTTGCTTAACGGCGGCTGTGCACAACTGTGGTTCAGACAGAGCCAGAATACTGTGGATTTTCCATTTAAGAGTGGGACACTGTTAGAAATGACCTGGTCCAAAGCCCATGGTCTCTGCAATGATCCAAATGCATTTGAATTACAACAGAACATTGCGATTAGAGAGGCACTACCTGCTGTTCACAAAATCATGACATGCTGGTGCTGAAAAGAGATGAGTTGGTGCACCTCAAATGCTATCAGATGTGAACTCAAGAACTATTGCTGTGAAGTAGAATGCTGAACGCTAAATTGGAAAAAGGGTTGGAAAAGGAACAGAAGCTGAGCGGTGGCCCCTGTGTTTAAGGTGTACTTGAGTGACAATTATTGGAGAATTGTTGGTACCAAATGACTTGCTTATAAATGCTGAATGCTGAATAATTTTTTATTATTTTCAAAAGTGTATCTGGAGAAGATACAAAATCTTTTTATTTCACTTCAGATCTCGCATGCGTTTTGACCACTCGAAAGACGAGCACGGGGAAAAAATTTAAGTTTTACAAGTTACAGACCAAAAAAAGAAAATAACACATTTAGTCCTGGTTCGCTTAGCATTCACACAGTCATTTTTAACACCAAATCTAAAGATACAAAAAAAAAAAAAGGCTTTTATGACATATGTTTAGCAATGGAACTTGTCAAACATTCAAAACAATGCTGTGCACTGGGCTAAATGCGCTCACCGTATGTGCGTACATATGATGGAGCTGACAACTCGTGAAAGGCTTATAAAATGTGTAAAGGAGTCGAAACAGCAGCAGGAATCCCTCCGTCACACACACAAATGAAGATCTGCTGCAAGGAGACGTGGTTCTGATGCCTGTACCGAACTGTGATGGGCAACATCGCGACTATGGCGATAAAAACAGGTAGGGCCTATTATGCTTGAGCATTCTTTCCTTTTTGGGTCCTGTTTTTTGTTCGTTTACATGTCTTTGGTCTGTATTGCATTCATATTACACCAGAGATTTTTTTGGAAGCATATTTCAGCGGTCTCGGTCCACTTGTTTGCTGTCCACCAGGGTTCGGATGGCAGCGTTCACATTTATTCAAATGAACCGCACTAACAGAGCAATCGCACCAGTTTAATCGTTTAATCGTTCCAAACATGCCAAGTGCTTAATGTCTTCTGGGTGTTTCTTAGTTTCAGACTAGTCGGTTGCAAAACTTAATTTTAAACGAAAGTCAAATTAGCCGTATCGTGCACCCCTAGCTGTTGCCCTATTGCTAGATACCTTTGAGTAATTTGCAATTTATGATATTCTGAAGGGAAAACTATTTAATTCTCTGAGAAATTCATTAAAATTCATTATTATGTAGTCTTCATATTTACTATGGACTACAAATTTGTTCTTGCACTTTCTCGCCTGTTTGTTTTCTGTTCCCCGCTGAGTCGAATACTGGCAGACAGGCGGCGTCCCTCGCAAGAGTCTGTCAGGCGTCTTTTCGTATCATTAACCTATTTTAAATCCGCTTTCAAAGAATTATCCACTTTTAAAATATTTACCCCTCTCTGCGACACATGCCAAACGACGCACTCAGCAGGCATAGAAATAAATCATTTCCGTATTACAGAGCTTAATACATAAAACAAACAAGTAGAACAGGCGGAAACGTCCAAAGCGTGAGCCAGTAATGATGAATGTACCAAATGCTGCATTTAATCTGCAAATCAACAGATCAAAAACACATACAAGATTCCCTCATTTTTAATCCCTTTTCTCAAAAGCAGAGTGGAGTAGAAAGTGTCTTAGTATGTATTCCTCACTATTTCCAGCTTATAAGCTTGCAGCACTGCAGCAAAGAGTGCGGACAGAGTGAAAGTTCAGCAGTTTGATTGACAGCTACAGCAGCAGGTGGCACGGGGTCCAGCTGAGCCTGTGCCCTTCACCGAGCTTCGCCAGGAAGCCTCACTCTCAGCATGCCACCTCTCAACTCCACCGTTACTCCCTAAACCGGACGGACGGAACCTTCACGTCAAATCAGCCTGAGAGCTACATGGGCTGGTGACTCTGTTGCTCCTAAGAAACACTGTTCCACAAGGTTGATTCAAAAACTTTAATTAAACTGCCTTGAAAAAGCTCTAAAATCTACTGATAACTAATACAGTACAGATATGTCATGCATCCCTACTTTTATAAGAGTATTGCTCTATTACTTTAGCAACATACTAACATCATACTCTTTGTAAATCAAGGTAACCATCATAGTATCTCCAGAAGCTTCCCCACTAGATGCTCTCATTTTCCCCCGTGCCACTGGAGAAATGAGGCATTGATGAACAAGCAGAGGGGAGATGATATCAGTGGCGGGGAGTCTCAGAATAGTGTCACCATGTGAAAAAAGCCACAAGCTCGAGTGCAGCATATCTCTAGGTCAACCCCATAAAGCAGAATATCAAGGTTCCCCTGCGCTTCCTCTCATATGAGCCGGTGCCAGAGGCGGCAGATTAGTGAGAAGAGCTTCCTGTTGCTCTAAATAGGTATGACATCTGCAATTCAAATTGAAAATGTAAAACTACAGGTGCACTCTTCCACTTGCTGCTTGGTGTTGGTGTGTGTGCTTGTGTGTATAAATAAGGTTTTTAAAATGTATAATTGGAAAATCAAGGATATTCAATATGGACGTTGCTTTCTGTGAGCAATTCAGGTTCGATCGACAGGCCTTGGCATACAGCGAGATCTCATGCCATCTCACTTTATCCCAGACTTACAAAGAGGCTATCTGTCTGATTGTAAGCTGATGCAAGGTGTTGCTTAAGCAGCACGGCCAACAAACTAAAGTGAAACAGTGAAACCTTTTCATTCTAGTGCAAGCCGATTAGGCCATTCACAGAGAAATCACGCCTGCATTGGCCCCTTTCTTTGTGAGTTCCCACAATTTGATTCCTTAGAAAACCTATTAGTCCAAAGTTAACCTACATCTTTAGAGAAGTCTGCTCAAACTTTTGGCCTCAAGAGGCCTGTGCATTCCATTAATGTTACATTAAGAGCTAAAAAGTCACCTCTACATTTTAAGTGAAGCTGAGAAACACAATAAAATGTATTCATAATAAAGAGACCAAATGACTGATCATGTTCTGACTTAAAGAACTAATGGCAGACTTCACTGTCTATCTGTTAACAACTGATATAAATTGATTTGGATTTGAAAATTTCTTTAGAATTAGGGTTGCAAAATATATCGGTACCACACTTTATCAGTTTATATATATATATATATATATATATATATATATATATATATATATATATATTAAATCATATTGATATTTATATATTAGTAGTATAAATAGTGGTAGTAGTAACAGTATTAATAATTATTATAATTTAAACATTATTAATTATTTATATATTATTATTATTATTATTGCTGTTGTTATTAGCAGTAATAGTAGTGATGATGATGATGATGATGATGATGATGATGATGATGATGATGAGCTGCTAAGAATGAACCGTGTCATCTGAAAATGAGATGGAATCCTATTTTTTCCAGTGCCAGAGAGGATGTTAAAAACATGACACTTAAGCTCAGACTACGACATGCTTTTCTCAGAGGCTAAGTAGACAGCCCATCATTTTCCAGACAGGAGCAGATAGTAGCAGTGAAACCGGAACAGAGTTTTGGGCATCTCTGGGGTATCACATACACCTACTACTTGAAAGGTGTGAAACTAGTGGCTAATTTTATCCCTAGCCAAAAAAACACTGACATTGGTATTCCAAATGCTACAGTGATGGATATCAGTTAGGTAGGGGGAAAAACAGGAAGAGAAAATGTTGAGGCATGTCCAGAACGCATTGGAACTTGAGCTTCGAGCCTGACCCACTGCTGCTTCGAGGGGGTCAATGCAGGTCAAGAGAATGATGGGAAAAAGGAGCGGCAGGAGAAGAGGTGGATGTTTTCCAGTGTTGGCTTGGAAAAAATGTAGACGCACTTAGGTAAGTAAACATGAGAGAGTCTACAACGCCATTCCTCCACAATTCTTCCATCACCTACTTAAAGGTTAGGCTGAGGGCAAGCAGATCCCCCCTCTGATAAAGTGAGAGCAGCTGTTTACACTTGTGCTTTTGCATGGTAATACCGAAGGTTGTCAAGCAGTGGAGAACCATTACTGCAGTTCACCGGCAACGCAAGGCTTTTTATAGCAAGTCAATAAAATTATTCCAGTGTTAAAAGGGGATGCAGAAGACCAGAGTAGGCGTAAAACTACTTTTATCATTTTAATCTGATACTTACGACAATGACCAAAACAGAACAATACAGGCAATAGAGGATTTCCCCGACCCAAAGTGAATTCAACAATGCAGTAATTTCAAATTCAAAGTGGCTCTTCCTGATTCAACTAGGGCTCCTGCTGAGAGATCTCCATAATGACTTCACTTACTTGTGGTCATCATTTGGCCTGATGACCCCTTTTTAACCCCAACAGTACTCCAGAACACCTGTTTTTGTTCCACCATGGGGAGGGGGTGCACTAATACAAAATAGTGATACACATTGCATTTACATTTAATTATTTAGCAGACGCCTTTATCCAAAGCGACTTAAAAATTAGGAGAGCAATAGAAGCAATTTTTGTATGTTGAGCTCAGTAAAAAAAGTTGGCAGGGCAAGTTGTTGATTTGCATGCTAAACACAACATGTTAAAACACACTCAGGAAAGTCAGCATCTCTAAATACATCCACCACCACCACTGGATGACCATCCTGCCCATTCCTAGAACATTGGTAGAGTGGTAATTTGGAAGCATATAGTTTGTCTAGCCAGATTTAAGTAGTAATGATTACCTGTGTATACACTTCATGCAATTTCCATGCATGACATAAACCCTCTAATATGTATATGTGACCATGGATCACAAAACCAGTCTTATGTTGCACGGGTATATTTGTGGCAATAGCCAACAAAACATTGTATGGGTCAAAATTATAGATTTTTCTTTTATGCCAAAAATCATTAGGATATTAAGTAAAGATCATGTTCCATGAAGATATTTTGTAAATTTCCCACCTTAAATATATAAAACATTTATTTTTGTGAATGGATGCAGCACTATCGCCAATAGAAATGGACAACTTTAAAGGCGATTTTCTCAATATTTCGATTTTTCTGTACCCTCAGATTCCAGATTTTCAAATAGTTGTATCTCGGCCAAATATTGTCCTATCCTAACAAACCATACATCAATGGAAA
Source organism: Scardinius erythrophthalmus (assembly GCF_964197995.2). Taxonomy (NCBI): domain Eukaryota; kingdom Metazoa; phylum Chordata; class Actinopteri; order Cypriniformes; family Leuciscidae; genus Scardinius; species Scardinius erythrophthalmus. Next base: position 14,092,946 of record NC_138244.1, read on the forward strand.
GATTATGTATTCAATTTCAGATGATGTATAAATCTCAATTTTAAAAAAATTACCCATAAGACTGGTTTTGTGGTCCAGGGTCACATATTGTATTGTATTTACATATGAACGACTTTTCCGAGTTAAGCCTCAACACATCTGGATGAGCAAAATTAAGAAAATGAGGGCAGTGTCAACTCTCCAAAACACAGAGAGAACATTGCAGGACATATGACTTCTGTCGTGCCAGTCAATGCTAGGGACACACATTCTGTAATTTGATTCTGGCTAATCCGATTGATCCATGCAAAATCAGGGACATCAGCGAAGCGTTTGTTAAGCGTGTTTCCTAACTCATTGCCCTCACATGAGGTAGTCTGTAAATAGCACAAAGAGGAAGAGGCAGAGCGAGTGGGATGAAATCAGTCTTCATGGGAGATGTGGGGGAAGCAGAGGTGAAGCAAGCAACCAATTTTCCCCCCAGCAGCGACGCAGGTTTCTAAAAATACAATCATGCAATGTCCGACGAAGAAGAGATAATGAGATTTCAGAGGGCTGTACTGTCTGAATATGCTAACTCGAGGTCTGGAAGGTTGTCACGAGCCAGGGGGTAAATGAAGATAAAAAGATATTAGAAACTGGAGTGTTTGGTAGTTATGTTAAATTACCCAATCATTTCACATTTTTTTAAACCATTAATAGTAAAATACTTGGTCTTTTTCTGATCTATTTTCTTCAAATGAGCTCCAGCTATTCAATGTCTTAGTGTATATTTGTATGTTAGTGTTGTCAAAAATATTGATATTTTGATATGTATCGGTACTGAAATATCTGAAACGGTTCCAATACAAATTTTTTGCAGCATCTCGTCTCATTCGCTCCGGTTGAATATTGCGCATAATTTTAGTCATTCTCGCAGGTTTCGTGCTCACACCAAAAGCGCGAACACAACTGATCTACAGTATATAAGTGGTGCACACGTAAAGCCGCCACTCAGACAGCTTGTGAGTACCAAATTGGCTTATTTTTCGTGGTTTATTGCACTTAAACGGCAAAAACATAATGCCTGTCTTGCCAAGTATTATAGTAAATACAGTCATTTTTTGGAACGTAAATAGTTGAGAGAAAACGCATGTTGTGTAACAGTATATTGGATCTGTGCATGAGCTCTAAAAGTGACAGATTTTTATTATTTTACATTTGATTAATTTAATTTCTGTAGTATTTCTTACCTGAGTACTACTGTTAGACACACCTGAAAAACTTAAATCCATGTTTATTTCAAGTAAAGCCTCCCTGTTCTGTGTGTAAGCTATGCTAAGCTAACTGTGACACCAACCAGAATGGGTATCTGCCTGTCATGTGAACTACATGTGTACTCACACACAAGTTCCAAATATCAACTTTGACTAGGACAAAAATTGCAAGAGAGTAGGGAGATGGAGACATTCTGACCCTGGGTCATTTCTCAGGTTGAGGAGGTTTCTCTCAGTTCTGTGCTAATGGTGATCTAGCTTCCGGGCCTGATGGAAAAGAGGCTCCACACTGGCTAAGAAACTCCTGCATGGTCATCATTTGACCATCATACATCAATAAAAAGAGTCTCATATTTACAAATACCTCGGTTGTCTGCTGGTGCAGTGGAATATTAATTTAGTATTAATTCAAGGTAAGGGTAACACTTACTAAGAAATGGCATAAAATATAATTATTCAGTCAAAATCAATTGACAATAAACCACACACAAAAAAAAAACTAAATATTGCATTTATGGCAAAGGTCAAAATGTAATTCTAAAAGTAAATATAGAAGAAATGAGCATGAACAATGAAATATGCAATATTGACCAATAACAAATAACTCTAATGGAGGTTCATAACTGACAGGGTACCTAAATATCAAGGATCCCTACTTAAAAATGGTTATGGTATGTCTTATTGATAAATTACTGAGATGCATGCTTTATAGAATACTTTATTGAATACACAATGTAGGAATTACTTGAAACAAACAAAAATGCTCTAATCCCTTCCTGTACACCAGCCTTAACTTCACATTAACTTCACATCACATTTTAGAGCTTTTGTTTTTTTGTAAACTGGTGTAATTCTTTTAGAATTCCAGCTATCAGGCTTAAAAACAGCAAAACCGTTAACTTTCAAACATCAGAAAGCAATGTAGGTAAATTCACAAATACACGGAAACAAGAGGGTCCCTGTGTGGGATTTAATTTAAGCTAAACCCCATTGCTACACAAATGCTAGATAATCTGCTTTTGAACTTGGTAATACCAAATCGACTGCAAAGTATCTGTGGGAAAATGAGACACACAATGAGCTTGTCACTAATTACGAATCAGCAAGACAACAGGATTTCATTGGTTTAAAAAACATCTTTAAAATTGGTTCACTTCACTGGATATTGGCGTACAACAACAACAACAACAACAAAAATAATTCTTTGTATAAAATTCCATTACAATTATTGCTTGCATTAAAATTGGCTTGCGAAAACAGTTTGTTGCACCAGTGCAATGCATTTAAAGCAGTGTTTGAAGGGTTAAAAGGTGATGTGTACACAGACATTAACGCACTCTGAGATAAGGACTTCACTGACCTCACACTCTTAACACCGCATTTTTGGAGAGTGTTTGAGATAGACGTGAATAATGCGGTTGGCGTAGTCACTGCTTTCGCAAGAGGAGGCCCTGGGAGGAATGTGAAGCTTTATGGTTAAGTGCACTTTAGCTGGGCCTTGCCTCCTTTCAAAGTTCCATGTCAAAGCCCCCTGGCTCAATTCAACCCAAAGAGTTCCCCTCATCTTCAAGGGAATAGGTGTGAGGGGTTAGAGGGGAAAGAGAATGAGTAATGCTAACGCATTTCCCACAGGCAAGGAAGAATGCTGTGACTTGTGCGGGGTTAAGCCCATAAGGCCCGGACGGGTCGGCAGAGAGGCGCCTGACAGCCCTTGCGGGCCTGTGGCTGGAGGTGGATGTTGGGGATTAGAGGAGAGGAGGAAGGGGCGGCAGGGAGAGTGGGACGCAAGGGGTTGAGGTTCAAAGGGTCACGGACATTCCCCGCGCGTTTCATTGTGAGGCCGAGGCCAGCTGACGCCATACAGGCAACAGTGGTGCTGTCGGCGTGCGTGTGGTATTTTGTGTAAAAAAATAAAGGAAAACAGGGTCGGAAAGGGCTGGTGTGAGAGAAAGAGGGAGGGTCGTGGTATAAGACTACAGAAAAAATAAACAGGAAAGAGTGTGAAAAGTACAATAGGAAGAATGGAAATGTGTGCAAGAGTCATTCTTCAAAAAAAAAAAAAATTGCCTTTCTGACTTGAAAAAAGCTGATGTTTGAATTCAGTTCAGGTACGTTTTCTAAAAAAAAATATATATTTTTTTATTAAAAGGTACATTAATAAGTCAATCCATTGCCGCATCATATTCTTCTTTCTTTTTTAAATGTACAAAATTAAACAAAAATATAAGTGGTATGTCAGATAAATGAGACAGAGGGCCCTATCCTGCACCCAGCGCAATTGACTTTGTACACCGACGCATGTATCATTCCTATTTTGCACCCGCGCAAAGCGGACTTTTCCTTCCACAGATGCACGTCGGTAAGTTAGGAAAAAAAACTTGCGCTCCCCAGGGCGGTTCAGCGCAAAGAGGAGGCGTGTTCCGGCGCAAACGTTCCTTCATGCTATTTTGCAGGTTTAGAAAACAATTGCGCCACTAACCAGGAAAAAATAGTTAGTCAGTGGCGCGTTGCGCATGTTATTCATATGCTATTTTAAGGGCGCATGCTTGGCCATAATCAATGTAGCGTGTGCACAACGCACATACACTTTGATTCTCTCATCTACACAGAAGCAGCAGTTTTCATTTTTGCAAATCATACATGATTACGATAGATAGATAGATAGATAGATAGATAGATAGATAGATAGATAGATAGATAGATAGATAGATAGATAGATAGATAGATAGATAGATAGATAGATAGATAGATAGATAGATAGATAGATAGATAGATAGATAGATAGATAGATAGACAATTTATTATAAAAGCATACATCTAGCTTACACATTTACTCAAATTATCATACGCCTGTTTAACCGAAGTTAATTTGGGTTGAGTTTAATTTGCCCCTGGCAAATCAAAAATATAGTTACAAAAATGAAATAATATAGTCAAGGTACTTTTATAGTATTTAATAAAAAGTTAGTTTATATAATTAATATTTCTTGAATATTTTAAATATTTTTCATACTGAAAAGTAACAGAAGTGGGATGCTTGTCACCATATTTTGAAAATGACGCAAAAATGCACATTGACTTTTATAAAAAGAATATTACAACAGCTATTACACGCAATAAAAAACTAAAGAGCTTTGGGAGAAGATGGGAAACATTTGACACAGGAAGATTTAGATAGAGTGAATGAGATGGGAGAGAAGGGAGGGAGCGCTGGTGTAGGAATAGAAATGAATGACTTCCTAACAGGTGGGATGGGGGGGGGGGGGGGTGCAACTTACCCTCTAACCCTGATCCGTATTGAGTTTCAGCTGTACCTCCGGAGCCCATGACCCTCCTGTACTCTCGCTCAGAGGAAGTTGATTTGTTTTCTGACCCCTGTTCATTTCATACACTCATGCCAAGGGAGTAAAATATATTTTATCAACCAAAAAAACTCACACAACTCACCTCTTCACCAACTAAAAATAAAACTTCCACAAAAACAATTTACCAACAGTATGTGTAGGTTCATTTTTGTTTAGTTTTCATAGCTGGTTTTGAGCTTAAAACATTAGCTAATTTTTTTCCATCAGTGAAAAGCGATGTTTTGATAGCTCATCCTACACAGTTCACAGAGGCGCTTCCGCCTTCCATTCATGCTACGTTAAAAATAAACTCATACAGGTGAAGAGAAAAGCGACAGTTAAATGGAGCATCAAAATAAATCACGAAACCGCGCATGCAGCGCCTCTCTATTAAAGTAAAGGGTCATGGAGGGATGACCTGTGTTTTTAATTGCTACGTTTTCACAGAGGCTCTGCTGCTCTGAAGAGGCCATACTGTACCTGTGGTGTTAAAAACATGTACACAAACAAACACTTTACTGCATAAAAGTGCTCATAATGCACAAATCTGTTTGGTGAGGAGTGTTATAGCATCATACAGAGAATTGAGTGGGTATTCAAAAGTATTGAGCAGATAATCTATTCTTCCATTGCGATGGTCCAATGTTGGCTTGTTCCTTTAGTAATGATGTTCCTTTAATAATGATGAAATATAACTGTTTTTGCAATTGCAAGAATGAATTACATTTTAAAATATGCTCAAATAGAAAAGTTACATTTTCATCAAATAAATGCAGCCTTGCGTGGTTAGCATAAAAGACTTCTTTTAACAACATTAAAAATCTTCTCGACCCCAAACAACTGAATGTCTTATTTTGTAAAGGATGGATGGTTCATCCAGTAAACGAAACAAAATAAATTAAACAATTGTTTTTTTCCTGCTGTAGCATTATAACTTAAACAGAAGAGATTGTGTAGACGGACAGCACAGTGAGTGCACTGCAGGAGAGCAGCTCACCGTTTGCCTTTGAGGTGTCCCTGTTACCTGCAATAGCACAGACCCACTATTTTTAGAATCAATGTTGACGAACTGTCAGCGTATTTTAAGCTATGCCCCTCTGGGCCACCATATACCCTTGAGAGAGCTCATGGAGAAAGAAATGTCAGGTGAGAGAGGAAAAACAGACCCTAAGCCATATTCTGATAAGGTCCTTTCAACTCTACAGTCAACGTGATTGTGCTCCGTTTTGACAGGTACTTAAGATGAGGTCTGGACTATTTAGGAACCATCTGCTTTAATGGAGGAAGTGAGATCAGCCATTAAGTTAAAGTGCCAGTGTGACTCAATGGACGGAACAGCTCTATTCTAGGAGAGGGGTCAATAGCCTTTGGTGGAACTCGAAAGACAGCAGATAAAGCAGATGAATGAAAAAAAAAAAAAAGAGATGAAAGGGGTGGATGAAAAACAGTATTTAATGGACAGAAAAGAAAGGAAGAGGTGCAGACAGACACAATGGGCGAGAAACAAAATTAAATATTGAGGCGGACACACCGAGTTCTGGGTGTGCCCTACACTGAATAAGTGATGAACCAACACGGGTTCCTGTGTCTTTGATGTGTGAGCGCCTGTTTGTCTGCCGGAGTCCCGGTCTGAGGTCCCTAGGTCAGTGCAGGGGATTATGGGCCGGATGAGACATGCAAACTGACCTTTTCTATTATCTGCCTTAGTTTGCGCTTTCAGGAGAATCCAAGAAAGGTGTAATAACTCTAGTGCCAATTCCGCCTACTGTCATAACAGAAGGAAATTTGCGATAACAGTTGAAACATGACTGCGGTTGCATAACCACAACACATATTTCCACACTTCACCACCTACATTTCTTCAATGAAAGGTGCTATGTATGTTTCACCATAAAGGTTGAGTAAACAACCCTAAAAAGCACAAACAATAAACTGAATATCTCTTCCAATGCAATCTGATTCAAAATCGATGAGTACTTCCTGCTGACAGCTCTTGTTTTTTTGGTTGAGGATGACAAGTCACTCTCTCTCCCTGTAAGGCTATCTTTCTCAAAGCTCTCCTGGTGGAAAGTGAACCTTCCCCTGGGCCATTCTATCTTTAGCGATTTACTTCCGTCATGTCACGTCTTGTCACCAGAGCCGGTGGCAGGCCTTCAAGCTGGTATCCACACCTCGCGGCCACCCAATCTCCTGCTCTTTACAAAACAGGAAGAGGCTCTTTGCCTGTTTCCTGTCTGTCACCCCTACAAGCAACCTTCAGAAACGTAATACCAGGTGGCGCGCACACATCTAGACCCTCAAACAAACAAGCATGCACACATTCGGTTGAATGTATCATTTGAACAACTATATTATGATAAAAAAAAGTTTCATCTTCTTCATCAGAGTTTAATTTGATTAGTTTACATGTTATTCTTGAATACTAATTTGAAAGCACTTAATACAATTAATCATTTTCGCATATATGTTTTTACATTATACTTATATTTAAAAAGAAAAACACCTGCCTGTAATTCATTTCTCTAATTGCATCTATTATTACACTATTAACTCACCATTAAACCTAACCGTACCATGAAATCGGTCTCTAAACTTACTCGTATCCCACCTCAATAGCAGAAAAAGTGTTTTGCAATGCAACAAACACAATCAGAAAACTGTACCAATTTTAAATTCGACATCTAATATAAAGTTACAACTGATAACCTATTTATATTGTACAAAAATGAGATAATCATCCTCGTGGAGCCACAATGATTATTAAATTCTACCATACATAGAGAACAAATAGCTTTACTTTTGTTTAGAATCCCATTTGGATTTGATTTATAGATAAGCCACAGAATGACATTTTTACAGAGTGAATGTTGCACTTACTGAACTGCTTGAACTCTGCTGAATAGCAGCACACTGTTGAATTAAATATTAATGTTGCAGTACAATGTCTACAAAAATGTAAGTATTCATATAATTAATTTGTCATTGTTTTTAAATAATTCAAAAAGTATAATATTATTAATAATTTAAATTAACATTATGAATGTATTTAATTAATTGATCTATGTATTATTAATTATTAGATGATATTGTACCATAGTATTTTTTGGTAAAACAATATTTTTTACCATATATATCAAGTATCGCCAACTACCTCACCATGCGATACATCTTCAATATGCAGTGATGCATCACAATATTGTAATTGGACTGTGACTAATTCGATATCTCTTGCACTGTAGGATGTGATATGAATGCTCAAATAAACAGGCATATCGATACAAGAAAAAAAGGTATTATTATAGGAAAATATTATTTAATATGATTTATTTTACCGCTTTTACTGATGTATAAGAGGTGGGAGCAGGATGGAAAAGTGACGTAACTAACTGCTGCTAACCACCAGACCCACGAGTGCTTTGACAAGCTAATACTTGGGTCGTGGTCCTTTCCCTGCTGTTCAGATGCCTCTGGTCTTGCTTATGTTGTCTATGCATAATGCATCAGGGAGTCAACAAGGACCGAGATGCAGAGGAGTTCCACCAATTGAGGACCGCATCACTGCACACACACACACACACACACACACACACTCAAGCTGAAAGGACTCCAGAGAGAGTCAGTCAAGAGGAAGTGATGGCAGGAAGCGTCACACAAAAAGGCGCCACGGGTCATACTTCTCTCTGCCGTCCACTTCCTCATGTCTCTGCTCCCACGCACGCAAGGCAGGGAAGCAGAATGAGGAAACTCTGTCCTGAAGGACTACAGGATGCTCAGGGCCAGATAATGACAGGGTTTCCCTGAAATTGGGCCCTGACAGGTCGGATTCGGGAGGGCATCCTGGACTGAACTGAACATTTTTGGTAAAAAAAAAAAAAGAATGGTAAAAGTGATTGTGCGCTATGGCTATTTTTTACTACTCAACTTGTCATCCAGAAGATTAGTTGACTAGTCAGAGGGTTAAACCACGTGCCATGCAGCTTCAGCAGCCTTTTTTTGTTTCTGGCAAAGAGGTAGTTCACCCAGTGTAGTCTGATTCACAAACAAATTACTCCCATGAGTCAGTTCTTTTAATAACTAGTTCAAAAAGACAAGGTGCCAGTTTGAAAGAGTCTGAAACACTGCCCTCTATAATACACAGCATTAGCAGAGAGAAAATGCAGGGTTTTTCCTGGGTCAAAAAATGGTTTTCGGTGGTGGCGGACGAACACAGCCATCAACACACACAGAACAAAGTACCTTACCCAGGCCAGTATACTCATAATAAATCCAAAATAAATGCAAAACAACAGTTTGTAATATTAACTTATCCTATTATTCATGAAATAAAAAAATAACCACTCAGGTAATTTATACTATAGTCACTGAGTGACTCAAAGTGAACTACAAAGTAACACATTACAGAGAAAAAGTGTCAGGTCTATTATTTTGCATTTGTACTCCAAGATTTAATGCACAGATTATTTGACATACAGTATCCGATTGTTTTGTTCTGTTATTGATATTGTCACATTAAAATGATAAAAAACAATCAAAATAAATCTTTGGCGGGACACCGATTCATTTTGGAGGCCGCCAAAATATTTTCAAAGCAGGAAAAACCCTGAAATATCTGAAAAACAACTGAAATACACCCAAATGAAACAGAATCAATTCAAACTGAATTAAAATCAAAACTGAATCTAAAGCTTGTGAATCAGAATCAAATCTGGATGGGACTCGCAAAAACATGGATAATTTCTTTCATATCTTTTCATTACAACTGACAAAGCACTCAAATGAAACAGAAACAAAATGAATTGTAGAACTGAATTTAAAGCTTGTGAATCAGAATCGAACCAGGATGGGCCTTACAAAAACCTGAATGTGGTAGGCCTACGTAGACAAATAGCAACACTGGGACGCAGTACAGTAACATCAACTGGCACCATATAGAACAAGTGCAATTAAAGTCACATGATCAAAAACATGTCAACACATATCCAGTGAGTCTATTGGCATAACGAATCGACTAGTCAACTTGTGTGCAGACGTCCAAGTCGGACACTAGTTTTCTCTATGCAGTACAGTGTGTACAGACAAAAGGAACAAATGGAAGAAAGGGAGAGACAGCGAGAGAGAGCGCTAAAGTCACATTGTGGAGGAGTCTATTATTAGTCTATGGCTCCAGCAGCAAAGTGAGGTCACATCAGAGCCCAGCTTTAGACACGTGTGTGTGCTCGGTGTGTTTTTGCTTTCACGCTCGAGCTACTCTACACAGCCAGAATCAGAGCACTCAAAAAAAAGGGAAAGAGAGAGCGAGAGAATGAGAGGGGGAGAAAAAGAGACTTCCTGTAAACACGTGAGCGAGGCACCCACAGTCTGTTGTGTGCCGTCTCGCAGCATTTCCTCAATCCGCTTGTAAAGCAGAAAGCACAGCATTTTGCACGGAAGCACGAGAACATTCCCATAATTCGGATCAGAACAAGGCACGCAGTAAATAAGAAAGATTTGGAAAGCTGCCGGCCACACAAACAAGACTGGGCTGAATATAATAAACAGTTATTTTTTTAAAACCGGCCACATTCATAGCCATCATGTGCCTCATATTAACTATAATTATACAGCAGGGTCCAAAAATTTGCTGTAAGTGCTTCTATATATTTTTTTTTTTTATTGAATATATATGAAGAGTTTAGATGCAAAAGCCTCTAAGTGCCATCTGAAATTTTCTTCTAAAATTATCATTTTTTTCAAGCTTGTATATTTAAGTTCAGTAATTTCACTTAAATGGCAATGAAAAGTACCTACTAATTGTCATTTAAGTGAAATTACTGAACTTAAATATACGAGCTTGATAAAAATGATAATTTTAGAAGAAAATTTCAGATGGCACTTAGAGGCTTTTGCATCTGAACTTTTCATATATATATATATATATATATATATAAGAATAGCAGAATAGCAAATCAAAGTTCAAATTTAATGTGAAAAATTTGCAGGAATTTACTAGTTTCTTTTGTTTTGTTCTCTTGGTTTCAAGACAGAATGCCAGATTTTCAATGTGGTCTCAGATTTTTACACCCCACTGTCATATTTACAAGAGAACAGACGTGTATGGAGTAGACAAAACCATAATAATGTGGAAAAAACTGATAAATATTGATGAGGAGTGATCATTTAAAAAGAAAACATGAGAGACAGCAAAAGTGTGGCAGTGACGGTACACTTTTCGATGAGGGCTTAACATTAGCTAGCCTATATTTCCCCCTAGTGTTTGGAAACAGTTCTGACTTCATGAATCAGTTCCAATAAGAGCTCAGATCTTACCGCTGTGGAGAAAAGAACACGTCCCACTTCAACCACCTGAGGGTCACCAGACTGAGTATCAGCAACAATGGGGTTAATCTAAGAAAAACGAAAGAATGAGAGATAAGAACTAACCTGAATGCAGTGTGTGCTGGTGTCAGAGAGCTAATATATTGACTGCAATGTACTGGATTGATCTACAGTGTTGACGCTGTACTGATCTCCGAGAAGAAACTCAGTACTGTTTGTGAAACACAAGGGTATTGTAGTAGCACTGCAGTTGTGGGCACTGACCTCTACTGTGCCATTTTGAGCAGTGTGTCGGTGAGAGGATCGAGGGTAAATGTCCATCAGGTGTGGAGGGGGATCTGGAGTGACTCGTTTGCTATGCCTGCTCAACAGCTCTCTGTAGTTCAGTGAATCAAAGTTGGTCTTCCACATTAGAACCTGAAACCCAGACGATCACGAGCATAAGTGACATGATCAGCTCGACAGTAATCGGATGGTAAAACATTAACATTACATAATAATTACCTGAGAGTCAGCACCTCCTGAAGCAAACAGATCTCCATCTCGAGAAAACGTCACAGCCAACACTGGACCCTGAGGGCAGAGGGGGAAAATAACACTTTATGGCTTTTCTTCTAAGGGTGGGCTGTTTAATGCAGGTCTACATCACAAAATACACAAAAATTTGAAGAATAATTTCTTTTTTTCTATTTAACACAAACAAATATTGTTTTTAACAAATTATTATGCAGCTCTTGCCATACAATGACAGTTGATCATGACTATCAAGCTCAATTCATGTAATACAAATAATAATTGACCATACAGTAAAAGTACTCCATATGACTATTTTCAGTTCATATTCATAAATTTTATTATGTGTAAAATTGTCTTCGGCTTCACCATAGACAGTATGGACAGTAACACAAAAAAGCAAAACATACAGTCAAATAAGAAAGATAGCATTTTCAACAAAAAAAAGAAGAAAAAAAAAGAATATTTTGGAAATTAACTTTAAAAAGTGAATATTTATTATTTATTTTATTATTATTTTGATACCAAAATTATTATGTTAAAATATTTAATTGCAAAAAAGCTTCCCCCAAAACCCCCTATGAGTTGCGATACATTTTTGGTGATTTCTTGATTTCCTGTTGTATGGAAAGAACTGTATATTTTTTTCCAAAAAAACTGTTTTATATCCCATTAAAAAAAAAAAAAAGAATATGGGTTTGAAATGACATGAGGGTGAGTAAAAGATGAGAGAATGATTTTTTTGGGATGAATTCCCAATTGTTCCAGCTAGAATTCAAATTCTACGCTATTAGAGAGGGTGACACCTTGTGGCCGTGAAGGGTGTAGATGAGCCTCCCCTCCAGCAGGTCCAAGATCTTCATTGTATTGTCACTCGAACCACTGATCAGATAGTTTCCGGATGGATGGAAGGAAAAGCTGTTGACCCCTGCGCTATGAACTGCAAGACCAAGAAAAATGCTTGAAAACAAGAATTAAAAACAAATACATTTTTATATCTCCGTTTATATTAACTACCTCTGTAATGTTGTATTAACTTGTTTGTACGAATATCCCAGATTTTTAATGTGTTGTCCGCTCCTGATGATGCAATGCATGTGCCACTGGAATTGAAGTCCACAAATGTCGCTGACCTAAACAGACAGTTTAAAATATCAGGAACTTTGGTCCAATAAACATACAGTATCCTCAAAAAGATTCAGAAAGGACCAACAACGCTCAATTCTCACCCGCCGTAGTCTGTGAAAACGTTTATGCACTGACGAGCGGATGTATCCCAGAGGCGAACCGTCCTGTCATCGCCACAGGAAGCAACGAGACGACCATCTGGTGAAAACCTGACAGGGACAGACAGGACAAGTGACAGTGAGAGAAATCCCACTTTATGTGACAAAACCGGAAAGGTTAGACACATAGTCTCATACCTCGCACAGCGTACCCAGTTGGTGTGCCGGTTTAGAGAGTAAAGGAATTTCTTCCGTTCGACACCCCACACTTTCACAGACTTGTCATCTGAGGCCGTGACCAGCCTTTGGCCATCGCTGGAGAAATGAACGCTTCGAACGCTCGCTGTGTGTGCTTTGAACACAGTTGACTCGCCCTTTCTGTAACACACATAGACTATAATGCATTAAGATACAAATACATTAAAGGGTTAGTTGTGTAGTTGTGCTAAGTGTATATGACTTTCTTCTTACAGCCGAACACAAGAAGAACTCCCACTATAAAGCTTGGAAGAAGCTTTGGAACTCCGATTGTGTTTGGCTGAAAGAAGAAAGTCATATACACCTAGGATGGCTTGAGGGCGAGTAAATTATGGGATAATTTTTGGGTGAACTAACCCATTAAAACTCTTAAGGGATCATCTGTACTCACATGCTGGGCGTCCAAAGTCGAACTGTCTGATCTCTGGATGAAGATGCCACCAAAGATCCGCTTGGAGAAAAATTAACACCTGTAATGACGTCAGTGTGACCCACAAACCTAAACGCCCTTGCTTTTGGAGCGAGGTTCCAGATCATAAGGTTCTTGTCACAGGATCCAGAAGCTGTAAGAGAAGTTGCAAGTGGTTATGTTGGGATGTTCTGACTGAAAATAGAAGATAAATAATATGACATACCCAGCTGTTTATTATTGGGGCTGAAATCAGCGCAGGAGACAACATCTTTGTGACCTTTAAAATGTCTCTCAAGGGTGGGATCCTCCTGAAAAGGATATCATAGAAGAATAAGGTGTAAAATGTTTATTTTGCAAAGTTTTTTCAATAAAACAATGTGTCTGAATGTTCAATTTACATACATATTTCTTAAGTCATATATATATATATATATATATATATATATATATATATATATATGTACGTATATATATGCAATATATCGAATATCGTGCAAAAGTTCATTTATTTCAGTAATTCAACTTAAAAGGTGAAACTAATATATTATACAGACTCGTGGTCCACCGTGCTTTATTAAGTCCAGAGTCAACACAGCCGTCTACCAGGGCATTTTAGAGCACTTCATGCTTCCTTCAGCAGACAAGCTTTATGGAGATGCTGACTTCATTTTCCAGCAGGACTTGGTATCTGCCCACACTGCCAAAAGAACCAAAACCTGGTTCAATGACCATGGTATTACTGTGCTTGATTGGCCAGCAAACTCGCCTGACCTTAACCCCATAGAGAATCTATGGGGCATTGCCAAGAGAAAGATGAGAGACATGAGACAATGCAGAAGAGCCGAAGGCTGCTATTGAAGCATCCTGGTCTTCCATAACACCTCAGCAGTGCCACAGGGTGATAGCATCCATGCCACTCCGCATTGAGGCCGTAATTCATGCAAAAGGGGCCCAAACCAAGTACTGAGTACATATGCATGATTATACTTTTCAGAGGGCTGACATTTCTGTATGTAAAATCCTTCTTTGATTTCATGTAATATTCTAATTTTCTGAGATTTTGAATTTGGGGTTTTCATAAGCTGTAAGCCATAATCATCAAAATTATAACAAATAAAGGCTTGAAATATCTCACTTTGCATGAAATGAGTCTATATAATATATTAGTTTCACCTTTTAAGTTGAATTACCGAAATAAATTAACTTTTGCACGATATTCTAATTTTTCACCTGTAACGTTACATGGTGACAACACCATGGTTGTACCACGGTAACGTTAACTTACCATGTCTAAAACTGCTAGTTCCATAGTACTTTTTGTTAGCTAATTATATTGTTTTGAACGGCCAATTTCGTCAAATATAACCAATATTAGTATCTCCATACTAAAACATAAACACGAAACTTTCCAGCACAGTTGCACAGAGCTAACGTTAATTAAACCAGAAACGATATAAAACGTCTACATTCGCACTTTAAAATGTTTCTGCTAAGTAGTCTTACCATTACAGACGCCATTGTTCTGGAAAACGTCGAGAAAGTTTTTGAATTTCGTGCAGTTTGTTCTTTGTTTTACAAGTAAACAAGTGAAACTCCTTCATGTTGAGCCACTTCCCATCTGTCAAACAAGCCGCGTTTTCCCCAGACCAAACAAATCACGCTCCGAATCATCGAGTCAGCGGGACTAGATGAGCAATGTGGACTTAAAATCCCTTTCGATTCAAATTATTTACATGTATGAATCGTTATTAAGACTGACAAAAAACTATTTTACACAGATAAACCTCTGCATTAATGCAGTCAATTGAAACCGCTAATGTAACCCATCCTCCTAATGCAACAGAAGGCTTGCTGGGATTAAAACTAAAATTTGCAAGCTTGTCTTACTAAGATTATACTGTCTGTAGAGTTAATTAGTTGCATATCCAAGCCAAACATTGTAAACAATTGTCTTCAGAAAAAAATTAACTCAGGAATTACTGGTAAAATACATAGATCAGAAAAAGCATTTAATAAATTCTGCCGACGGGACTCTCACTGCACAACTGAAAAAGCATTGCAAATAACCCCGTTGCATAGCAACAACCCCAAACGGTAAAGCAGTAGAACTAGCATTGAGGTTAAAAGAACTCCGTCACTGATTGGATAACCAATTCAACGGGCCAATCAGTGAAGACTTTGCTCAAAGAGGCAACGCTTTGAGTTTTGATTTTGGAAGCTAACGTTAGCCGCCGAAGCTCAGCTACGGTAAAATGTCGGTCAAGCTAGGGATTGGCGATTCAAAGGTCAGTGTTTTTATGTTTCTGCAAAATGTCATTTTCAAAACGTATATGTTGAAAGCTAGCTCAGGGAATGTTTTACATGGGAAGCTGGGGTTTAAAAGGGAATCTGACACCGGCGCAGCTGCTCCTCCGTTGCCATACCTGTCTGACCATCAACACCAGTTCACTGCTGATGCTTTCATGTTGTATTATATTCTAATATCTAATCAATAAGTAAACCATTTATATATACTAACGGATGTTATTGGAGCTTACAGTGGCTTTTATATTCACTGCATACTCCATTAAACTCAATGTCTGTTTCATACACATAATTTTCTCAGATGAGAAACCGACGTTAAACAATTATACTGATCCCAAAACCAATTATTTCAGAATAGTTAGTTACACAATGACAGTATGTTTTATTGAAATGGATGCTTATTTCCCCTCAGTATTTAAAAAAGAGGATTCCACAGAACCCCAAATATCAGCATGTAAAAACACGACTTGATACAGGTATCCACTTTTTGGTGACTAACATTTTGAATATTCATTGCATATATGACAAAATATGTAATGACTAACCCTGTTTATTTTCTAGGCTTCAGCCTGACGAAATGTATGGCGAGACTAGAGGAGGCCAGGAAAAGTAAGTTCAGAATATTATAAAGCCATATTATTGATGAAACATTTTTTAATATCTAAGAAAGTCATGGTGCATTTAAATCAGAAGGGTTATTCTAACTAATAGTTTTTGTTTACAAACAAATCGCAGACATTCACAGTGGTTAAATAAAACGAGTGTGTATTTACATTATAAATATACAAAACAGTGCAGAATGGCACAGTAATGCATCTTTTGTGAACAGCTCCTTAATGACTTGTTTCAGCTGTTTTGTCTCCTAATGCACTTGTCCTACTTATATTTACTCACCTGATGAAGAGAGAAAGACTGCTTTGTCCATATTGGTCATCTTGTTACAGGTTCCCTCTGATTTCTCAAGGATAAGCAAGTCTTGCTCCTCCTTTTGGATGCATGAGCAATGGATGGTTATTGTACTGTAGATTACAGTTATTCCTCTGTCAAGATTGTCTGTAGTGAAACCGAGATGCATAACCTCATCCAGTGGTGTCACTTGGCATCTTACAGTGGGTTTGCTGGTGAGGCTGGACTGTGGAGTTCTTGCCAAAGATAAAAAGAGACGTTGGCAGAGCTCATCTCAGTTTGCGGCAGCAATTGGCTTGTTAAAGTCAAGTTTAGTGAGTTTAATCTGTATCAAAATGGAGTTTGATATTTTGGGTGTGAATTTAAATGATGTGTCTTTAAATGAAGATGAAGTGAGAAATGGTAACACTCAGGATCCAGGTAAAATGCATCAGAATTGTTTTTGTGCAGCAGCTCTGCATCATTTGAAATGCATGTTTATGTTTATTATATATATTTTTTCCAGACTACAGATATAGGAAGGATGAACTATTTAAAAGACTGAAAGTGACTACATTTGCTCAGCTGGTAAGTGAAAAAGAAATTATATAAAACACATGGTTTACTTTCATCTTACTTTTAACTTTATTTTAATATAATTTAAAATGTAATATATTCCTGTGATGCAAAGCTGAATTTTCAGCATCATTACTCCTTTAGTGTCACATGATCCTTCAGAAACCATTCTAATGTACTGATTTGCTAATCAAGAGACAATTCTTCGTAACAATGTTGAAAAAAGTTGTGCTTTGCAAGAGGAAGTTCAAAAGGACAGCATTTATTTTCAAATATTTTTTTATGACGATAAAAATGTCTTTGCTAACACTTATTAATTGTATGTATATTGAGTGTGTGCATAACCGTTTATTTGTTTATTTTTTCAGGTAATCCAAGTTGCTTCGGTGTCAGATCAGAATGACAACATTAATGATGAAATGCCTGGATTAGATGGTAGTTTCATTTCTCTTTTATGTTACTCTTTATTCTCAGTAGTTTTTACTAACAATTATTACGAATTAACACCCTAGCAACCGCATAGCAACATATTAACTACAACTCAGGACACTTTAGTACGGGGCCCCTAAGGGGACACGGTGATGGAAAACATGAAATGGGAGGGAAAAAAATTATATTGCAGTGACTTTGCGTTTGCTTTCAAATCTTTTACGCTCACCTGAGAAACATTGCGTTCGCTTGTTTCTTTTGCATTAGAAAATGAGTTCGGAGGAAAACTATTTTAATGCTTTTTTGAGCGAATGCTCAGGGCAACGCAAAATGTGTGCAAGCGAACGCAAAAGTTGTGTGCACAAATGCTAAGTTCCTCGGGGAATGCAAAAATTTGTGCAAGTAAACGCAATGTTCCTCTGGGAATGTAAAAGTTGTGCACGCAAAGTTCCTCAGGGAACTCAAAATTTGTGCAAGCAAACGCAAAGTTCCTCGAGGAACGTAAAAGTTGTGCGCACAAATGCTAAGTTCCTTGGAGAATGCAAAATTTGTGCACGGAAATATAAAGTTCCTCGGGGAACGCAAAATGTCTTCTTAGTGGAATTTTGCATTCTTTGTGGAATGCAAAATATTTGCAAGCAAAAGTAAAGTTTCTTGGGGAAACAAAATAACAAAAGTAGCGCGAGTGAATGTGAATTTTCTCTGGAGCTTTGCAAAGCAGTTTTTCCCTACTGTCTCATGTTGTTTCCCTTACGGTCTCCGTACATTAGCCACCACTTAGCAACGCCCTGACAATCGTTTTCATTTTATTTATTTATTTTGTATATGGTTTCAGATGATATTTCAATATTCTCGGCATCACCGGGGCTCGACGGCTTCTCCGATCAGACTAATGGCTCCCCAGAGCCGACGCTCCTCAACTCACAGTGTATCAACAATGAGGAATCCGGCAACACTGGGTTTTCTCCTAGATCTACACTCCAAAGGTAGTCAAATCACTTTTGTTTTTGTGACACACCTGTCCATGTCCTTAATTCAACCGGTCACATTAGAATATCACTTTATGCATCTAACTGATCCCCCCTCTAGCATTTCCTCTATTGTACACCCACAAGAGCTCTCATTGGCCAGGCTGCTTTCTCATGGCCCCAAGTGCCAATGAGTCTGTTTGCGGACAGTCGGTGCAATCGGACTCCGTCCTCAGAGACCCTGTGGGGGGGGAACAATGAGATATAGCCTGTAACACTGAGCACCCCTGCCTGTCCTCACTCGATGTAATCGAGAATCTCTGGGCTCATTCATAGTGTCATCAGTGGCGTGGGAGAAATGGATCTGGACAGGAACGGACAGAAGACCGTCCGACTGTCTCCAGTGTCTACCTCCAACACCACAGAGTGCCCCTTACCTGACTGCCCGTATCTGTTGCTGGATGTGCGGGACAGAGAGCAGTATGACCAGTGCCATATTATCAGTGGTAGGAAACTCACCTGGAAAACAGAATTTTGCTCAAAGCATGAAATACATTAATATAATATTATTAATAAACTTTTTTTTTGCTCACAGCTTATAGTTACCCCATAGCGACCTTATCAAGGACAATGAACCCATACACAAAAGAAGTCCTTGATTACGTATCCTTTTATTCCTGATATGTGAAAATGTTTGTTCTGTATTAAAACATATCGCAAACCTATAATGTGCATCTAATGCACAGAAGCACAATAAATGAATATTTGTATTTATTTACATGTATGAAATGCACTTTTTTTACTTTTAATATTTTTATTATTAATTCATTAATCGAAATTTTGATGCGCATCTATGAAATGCCCTATAATGTATAATATTTATAAGGGGGTCCTATGAATGACAATAAATAAATAATCTAAAAAATATAAATTGTGCATTCATTCATAGGACCCCAGGATACAATTGGAAAAGTTCACACTGTTTTTGTGCAATCAATCATTTCTGTCATTTCAAGTTCTTGTGTACTCATGCCCATTCCTAGTTTTAAAATCTTTAACAGCTACACAGAAAAATGCATCGGGAAAGATCATAATTTTGTATGATGAAGATGAGAGGATAGCAAGTCAAGCAGCCACCACCATGTGCGAGAGAGGGTTTGAGAATCTCTTCATGTTGTCGGGGGGTAAGTCATCGTGACGACTTCTTCCAGGCAGACTGGAGAAAGACTTCCATGAACATTTTTCTACATTACATCTCATAGAAGGGAAAATAAGAAGATCTAGGCCCTATTTGAAATTAATATTGTTATACATAGATCATTGGGGTCTCAATTATCTCCAAAGAATACACGTGGGTTAATCCTGTCAGTATTTCAGTATTCATCTTTCCCTTTCTCAACAAGGTTTAAAAGTGGTTGCTCAGAAGTTCCCTGAAGGAATGACAACAGGCTCCATTCCCATCTCCTGTCTGCCATCAACCATGGGACCCGGAGGTCGTAAGCGACCGGTGCCACGGCAGACGTCACAGGCAGCAGAAAAAAAGTGGCGGTTCACCTCAGAGGACCTCAGCAGAATCCAGCATTACCTAGAGGAGGTGTTAATACCCAGCGAGCCCGGCAGTGAGTCATCCATTTCAAAAATGATGAAATTAAATAACCATTTTCACTGACCAAAAAAAAGCTATTTATATTACAAATACTAATATATTACTATACCCCCCCCCCCCCCCCCCCCACACACACACACACACACACACACATTTTAGGTCGTCTCAGCAGTAGATTGTCCACTTGCAGCGCTGGCTCCAAAGCGTCTACAGTTCGGAGCGGTCGACATGGCTCATCCATAGCAGGATCAGAAAGCGTTCGTTCACAGAGCAGTCGGCCTTGGAAATAACCTTCCGTTTCACTCTCACCATTGTCGTCTTCACTTCAATGCAAATAAAGCCTTTATATTTTACTTTTGCAGGATTCCTGTGAACATCTGTGATGGACATTCTAAACTACTGGCCACATGCACATAGTTTAATTCTCAGAAGTACACTGGAAGAAATTAAACATTTTATTGGTCCTGGTAGTACACCCAAATGGCACTGTTTTATTATTTCAGTTTATACACATATCTTTGCACTTGCTGACTCCAAATCTAAACTACATGTTTAAAATCTGATTTGCGCGGTCATCAACTTGTTGGCATCAAGAACCATTTATACTGTAATGATGGTACAAGATGTCTATGGTTTGACATCTAGCTGTTTTAGGGTTCTTCTCTGTTACATAAGTAAGCAGGTCTTAGTGGAAGGACTCCACCTCTTGGTGGTCATTTTATTTGCTTTAGTTGTGCTATGACATGATCTGTTCATTGAGCATGCTGTATGTTTACTTGCTCAGTAGACGCAGTATGTATGGCGCATTCCTTTAGAAGTATTTTAGATGTGCTTCATGTTTTTTATGCCTTAAATCTATAGCTAATCTGTTCATTCAGTGCATTTATTCAAACGATTGATGCTTTCTGAACTAGTGCGGAAGATCTGCTCAACTGTGATTTGAATATTATGAAATGTAGATGTGATTGCTGGCATTAATGAAGTTGATGTTGCTGTGTGAAATTTTGCTTTGTCTGTTGCAGAGTGTGATGAAGGAACTTAAAGTGCATTTTTTGGAGTCAATGTTGGTGGAATGTGTACATGGAGTGGTAGAAAGAGCTTTGACTGGTTTGTTTGGCCTTTGTTGTCTGAAATCAGTTATTCCTGTTCTTTCATAGACCTTGTTTTATTGACCAATTAATAATTTAATGTAATCTATATAATGAAAACTACCTGGTTTGTTCTTTTGTAATGAAAGTATGAATAAAGATCAATTTTATATTGTAGACCTAAGCGGTACCTACATGACTTTCAAGGATATGTATCATGTATGTTCAGAAATGGCTTGATCTAATGAGCTGAGCTGTTTACAGACAATTATCTTTTTAGTCATTGTTCAAAAATTGTTCTTTATTACAAGTATAACTCCCTGTAATACTTGATTCTAGTTGGTCAGTTGAAGTATTAAGGCAATCTAATGTTTCGTAATGTTCACAGTCGTCCCTGACAAATGCTCTAAATCAGACTGCTCGTAACCAGTGCAGCATTTAATAAAAAGTGATCAGTTGACTTAACTTAAAAAAAGTGAGGGAACCCGTTGCCTTAAATGTATTAAGTGATTGAAAAAATTAAGTTATGTGGACTTGTCAAGTCCATGAAGTTTATTACTTAATTTTAAGGCAACAGGTTTCCTGATTTTTTTTAAGTTAAGTCAACTGATCACTTTTTTACAGTGTAGTGAAATGACTTCAGACTGAGGACTTAGTATTATTATTACTGTGATACTGCAGTGTGTGTCTTGTTGCTAAGCTGTGCATTTTGTACATTGTAACAGACTATTATACAGTGGCTTAATATTTTCTAATATTCACTGTCGTCCTTGGCTTGCAACGCTGTATATCAGACCTCTTAACTAACCGGCGCAACTATGGCAAGCTGCTTTGACTTTTATTCTTTCCTAGATATGAATTTCTGATTTCAAGAATTCAATTATCAGTAGTTAAAATGATCATTCTTGACATCAGGAATGGAGTTTTTACTAGGAACAATTGCTAATTGTTAAAATCAGGAATTACATTTCATCACTCGCAGAAATATGAAAAACATTTCTTACAGACAAGATTATAAAAAACTTTACACTCAAATCAATATTTCATGTCCATAGCTTTATTCATTTGTGAAGAAGCAATTTAATAAGATGGATAATCTACAATCTGATAGTCATTGTCACGAAATAAACCCCTTTTTGCTATAATGACCAGCTGACTGTACATTATCCCTTACTTCATGCATACACTTACAGACTTATGCACTTTGACTCATCACAAAAATACTGTTGTATGTTTAATATGGATTATTCTTGGTGTGCTCCATGATAACCATCAGGGCCAGCCAGGTCTCCTCAGCAGTTGGGATGATCTGATCGGCTGGCAGGATGAAACCATAGCGACCAGTGTCTCTCAGCTCAAAGGTGTAGGAGTATTTGATGCCCTGATCGTAAGTCCAGTCAGTAGTGACTCCATCAGCTTGGTCTGAGAGCAAAAAGATTGTTAACAATGAGATTAATAGTCATTATGATATTAGATTAGATATTTAGGTTCACTGGAAATGTACTTACAGATGGTAGTAATCATGCTGCCAAATGTATATTCAGTGTTATACAAAGACTTCAGTTCGGTGATGGCCTTTCTTGCGAGTTCATGCTGAAGGGACCATGCAGAATTGATTTGAACAGATCAAATATGTTAAAAGCATCAAAATCAGCATGTTTCTGTGACTACATACCAGCTCAGCCTGGTCTTTGGCAGGAGTCGCTGTGTATCCATGTGGATACAGGAGCATCTGAGAATAGCTGTGAATGGACAAAAAGGCCTTGAGGTTGCCGTGAGATTTCACAAAGTCCACAATGGCCTTGATCTCTGGCTCAGATTGAGCACTGGGTCCATGGTAGGTCTGAGAGCACGGGTTGCTGCTGGCACCAGGACCTATTGACGAAAAACAGTATATATAGTATAATATAGTTGAAACATTAGTATAAACAGAATATACATAGTTGAATATATAAATCAATCAGAATCAATGTCCCAAACTTAATGCTACATCTCACCACCAAAGCCAGTGTCCCAGTTTCTGTTGGGATCAACTCCAACACAGCTGGAGCCAGGGTTCGGCTTTCTGGTTTTACGCCACATGCGGTCCTTAAACAACCAACCAATTGGATTTCATAAGAAAGAGGGCAAACTTCATTAAATAGTTGTTCTGTAAAACCGAATGTGCATGTAATGTCTTCCAGGCATTATACTCACACTGCTGTGGGTGTAAGCGAAACCATCAGGGTTGGTGACGATCTCCAAGAAGATATCATAGTTGTTAAGGATGTCGGTGAGGACAGGGTCACGTCCGTAGTCAGTCACGATCTACTCAACAGAAAATACACAGGTATAAATCTTTGATTCAGTTATGTTGTCATAGATTGTATTTCAGAATTTCAGATTACCTTCTTGGCAAACCAGATTCCGCTGGCCTGGGTGACCCATTCTCTGGAGTGGATGCCAGTGTCAATCCAGATACCTGGACGGTTCGCTCCAGTGCTGAACTGAGTGACAGGATATTAGTCATAATGAACAAATATTCATTTATCCTGACATTTATATTACGTATATTACGCTGCATGCATCCTAATTAATACAAATTTACATTATACACCACATTGGAAATTGTAAAGCATGCATTTTTTTGCAAGTAGTCTAGCAGTGAAATAAAATTGCATCTTGATACCACCTTATTAGTTTCTTGCTAAAATTATTATTATTATAAAAATCATTACTGGAATCATAGTATTATCACAGCTTGTGTGCAATATCTCTGAGATTTGGTATTTTGCAAGGTTCTACCAGCATGCTTTGTGACACACTAATCTTGCATGTAGATATACGCAAATCTCTATTAAATCCTGCTATATGTAATAATAACAGTTTCCTAATAGTAAAATAAGCATAAATAATATCATAAGATTGTTATTGATTGTGAGGCGTGACCAACCTTTAGGACGTTCAAGGGGCGGCTCTCATAGCTCTGACCAATCACAAATTTGCTGACTATACTGTTTTCTGCCACAAGCATGTCCATGAAAGAGTAAATCTGCAAATAGTATGGTGAAGATCAAATGCATGGATGTATGTAAAGCTAGGTTCTGTAGGCTTATACACAAAAAAAGTAACTGAAGTCAAACACATTTGATACAAACAATTTTAAAGTACAATAAAACATCATAGTTTTTTCTGAAAAGGCTGATGTTGAAAGTTCAGTGTCTTGTAAAGCTATTGAATTAAAGTTGCACCACTCACAGAGTTCAGGTCATGGTAGGTGGTGTAGACAAAATCATCGGTACTTCTCGGGAAGGCGCGAAATTTCACCATCTCACGTTCCTCATCATCCAGCAAATCCTTATGTTAGAGAAAGCCATCAAATAAGTAAGGATTTTTCAGCTTTTTGTTTGTTTTTTTCGATCACAGCTTTGAAATAGTCCCACCTGAACATTCTCAATCATGACATTATACTGGATCTGATTGTATGCCAGGAACGCCCTGACAGCCTGGAGACTGTGAAAGGGAACACGAACATCCACTGGCAGGGACTCATGAACGGGCTCCATCCAGAAGTCCAGCTGAACACAGAAGAAAATATAGCGTAATAAAGTCATTTATATTACATTACTGTAAAATATGAGTATAATATAAATTATATAATAGTAATAAATATTACATTGTGCTGTCAAACCGATTAATTGTGTTTGTGTATAGCAGGTTTTCCCACTTACAAAGCATGCAGAAGTCTATAATTTTTATCTGTACTCTTCAATTGTGAGTGACGGAATCTAAAACAAAAATCCAGAAAATCACATTGTATGATTTTTAAGTAATTAATTAGCATTTTATTGCATGACATAAGTATTTGATACATCAGAAAAGCAGAACTTAATGCTTGGTATAGAAACTTTTGTTTGCAATTACAGAGATCATACATTTCCTGTAGTTCTTGACCAGGTTTGCACACACTTCAGCAGGGATTTTGGCCCACTCCTCCATACAGACCTTTTCCAGATCATTCAGGTTTCAGGGCTGTCGCTGGGTAATACGGACTTTCAGCTCCCTCCAAAGATTTTCTATTGGGTTCACTTCTGGAGACTGGCTAGGCCACTCCAGGACCTTGAGATCCAAGATCTCGTGATACATGGCCCCATCCATCCTCCCCTCAATACGGTGCAGTCGTCCTGTCCCCTTTGCAGAAAAGCATCCCCAAAGAATGATGTTTCCACCTCCATGCTTCATGGTTGGGATGGTGTTCTTGGGGTTGTAGTCATCCTTCTTCCTCCAAACACGGCGAGTGGAGTTTAGACCAAAAAGCTCTATTTCTGTCTCATCAGACCACATGACCTTCTCCCATTCCTCCTCTGGATCATCCAGATGGTCATTGGCAAACTTCAGACGGGCCTGGACATGCGCTGGCTTGAGCAGGGGGGACCTTGCGTGCGCTGCAGGATTTGAATCCATGACGGCGTAGTGTGTTAGTAATGGTTTTCTTTAAGACTGTGGTCCCAGCTCTCTTCAGGTCATTGACCAGGTCCTGCCGTGTAGTTCTGGGCTGATCCCTCACCTTCCTCATGATCATTGATACCCCACAAGGTGAGATCTTGCATGGTGCCCCAGACCGAGGGAGACTGGCCGTCATCTTGAACTTCTTCTATTTTCTAATAATTGCGGCAACAGTTGTTGCCTTCTCACCAAGCTGCTTGCCTATTGTCCTGTAGCCCATCCCAGCCTTGTGCAGGTCTACAATTTTATCCCTGATGTCCTTACACAGCTCTCTGGTCTTGGCCATTGTGGAGAGGTTGGAGTCTGTTTGATTGAGTGTGTGGACTTTATAAGTCTTTTATACAGGTAACGAGTTCAAACAGGTGCAGTTAATACTGGTAATGAGTGGAGAACAGGAGGGCTTCTTAAAGAAAAACTAACAGGTCTGTGAGAGCCGGAATTCTTACTGGTTGGTAGGGGATCAAATACTTATGTCATGCAATAAAATCCTAATTAATTATTTAAAAATCATACAATGTGATTTTCTGGATTTTTGTTTTAGATTCCATCTCTCACAGTTGAAGTGTACCTATGATAAAAATTACAGACCTCTATGTGCTTTGTTAGTAGGAAAGCCTGCAAAATCTGCAGTGTATCAAATACTTGTTCTCCCCACTGTATATATATATAAACATCACCTTTATCTCAAAAAATCTGAAACAATCAAATGATCTTTGGGCTTCACAAACACTTACCCCGAGTGTCTGTTCAGGGAGTTCCTTCAGGAGAGAAATCTGCTCTGCATCTTTTGCAGTGATCCTAAAAACCTGGTCTCTGTAGAAACATTAATACAATTTATTTAACTTCAATATTCAGAATAATGAGTATAGTATTTTGCATGTTTTTGATAAATAGAACAGAAACTGGCACATAAGGAAGTCAGAGTTTGTATTTCAGCTGTCGGTATAGGACAATATGTTAACACATGTTTATTTATTAGCTAGGAATTTGACAGCATAAAGTAAGGGATAGACTACTTGGAGACAAAAGAGAACTCACCCCTCAAAAGTCACTTTGCCAAATACGGCCACAAAAAGAGCCGTTAGAACCAGTAACCCCTTCATCTTGCTGCTCGAAGTAAAGTTTCTCACAGTAAGCAACCCCTTTATATAGGCCTACTATCATGGTGGTGATTATGACTGGATTCGAGGAGCTAACAGGGTCAGGGCTCAGACAAACCTGCTGCTTTGGTTCTCACAACCTTATAAAACACTGATGGAGTTTAAATGGATGAGAACATTGCATCTGTTTTCTCTCCTGTTTCCTAATATAGCAACTTAAGGTTTATTGACAAGAAACCCATTGAAGTCCATGGTTCACTGTCAAATGAGGAAAAAGCCAAATTCAGTCTATAGTCACTATAGTTCATATTTTTTGATATAGTTGGGGGCCTTAAGCACATAAATAGGTAATTTCGCGCAAATTCATCTAAAAGCGCCAAATTTGGCACAGATGTAGCTCAGGTCATACCGAAATGATTTAGCTAGGGCGCCGGAGCCAGCGACCTTTGGGGCCAAGATGGCGGCCAAATCCAATATGGCCGCCGCCCGAAAAGGGTTCCGGCTTTAACTTTTGAACCACATGAGTTACAAATACAAACTTGATATGTTTTTCAGCTTAATTGATCATGAGAAACACATAGGAATGTTTATATTTATGACCCAGTATATCTGTACCCCTCGATCCTCCAATTCCAATATGGCCACTGTCCAAAAAAGCAGTTTGGGCTGTAGTATGGGGCCTTACACACCATTGTTCGCGCAAATGCATCTACAAGCACCAAATTTGGCGCAGATGTAGCTGAGGGGATACTGAAATGATTAAGCCAGGGCGCCCGAGCCAATGGTCCCTGAGACCAAGATGGCGGCCAAATCCAATATGGCCGCCGCCTGAAAGGGTTTCGGCTATAGCTTTTGAGCCAGATGAGATACAAATACAAACTTGATGTCTATTTTACCTTCTTTGGCCATGGGAAACCCATAGGAATACTTACATTTATGATTGGGTATATCAGGACCCCCCAAATTCCCTAAATTCAATATGGCTGCTGTCCGAAAAACGGTTTTGGCTACAAATTTTGAACAAAATGCGCTACAAATGAGGATGTGGTGTCTATTTTATGTTTATTGACCACAGGAAGTCCATTGGCATATTTATATTTATGCTTGTGTAAGTCTGGAACCTGTATTCTTTTCAAGACTGGTTGAAAATCCTTTTTTTTTACCACAACTTTGAAGGTTATTCTCAATGTTGATTCATTTCCTTATAAAAGTGAAATGGTTTTCAGTTTACCACAGGTGAATACATTTCAAAGTGTAATCATATAAGAAAGAATAAGACAAGTATTATTGCAAGGCAATATTTATATTATATCAAATTGTTAAAATAATAATATAGTCAATTTTTCCAAAACTCTTTTGCTTCCAAAAGGTTTGCTTAGCATAACAAAAAAAAAACAGCAATAAAAAAAAAAAACAACAGTCTCTCACATGAATTATCATTTCACTCACAATCACTGGATCTCTCATTGTCTTCACCATCATTGTTTGTACAAGCACCCTCACATGCACATATAGAAGTGCAACGAACTCCGGCTTTACAGCACTTACAGTGCCCTCTACATGCTGTCTTGCAGCCACAGTGGAGGAGAATGGTGCAGGCTTTACTGGCGTCTCCGAGATTAGTCCAGTAAGGTTCCCAAGTCTTGCTCGTAGAGTCCCGATACCATCCCCATTCATTGAAAACTAGGATATCTTGCTGGACAGCGGTTGCCTGATTCCAGTAGAAGCTGGCCTGCAGCAGTGCTCTTTTGATGTGCTGAATCAATGCAGCTTGGGTGGGTGGCAGGTTCTCGAGAGACTTGGTACCATTCGAGAAAAGGTGATGTCTAGCTTCATCTACACGGCTGGAACCACAGCTCTTGCTGTACATGATGACGACCATACGCTCCAGTCTTTGGACATGGACGTCATTGTTGATCTGTTCAGGCTCCAAGGTGAGGGTAACCAGAGATTCTGTGAGATCTGGTGTTGCCTCCCAAGCTACCCATGCACTCTTTTTCCCATGGCACAGGAAGGCTGAGGTTGTGTCACAGCCTGTTAAAGCGTGGAAGAGTGGTAAGGCTAGTGACTTCTGGGGACCAAGATCCTTGCTGATTTCATGAGCAGGAATGTCCCTATAGTTTTTTCCACCTGCAAAGCCGATCCAGAGCTCTGTGAGGCCGAGTGTGTTGAAGAAGCGGATGGCAAGGATGACAACATCGCTGTCGACAGTCTGGACAAATGCCTTTTTATGGCCATTGGCCCCAGCATGTGCAAGATGCAGGATTATTCTAGTGCTTCTGGATGATTACAAGGCTGAAGGGCAGACATGTCATACCCTGGTCTGTTGGAGAGTACAGCATCTTTCTTGGTGGAAAGGAGGAGTTTACCTGACATGTAATGCTTGGTTATCTCTTCACTGATTTATCCAAATAGTTAGATATATAACAATATATCCAGTATATAATGTATATAATAGATATATCCAGTTACGTTTTGGAATTGGAGTTCTCCTATGTACTTTAGTTCTTGATCCGGTTCCTCTGCGTTGGTGAGTTTGTGTTTTGAGGTTCTCCTCTGGATATGTGTCAAACACAATATCCAATCACGTGACAGATTCATAGCTCATGTGTGACCTCACAAACCCAGCAATACTGGTGTTAACGTAGTATGGAATGTTTTTTCAGTAGTTGGCCGGACCATTTGGACCATGAGCTATGAATCTGTCACATGAGCTCATCATGTACAGCAAGACCTGTGGTTCCAGCCGTGTAGATGAAGCTAGACATCACCCTTTCTCGAATGGTACCAAGTCTCTCGAAAACCTGCCACCCACCCAAGCTGCATTGATTCAGCACATCAAAAGAGCACTGCTGAAGGCCAGCTTCTACTGGAATCAGGCAACCGCTGTCCAGCAAGATATCCCAGAGTTTAATGCATGGGGATGGTTTCGGGACTCTACGAGCAAGACTTGGGAACCTTACTGGACTAATCTCGGCGACGCCAGTAAAGCCTGCACCATTCTCCTCCACTGTGGCTGCAAGACAGCATGTAGAGGGCACTGTAAGTGCTGTAAAGCTGGAGTTCGTTGCATTTCTATATGTGCATGTGAGGGTGCTTGTACAAACAATGATGGTGAAGACAATGAGAGATCCGGTGATTGTGAGTGATAATGATAATTCACTGTTTATGTTATTGCTGTTTTTTTGTTATGCTAAGCAAACCTTTAAGAGTTTTGGAAAAATTGACTATATTATTATTTTAATATTGCCTTGCAATAATAATTGTGTCTTATTCTTTCTTATATGATTACACTTTGAAATGTATTCACCTGTGGAAAACTGAAAACCATTTACTTTTATAAGGAAATGAATCAACATTTAGAATAACCTTCAAAGTTGTGGTAAAAAAAAGGATTTTCAACCACAGTCTTGAAAAGAATACAGGTTCCAGACTTACACAAGCATAAATATAAATATGCCAATGGACTTCCTGTGGTCAATAAACATAAAATAGACACCACATCCTCATTTGTAGCGCATTTTGTTCAAAATTTGTAGCCAAAACCGTTTTTCGGACAGCAGCCATATTGAATTTAGGGAATTTGGGGGGTCCTGATATACCCAATCATAAATGTAAGTATTCCTATGGGTTTCCCATGGCCAAAGAAGGTAAAATAGACATCAAGTTTGTATTTGT
Source organism: Scardinius erythrophthalmus (assembly GCF_964197995.2). Taxonomy (NCBI): domain Eukaryota; kingdom Metazoa; phylum Chordata; class Actinopteri; order Cypriniformes; family Leuciscidae; genus Scardinius; species Scardinius erythrophthalmus. The sequence goes on from NC_138244.1 coordinate 14,123,368, forward strand.
ATCTCATCTGGCTCAAAAGCTATAGCCGAAACCCTTTCAGGCGGCGGCCATATTGGATTTGGCCGCCATCTTGGTCTCAGGGACCATTGGCTCGGGCGCCCTGGCTAAATCATTTCAGTATCCCCTCAGCTACATCTGTGCCAAATTTGGTGCTTGTAGATGCATTTGCGCGAACAATGGTGTGTAAGGCCCCATACTACAGCCCAAACTGCTTTTTTGGACCGTGGCCATATTGGAATTGGAGGATCGAGGGGTACAGATATACTGGGTCATAAATATAAACATTCCTATGTGTTTCTCATGATCAATTAAGCTGAAAAACATATCAAGTTTGTATTTGTAACTCATGTGGTTCAAAAGTTAAAGCCGGAATCCTTTTCGGGCGGCGGCCATATTGGATTTGGCCGCCATCTTGGCCCCGAGGGTCGCTGGCTCCGGCGCCCTAGCTAAATCATTTCAGTATGACCTGAGCTACATCTGTGCCAAATTTGGCGCTTTTAGATGAATTTGCGCGAAAATGTGCTTAAGGCCCCCAACTAGTAATGCTCATGTGTTATTATGCCTTTTATGCAAACCTACTCATTTGTTTTCTGTGCTGTTTTTGACGTCGTTTTGCGAATATTGCTGATGTAATATTTTGTAGAAATGACGATGAAGTGATCCTTTTGTCTTTTGCTCTTCAGTCAGAATGGGTTTAAAATCATAAACAAATAAGTAAGCTTTTTTTGTGGCGAAGCCAGTGAAAATGTTGATAGGGTGAACACTGAATAAGTTGACTGATAAAGAGCAAATGTCTAAATGTGTCAATAAAAAAGTTTTTAAATACATTTTTTATATCCATATTCCCTGTTAAAGTTCAATTTTCTATTTATCTATTTTCATTTTTTGTTATATTTTAGCCTTTTTGCATTATAGAAATACCCCCTTTGCATGTGAATTGAGCTATTGTTTAATAACATAATAATCAAAACAAAAAGCAGTTTAAAAAAGCAGTTGAAGGATAAAGTGATAATTCAATTATTTATCTGACTAATATAATTAATCTGACCAAGTTGTTATTTAACCTCTTATTCTTTAAAGGTAAAAGTCTTTCTTAGAACTGATAGGGAAACATCGGATTTAACCTGAACTTTAAGATAACGTCTAGGTTACAAATTCCCTGAAGGAGGGAATGGAGACGTTACGTCAGAATGACTGACGAATTGGGTTCTCTTCTGAGAGCCCAATCACCTTCGAGTGGTAACAGAACAAGCCAATGCACAGTGGCGAGTGAGATTTGCATCGCAAGCCATTCTCCGCTTCTGGGTATATAAGGCAGCATGCAAAGTCTCACATACATTTTTCTGCTGAGGAGCCGAGACATTGTCCCCGTCGTACCAGCAGAGGTACCGGAATTGTGGCGACAAGATGTAATGTCCTTCAGTAAACAGGGGTTACATTAGTAACCTAGACGCTCACTATCAGTCAGTCACATTCAACATTACAACAGAACGTCTGACAATTTGGGATTCACATGGAAGACATCACAACTGCTGCCCCTTCCAGCACCCCGAGTAAGCCGCCTGTTGAGGCGGAAGAAAGGACAGGGCTTTGCACGGACAATGTCAATCACTTACGTTCCATTTAACACTGTACAGTGAAATTATTGGATAACACTAGGAAAGCGTGCCTATTCCAACTGGAAAGGGACACTACAGAGACCATATCCTATCCGTAGGGAGGTAACATGTGGAGTTACACACATGGGCTGGTCGACAGGGTAGTGCTACGGAAGATCTCTGTGGTAGATCCTGCTTTGTGCAGGGGTGGAGTCAATACCGTTACAGAGATGGCAGATGGCACCTGAGGAGCAGAATAAGCACTCATATCCCATCCTCAGAGGGCAATGGCGCAGCAAGCGAGACACAGAGTTAAACTTCTAGCATATTTTACATTTTATCCAAAGCGATTTACCTTGCATTTCATGGTACACATTTACATTCTTATCAGTTCTTGCTTTCCCTGGGAATCAAACCAATGACCTTGGCGTTGCAAGCAGCAACACTCTACTGTTTGAGCTACAGGAAGGCTATATTTTCTGTTTGTACCCAACACACAGGAAAACACCGTCTCCACTCAGAGATTGTAGAATCTTGTGAATGTGTTAGGTGTCAGAGAGGCACCATTCTCCAAGACCCAGGAGGAAGCAACACTCCGAGTCAAGTAAGCTCTCACCAGCTTGTCTTGGGATTGTGTAAGAAAAATATTCATATTTAAAACTTTATAAAGTAAATTAACTAGCTTCCGGTCAAACGAACATACGGATTCCACTTGTAAAGTGTACAAAGTAATGTTTCGTACTGCTGATATTTACACTACGCCAGGACGCACCACGCTACTTCTGACTTCATAAGTTGCGTATTAGGGGCAAGTAGACTGCGTTTGGTAGAATTTTAGTTTGTAACGTGATAATTATTAATATTTTTCTTACACAAACTCATTGCTTTGCTTCAGAAGGCCTTTATTAACCCCCGGTATTGTGTGAAGTTCGTTTATGACGGATAGATGCACGTTTATGAGCTTCAATCTGTTGGTTGCAACTTGCAATCCACTGCCATTATAAAACTTGGAAGAGCCAGGGTATTTTTTTAATATAACCGATTTTATTCATCTGAAAGAAGAAAGTCATACACTTAGGATGGCTTGAGGGTGAGTAAATCATAGGGTAACTTTCACTACACTGTAAAAAGTGATTGGTAACTTAACTTAAAAAAAAAGGTGAGGAAACCAGTTGCCTTAAATTTATTAAGATAATAAACTTCATGCGTAATTGAAAAAATTAAGTTATGTGGACTTTTCAAGTTCACATAACTTAATTTTTTCAATTTCACATGAAGTTTATACTTAATTTTAAGGCAACAGGTTTCCTCACTTTTTTTAAAGTTTAGTCAACTTATCACATTGTACATTGTAACAGACTATTATTCAGTGGCCTAATAATTTTTAATATTCACTATCTAATATTCACTGTCGTCCTTGGCTTGCAACGCTGTAGCCTATATCAGACCTCTTTTAACCGCCGCAACTATGGCAAGCCTGATATCAACTATTCAATTATCAGTATAGTTAAAATGATAATTATTGATATCAGGAATGGAATTTTTACACTAGTAACAATTGCAATTTTTTTTAAATCAGGAATTACATTCTAAAAACATGAATTCTTGATATCTTCAATGACGTCATCACTTGCAAAAATACGAATTATTGATATCAAAATTTTTCTTCAAGAGAAAATACAGGTAAGATTATAAAACACTTTCCACTCAAATCAATATTTAATGTCCATAGCTTTATTAATTTGTCAAGAAGCAATGTAATAAGATGGATAATCTACAATCTGATAGTCATTATCATGAAATAAATCCATTTTTTTTGCCATAATGACCAGCTGACTGCACATTATCCCTTACTTCATGCTTACACTTACTAACTTATGCACTTTGACTCATCACAAAAATATTGTTTAATATGGATTATTCTTGGTGTGCTCCATGATGGTCATCAGGGCCAGCCAGGTCTCCTCGGCAGTTGGGACGATCTGATTGGCTGGCAGGATGAAACCATAGCGACCAGTGTCTCTCAGCTCAAAAGTGTAGGAGTATTTGATGCCCTGATCGTAAGTCCAGTCAACAGTGACTCCATCGGCTTGGTCTGAGAGCAAAGAGTTTCTTAGCAATAAGATTAATAGTCATTATGATATTGATAACATTATAGCTTTAGGTTCACTGGAAATGTACTTACAGATTGTAGTTATGATGCTGCCAAATGTATATGCAGTGTTATACAAAGACTTCAGTTCAGTGATGGCCTTTCTTGCAAGGTCATGCTGTGAAGGGACAATACAGAATTTATTTGAACAGATCGAATATGTTAAAAGCATCAAAATCAGCATGTTTCCACTTCATACATACCAGTTCAGCCTGGTCCTTGGCAGGAGTTGCTGTGTATCCATGTGGATACAGGAGCATCTGGGAATAGCTGTGGATGGACAAAAAGGCCTTGAGGTTGCCGTGAGATTTCACAAAGTCCACAATGGCCTTGACTTCTGACTCAGAATGAGCACTGGGTCCATGGTAGGTCTGAGAGCACGGGTTGCTGCTGGCACCAGGACCTATTGACGAAAAACAGCACAAAGATTAAATATAATTTGAATATTTAAATCAAACAGAACCAATATCCCAAACTTAATGCTACATCTCACCACCAAAGCCAGCGTCCCAGTTTCTGTTGGGATCAACTCCAACACAGCTGGAGCCAGGGTTCGGCTTTCTGGTTTTACGCCACATGCGATCCTTAACCAATCAACCAATTGGATTTCATAAGAAAGAGGGCAAACTTCATTAAATAGTTGTTCTGTTAAACCGAATGTGCATGTAATGTCTTCCAGGCATTAAACTCACACTGCTGTGGGTGTAGGCGAAACCATCAGGGTTGGTGACGATCTCCAAGAAGATATCATAGTTGTTAAGGATGTCGGTGAGGACGGGGTCACGTCCATAGTCAGTCACGATCTACTCAGAAAATACACAGGTATAAATCTTTGATTCAGTTATGCTGTCATAGATTGTATTTCAGAATTTCAGATTACCTTCTTGGCAAACCAGATTCCACTGGCCTGGGTGACCCATTCTCTGGAGTGGATGCCAGTGTCAATCCAGATACCTGGACGGTTCGCTCCAGTGCTGAACTGAGTGACAGGATATTAGTCATAATGAACAAATGGAAATATTGCTTATTAGCATCTAGCTAAAATTATTATACTAAAAATCATTACTGGAATTGCAGCATCCAACTGGTTATCATAGCTTGTGTGCAATATTCGCTGATAAATGATGAACAATACATATGGACATATGGCATACTTAATGGACTGAAAATGTTGTATTTTGCAAGGTATTACCAGCATACTATGATTTGGGACACATACATCTGGCATATAGATAAGCAAATTGGGGTCTAATAACTTATTTCCATCTCTATTAAATCATGCCATACGTAATAACTAACATTACAGATTCCTAATAGTAAAATAAGCTTAAAGATTATCATAAGATTGTGAAAACTGACCAACCTTCAGGACGTTCAAGGGGCGGCTCTCATAGCTCTTACCAATCACAATTTTGCTGACCAGATTACTGTTTTCTGCCACTAGCATATCCATGAAAGAGTAAATCTGCAAACATTATGGTGAAGATTAAATGCATGGATGTATGTAAAGCTAGGTTCTGTAGGCTTGTACACAAAATATGTAACTGAAGTCATAAACAAATTTGATACAAACAATTTTAAAGTACAATAAAACATCATATAGTTTCTTTGAAAAGGCTGATGTTGAAAGTTCAGTGTCTTGTAAAGCTATTGAATTAAAGTTGCACCACTCACAGAGTTCAGGTCATGGTAGGTGGTGTAGACAAAATCATCGGTACTTCTCGGGAAGGCGCGAAATTTCACCATCTCGCGTTCCTCATCATCCAGTAAATCCTTATGTTACAGAAAGCCATCAAATAAGTAAGGATTTGTCACCTTTTTGTTTGTTTTTTCGACCACAGCTTTGAAATAGTCCCACCTGAACATTCTCAATCATGACATTAAACTGGATCTGATTGTATGCCAGGAACGCCCTGACAGCCTGGAGACTGTGAAAGGGAACACGAACATCCACAGGCAAGGACTCATGAGCAGGCTCCATCCAGAAGTCCAGCTGAACACAGAAGAAAATATAGCGTACTACGTTATATTACATAGTATGAGTATAATTTTAATCTATATATAATAGTAATAAATATTACAAAATCGCATCTAACAAAAGTTTGTAAATATATAATGTGTGTGTGTATATACACATCACCTTTATCCCAAAAAATCTGAAACAATCAAATGATCTATGGACTTCACAAACACTTACCCCGAGTGTCTGTTCAGGGAGTTCCTTCAGGAGAGAAATCTGCTCTGCATCTTTTGCAGTGATCCGAAGAACCTGGTCTCTGTAGAAACATTTATACAATTTCTTTAGCTTCAATATTCAGAATAATGAATATAGTATTTTGCATGTTTTGGATAAACAGAATAGATACTGGCACATAAGGAAGTCAGAGTTTGTCTCTCTGTATTTCAGCTGTCGGTATGTCATATGACAATATGTTAATGTTTATTTATTAACTGGGAATTTGACAGCATAAAGTAAGGGATAGGCTACTTGGAGACACAAGAGAACTCACCCCTCAAAAGTCACTTTGCCAAATACGGCCACAAAAAGAGCCGTTAGAACCAGTAACCCCTTCATCTTGCTGCTTGAAGTAGAGTTTTCTCATAGTAAGCAACCCCTTTATATAGGCCTACTATCATGGTGGTGATTATGACTGGATTCGAGGAGCTAACAGGGTCAGGGCTCAGACAAACCTGCTGCTTTGGTTCTCACAACCTTATAAAACACTGATGGAGTTTAAATGGATGAGAACATTGCATCTGTTTTCTCTCCTGTTTCCTAATATAGCAACTTAAGGTTTATTGACAAGAAACCCATTGAAGTCCATGGTTCACTGTCAAATGAGGTAAACTGCAAATTCAGTCTATAGTCACTACAGTTTATATTTTTGATAATGCTCATGTGTTATTATGCCTTTTATGCAAATCTACTCATTTGTTTTCTGTGCTGTTTTTGACGTAGTTTTGCGAAAATTGCTGATGTAATATTTTGTAGAAATTATGAGAGTGAAGTGATCCTTTTGTCTTTTGCTCTTCTCAGTCAGAATGGGTTTAAAATCATAAACAAATAAGTAAGCTTTTTTTTTGTGGTGACACCAGTGAAAATGTTGATAGGGTGAACACTGAATAAGTTGACTGATAAAGAGCAAATGTCTAAGTGTGTCAATAAAAAAGTTTTTAAATACATTTTTTATATCCATTTTCCCTGTTAAAGTTCAATTTTCTATTTATCTATTTTAATTTTTTGTTATATTTTAGCCTTTTTGCATTATAGAAATACCCCCTTTGCATGTGAATTGATCTATTATTTAATAACATAATAATCAAAACAAAAAGCAGTTTAAAAAAGCAGTTGAAGGATAAAGTGATAATTCAATTATTTATCTGACTCCAATATAATTAATCTGACCAAGTTGTTATTTAACCTCTTATTCTTTAAAGGTAAAAGTCTTTCTTAGAACTGATAGGGAGGGGTTGGTTACAAATTCCCTGAAGGAGGGAATGGAGACGTTACATCAGAATGACTGACGAATTGTGATCTCTTCTGAGAGCCCAATCACCTTCGAGTGGTAACAGAACAAGCCAAAGCACAGTGGCGAGTGAGATTTGCATCACAAGGCACTCTCAGCTTCTGGGTATATAAGGCAGCATGCAAAGTCTCACATTAATTTTTCCACTGAGGAGCCGAGACATTGTCCCCGTCGTACCAGCAGAGGTACCGGAGTTGTGGCGACAAGATGTAATGTCCTTCAGTAAACAGGGGTTACATTAGTAACCTAGGGCAATGGCGCAGCAGGCGAGACACAGAGTTAAATTTCTAGCTTATTTTACATTTACATTTATGCATTTGGCAGACACTTTTATCCAAAGCAATTTACATTGCATTTCAAGGTACACATTTACATTCTTCTCAGTGCTTTCCCTGGGAATCGAACCAATGACCTTGGCGTTGCAAGCGGCAACACTCTACTGTTTGAGCTACAGGAAGGCTATATTATCTGTTTGTACCCAACACATGGGAAAACACCGTCTCCACTCAGAGATTGTAGAATCTTGTGAATGTGTTAGGTGTCAGAGAGGCACCATTCTCCAAGACCCAGGAGGAAGCAACACTCCGAGTCGAGTAAGCTCTCACCCGAGAGGGCACAGCTTGTCTTGGGATTGGTACACCAAGACGATGGCATCCACTATCCAGTGGGCCAACCTCTGTTTGGAGACAGCCTTTCCCTTCTGCTGGTTCTGAAGCTCTGCGTGCGGTCCACGTTCAAGCGCAAGGTGCGAACAGGACACAGCAAAGCAAAAGGGGCTGCCTCCTCCAGGGGCAGCACTTGCAAGTTCACCACCTGATCCCTAAAAGGAGTGGTGCGAACTTTGGCCACGAATCCAGGCCGGGGTCTCAGGATAACATCAGAGTCGACTGGCCCGAATTGAAAGTACGGCTACAGATCGGTGTGATTTGCACTCGATGTGTGCCGCGGTGCCATGCCTATCACGGGACCCAATTGTGAAGCCAGTGCTGAAGTGGTCTCATATGAAGCAATCCGAGCAGCATGACCACAGCTGTGGATGCCCTATGCCCCAGGAACCTCTGAAACAGTTTCAGTGGAACTGCTGTCCTGCCCTTGAACAAATTCAAGCAGTTGAACTGACAAATTTCATGTTGACAGAGTCCAACTCCGTACAGAGAAAAGAGATTATCTGCACGGGGAGAATTTTCTCTTTTCCTAATTGACCTGAAGCCCCAAGCAGCTGAGGTGCCTGAGCACCAGGTCCCTGTGTTCGCATAACTAATCTTGTGACTGGGCCAGAATGAGCCATTCTTCGAGATAGTTGAGGATGCCAATGCCCGCCTCCTTCAACAGTGTAGGGGAAACCTTTGCTATCTTTGTGAAGACGCAGGGCGATAGGGACAGCCCGAAGGGGAGCACCTTGTACTGATATGGCAGCATCTGAGGTACACCGGATGCTGCTGAATCTGGGGGGCCGCCAGGCGAACTGGAACGCATAGCCGAGTCTGATCATCCGAATGACCCAGCGAGACAGGCTGGTAAGCCAAAGCAAAAGCTTACTGTGAGTGTTTGCATGCTGCCTTATATCAAAATTGACCCTATTTATTTTTTTATTTTTTTTTATTTTTTACTTTGTTAGCGCATAGCGTCTTGTGGTGAACAATTAATCCGTGCAAGTAAATATATAAAAAAAAGATTTTTACCATGGTAATCTTTAATCAAAATCTGAAAAGTTACTTCCGGTCTGGAATGGCGTCTTTTTCTGATGACGTATGTTTGACGGCTTGGGTTGAAAACGCTTTTAACCACTCCCCTCAAACCGTTAGTCTGGCTATGAGCGAGAGATGGAGAGGAGGAGCGCTAGAGTAAAACCCTGCCCTCTGTTCAATATTCGTTGCACTTGGAAATACGTCATAACACTGGAGAAAAAGTCGTTTGCAACTTCCGGTTCACAGGGACTTTAATAAATGTATGGTGTTCTTTTAATGCCACATAAGTGCTCTTTTTGGACTGGGGAGGAAGTTTTGAGCTCTTTTACTGCAATTTTTTTTTAATTGTAATGAGATGTAAAATTTATAAACCAATAAATGGTCTATATTAAAATTATATACTCTTTTGTCTGAATAAACACTAAAAACTAAAACTGTTAATAAACTAAATTTAGGCATCACAATTGTATAATGTACAGTATGAAAAAATGGATATTCATTTAGAGATTTGATAAAAGAGTACATGTAATGAGTTATTAAACTGTCAGTGTTTTTAAAGATGAACTTTAAGATAGCCTCACATGATGGTAAATATAGGCTAATCTAAATGTAAAAATAGAGGAATTCAGCATTAATTAAATATCCAATATTAACCCATACTGATACATTTAAAAAAATCTCTAATAACGGCTGATACATTGTATGGTACAGATACACTCACCTAAAGGATTAATAGGAACACCATACTAATACTGTGTTTGACCCCCTTTCACCTTCAGAACTGCCTTAATTCTACGTGGCATTGATTCAACAAGGTGCTGAAAGCATTCTTTAGAAATGTTGGCCCATATTGATAGGATAGCATCTTGCAGTTGATGGAGATTTGTGGGATGCACATCCAGGGCACGAAGCTCCCGTTCCACCACATCCCAAAGATGCTCTATTGGGTTGAGATCTGGTGACTGTGGGGGCCATTTTAGTACAGTGAACTCATTGTCATGTTCAAGAAACCAATTTCAAATGATTCGAGCTTTGTGACATGGTGCATTATCCTGCTGGAAGTAGCCATCAGAGGATGGGTACATGGTGGTCATAAAGGGATGGACATGGTCAGAAACAATGCTCAGGTAGGCCGTGGCATTTAAATTATGCCCAATTGGCACTAAGGGGCCTAAAGTGTGCCAAGAAAACATCCCCCACACCATTACACCACCACCACCAGCCTGCACAGTGGTAACAAGGCATGATGGATCCATGTTCTCATTCTGTTTATGCTAAATTCTGACTCTACCATCTGAATGTCTCAACAGAAATCGAGACTCATCAGACCAGGCAACATTTTTCCAGTCTTCAACTGTCCAATTTTGGTGAGCTTGTGCAAACTGTAGCCTCTTTTTCCTATTTGCAGTGGAGATGAGTGGTACCCGGTGGGGTCTTCTGCTGTTGTAGCCCATCCGCCTCAAGGTTGTGCGTGTTGTGGCTTCACAAATGCTTTGCTGCATACCTCGGTTGTAACGAGTGGTTATTTCAGTCAAAGTTGCTCTTCTATCAGCTTGAATCAGTCGGCTCATTCTCCTCTGACCTCTAGCATCAACAAGGCATTTTCGCCCACAGGACTGCCGCATACTGGATGTTTTTCCCTTTTCACACCATTCTTTGTAAACCCTAGAAATGATTGTGCCTGAAAATCCCAGTAACTGAGCAGATTGTGAAATACTCAGACAGGCCCGTCTGGCACCAACAACCATGCCACGCTCAAAATTGCTTAAATCACCTTTCTTTCCCATTCTGACATTCAGTTTGGAGTTCAGGAGATTGTCTTGACCAGGACCACACCCCTAAATGCATTGAAGCAACTGCCATGTGATTGGTTGATTAGATAATTGCATTAATGAGAAATTGAACAGGTGTTCCTAATAATCCTTTAGGTGAGTGTATATCAGTGTCCAGAAGCTTTTCAGGGCTGAACAATGTATTATTTATATTTGATAATGTACATCAAAGCAACATCCATAAGATGGTGATTTTTATGTAGTTTTTATTAACACTCTTTTATTCAACACATAAAAGAAATATTGTTGTATGTTTAATATGGATTATTCTTTGTGTGCTCCATGATGGCCATCAGGGCCAGCCAGGTCTCCTGAGCAGTTGGGACGATCTGATTGGCTGGCAGGATGAAACCATAGCGACCCGTGTCTCTCAGCTCAAAGGTGTATGAGTACTTGATGCCCTGATCGTAAGTCCAGTCAACAGTGCCTCCACTGGCTTGGTCTGAGAACAAAACAGAGATTGTTAGCAGGGTAATTGTCATGCAAAACTAAAATTAAGTGACTCTTATTAAACTTACAGATGGTGGTAATGATGCTTCCATATCTGTAGCTAGTGTTATACAATGACTGCAGCTCAGAGATGGCCTTTCTGGCGAGCTCATGCTGAAGAGACAATACAGAATTCATATTAAATGTTGTTAAATTTATCTAAAATAGTGTGTTTCCACATGCATACCAGTTCAGCCTGGTCCTTGGCAGGAGTGCGTGTGTATCCGTATGGGTACAGGAGCATCTGGGAATAGCTGTGGATGGACACAAAGGCCTTGATGTTGCCGTGAGATTTCACAAAGTCCACAATGGCCTTGACCTCTGGCTCAGAATGAGCACTGGGTCCACGGTAAGTCTCAGTGCATGGGTTATTGCTGGATCCACCACCTATAGATGAAAAACAGACAATTACAAGTATATATTAAACACTATTTAAATCTTTACAGCCCCTTAAAAGTTACAAGTAACACTTTATTTCAATAGTACACTTGAGAAATTCTACTAACTATAAGTAACTTTGGAGCCAACTAGATGTCAACTTATTCTACTAATGCTAACCTAACAGTCTACGTATGCTCTAATGAGAGTTAGCTGACATGTAGTTGCAAAGTTACTTATAGTTAGTAGAATGTCTAAAGTGGATTGTCGAAATAAAGTGTAACCAAGTTACATTTTAAGGTTGGTCTGCTTCAGTGGTCTACCGGCACATGTCAATGTCAAAATAATTGAGATGGCCATTCAGATTAAAGAAGGCAGGCAGACCCCTCCACCTGCCCCAAGACATGGACCTTAAAGTACAACTTCAATGATGAAAGCATCTCACCTCCAAAGCCAGCGTCCCAGTTTCTGTTGGGATCAACTCCAACACAGCTGGAGCCAGGGTTCGGCTTTCTGGTTTTACGCCACATGCGATCCTTAAACAACCAACCAACCAACCAATTGAATTCCACAAGAAAGAAGGTAAATTTCATGAGAATATTGTTCTGTTAAACCAAATGTGCATGTAATGTCGTCCAGGCATCAAACTCACTCTGCTGTGGGTGTAGGCATAACCATCAGGGTTGGTGACGATCTCCAAGAAGATATCATAGTTGTTAAGGATGTCGGTGAGGACGGGGTCACGTCCGTAGTCAGTCACGATCTACTCAACAGAAAATACACAGGTATAAATCTTTGATTCAGTTATGCTGTCATAGATTGTATTTCAGAATTTCAGATTACCTTCTTGGCAAACCAGATTCCACTGGCCTGGGTGACCCATTCTCTGGAGTGGATGCCAGTGTCGATCCAGAGACCTGGACGGTTCGCTCCAGTGCTGAACTGAGTGACAGGATATTAGTCATAATGAACAAATGGAAATATCATTTTATCCTGACATTTATATTACTTAATATGCTGCATGCATCTGAAATCTTTAATAAAAATGGACATTATACACCACACTGGAAATTGTAAAGCATGCATTTTTCATCAAGTAGTATAGCAGTGAAATAAAATTGCATCTTGATACCACCTTATTAGCATCTATAGCTAAAATTGTTATACTAAAAATCATTATTAGTTTAATGAAATAGTAGCATAATTATAGGTTGTGTGCACTATTTGCCGATAAATGATGAACAATGCATACTTCATGGACTCACTTCACCTGAGATTTGGTATTTTACAAGGTACTATTATCAGCATACTATGATTTGGGACACACTAATCTGGCATATAAGCAAATTGGGATGTAATAATGTATCTCTATCTCTATTAAATCCTGCCATACGTAATAGGTCAAGTTTCCTAATAGTAAAATAAGCATAAATAATATCACAAGATTGTTATTGATTGTGAGTCGTGACCAACCTTCAGGACGTTCAAGGGGCGGCTCTCATAGCTCTGACCAATCACAATTTTGCTGACTATACTGTTTTCTGCCACAAGCATGTCCATGAAAGAGTAAATCTGCAAATAGAATGGTGAAGATTAAATGCATGGATGAATGTAAAGCTAGGTTCTGTAGGCTTATACAAAAAAAATGTAACTGAAGTCATAAATTTGATACAAACAATTTTCAAGTACAATAAAACATCATAGTTTCTTTGAAAAGGCTGATGTTGAAAGTTGAATGTCTTGTAAAGCTATTGAATTAAAGTTGCACCACTCACAGAGTTCAGGTCATGGTAGGTGGTGTAGACAAAATCATCGGTACTTCTCGGGAAGGCGCGAAATTTCACCATCTCGCGTTCCTCATCATCCAGTAAATCCTTATGTTACAGAAAGCCATCAAATAAGTAAGGATTTTTCAACTTTTTTTTTTTTTTTTTTTTTTGACCACAGCTTTGAAATAGTCCCACCTGAACATTCTCAATCATGACATTATACTGGATCTGATTGTATGCCAGGAACGCCCTGACAGCCTGGAGACTGTGAAAGGGAACACGAACATCCACAGGCAAGGACTCATGAGCAGGCTCCATCCAGAAGTCCAGCTGAACACAAAGGAAAATATAGGGTACTACATTATATTACATAATATGAGTATAATTTTAATCTATATCTAATAGTAATATATATATATAGCCGTGCGATATGGCTGTATATCAGCATGGTTGTGATTCGGCCGTAGTGCCTTAAAGGCACAATATGTAACTTTTTTGCTTTAAAAATAGCAAAAATCACTATATCTATGATATATTTTTTTTAGTTGTGTACTTACATTATCCCGACTGTTTCCAACAACTTTCAAACCAGGAGAAATTTTAATTTAATTTGAAAACACGGCACGTTTCTTTATTTCCGTTTTGTCGCAGTCAATGGCGTCATATCCGCGTTGTCCCTGGTTTCCGCTCGTGCTGCCATGGCAACCAGAGCTATGAACCAGAGCCCTCTGATAGTAAGCAAGGCGACAGACGTGGACAATGTAGTTCGCAATGTCTATTTGCATGCTGTTGTTGTTTCGTTCAAACATAATGGACCATGGCAAGCAGACTTTGGATAAAAAAGGAGAACTAAAACGAGAATCAATATCAGCGCGGTGTTTTCGAGATGCCGAGAGCTCCCATAGACAGTATATAAACGAGAGCTCCACGTCCGAGACTTCGACCGCTCCTACATGTACTTTATTAAACAGGTGAGCACTTTTACATAAAACTAATCAATGTTATATAGTTCAACAATGATAAAATGTCAGAATATGATCTGTATGTTATTCTAATGTTGATCTAGCTTACTGCTAGTCTCATACAGACAAACTAACACATACATTTCAACTCATTTAAATGCAGTTTAGTGTGAAAGTGTAATGTTAGACCAAGTGAAACAGCGCTGCGTTACCTCACAAGTTTAATTTGTCTAATAAACTGGCCTGTGAGTTGTAATTCTGCACTCGCGTGTAGTTCGGTAGAATGAAATGTCCATATTCCTTTTATATCCGCGGGACTCGCGTCGTGTGTGGAGCTGATAGCTGTCTCTTAGCAATCCCGACCTGCTTCATATCACAGTCATGATAAAAACATCGATGCATTCAGTCATCCATAAACATTATTAGATCGGTCGGCTTGACGTTGACGACAAGATCCATAATTCTTAGCAAATGTTGCGTCATCAATCTACGCCTTTGTTATTGTAAGAGGTTAGCGACCCCTAGCGGCGGAAAAAAATGACATACTGTACGTTTAAGTAATCCCATCATGCTGATATACAGCTGTATCGCACTGCTACTCATGTGATATTGCTGACTAACCATAACTATGCTATAAGTTAAAAAATGGAGTTAATTATGTGATTAATTATAGCCTATTGTATCTGTTAGCATATGACCTATAAGTGGTGGTAATTGCCTTTGTCCTTCAACATCATCTGCTTCTTTAACTAGGACTGTGTTCAAATAAATTTGACCAACGTTCCACTTTATTTTTGGGCTATTTTTCTCATTTGAGATACACTTTCATATTCTGGAGACATTACTGTGACCTCAACTTGTCCATTACTGGGAATTCAACATGAGTTAAATAGCCTACAGGCCAATCATTGAACGTTTTCAGAAACTATATTTTTATTTTGTAATAATTTCACATTTAATTTCCAAATTAATGTAGAAACAACATAAAGACAAGACAGTAGCCTATATTTGAAATATTTGTTTAACAGCATCTTTTTATGAAGGAAGGCCAGTATAACCAATACCAACACTGCTGATGTCTCTATGAAATAGGTTTTTTCTCAATTTTCGATATTATTATAACATTACAGTATAATTGAAAGCAATCAATTTGAAAATGTATTAGGCTTTATAAAAATATAACAACTTTTAATTCAGACAGACAGTTTTTCTGCAGAATGTGCACACGAGTCAAGAGGCTGCCTTTACACTATGCACAGATCCGATCTTTTGACCCGCCTGTTTACATTCACGGTAGACACCACTGGTATCCGATGTCGGTGTTTACATTTATTCCTACCCAAAATGATTGTCGGTGATCACTTTACTATGCACATGCAGACATGGGCAGTATTTCAATTAAATGTATTTTAAATACGTATTTAATTACTTTAGTGTATTTTGTAATTTGTATTTTGCAGGTGTGGAAAAAATAAAATGTAGTTTGTAACAAAATATTTTGAGGCAGTGTATTTAGAGTATTTCAAATACTTAAATACTCAAGAAAAATCACCATATGCTTATCACCATAGTAAATGATTTTGCCATATTTTCGGTCTGATGTTGGCAATGGCAATGTCCAGGTTAGATGCACGAAAATCACGTGACACCCTGTAGACCGGGCTCCCTCCAAGAAGTGAATGAGTTTTGAACCCCTACGGGTGACGTCACGGACACTACTACATATTTTTTTACAGTCTATGTTTTGAACACAGGAGAAGAAGTGGCGCTGCTCCTCTTAAAAACGGCATTAAAGGGATAGTTCACTCAAAAATAAAAATTTTGTCACCCTTTTATTGTCCCAAACCTGTAAATGTGACCCTGGACCACAAAACCAGTCTTATGTGTATTTTTTCTAAAATTGAGATTTATACATCATCTGAAAGCTGAATACACGATCTTTCCATTGATGTATGGTTTATTAGGATAGGACAATATTTGTCCGAGAAACAACTATTTGAAAATCTGGAATCTGAGGGATAATCACCAATCCTAGCCTGGGTGCCAGCCCGAACCCCACCCACAAAATTTTTTGGTCGGGAAGTTCGGTCTGGACTCAATCCGTTGAGGAGTAATTATGCTCGGCTCCCAGAAGGCCGAGCCAATCAAATTGCCAGGGCTGGCTTTAATCGATGATGGACAGATGATCTGCGGTTACGTAATCACCCACGTCACCAAAGAGCGCTTGGGTTGAATTGGTTTTCAACAAAGATGACTGCAGCAGGAGAATTGAGATGTTTACAGTAGATTCAGCTATCGCGTCTGTTATAAAAGAATTTTATGCCGTCCTTCCTACGGGATTCGGCAAAAGTTTAATTTATCAGCTGACTCCGATGGTCGCTAAGAAGATGGGACGCAATGAAAACCATGTGGTCATTGTGGTTTCTCCTTTGGTCGCACTAATGGAGTGCTTTATTATTACTTTACTCATTACTTTACTACTTCCTGCGTGTGTGCAGTTGAGCTCTGTTGACAACTATGCGTCGCTCAACATACGTCACTTACTGCGTTGCTCTGATTGGTTGTAGGTCTATCCAATTGAGTGCAGAGTTTTGTTTTTTTCCTGGTTCGGTTAAGACACGCCTCATAATCAAAGCCCTATGGAGCAGTATCAGACTCACATTCTGCCTAGAATATGAGCATGACGAAGTCAGGCTACATCAATCCTATTGTTTTTCAATGATTGCCCGATTCTACTATGGAAAAGGCATACACGATCAGGGCAGTTAGAGTCTTGTGTGTAAAACAAACCCACACATATTATGATTAATATGATTAATCATATATATTATGATTAAAATGGAATTTTGATTTTGTGACAAATTCTCGGTCTATTTTTTTCTCCCTTTTTTATTTTGCTACTTCGCCATTTTGAATTTACACATTTCTTATATTTGTGTTATTGCTACTATTTGTGTTATTGACCTTTCAGTAATAAAAAAAAAGACTTAAGATTATTGTGGGAGTATTTTTGTATTTTCAAAATACTAATTACTTGTATTTTATTTCAATACATTTTTCACAACAGTATTTTGTATTTTATTTTGTTACATTTCATGAGCCAGTATTTGTAGCTTGTAACAAAATAGTTTTTGATGTATTTGTGCCCACCTCTGTGCACATGGTAGATCTTCTGGTTTTGAATGGCCTTTCTAAAGTTCCCACCTCAATAAAAAGCTGCGAGCGAGCGCATACAGGTACGTAGGACACATTTGCTTCTAATAGGCTACACTATTAAAAAGCTATCTTTGTAGGCAAACGTGTCACCTTCGCCTTGTGGTGGCTTGGGATTTATCGGATAGGCCTATACGTGTTTAGACGTAGATCGAATGTCCAGATGTCGGATATATATAATCTGATTTAAAAACACATTTGGAAGTGGCTCAGATCGGATGCGAAAAAATCGCATCTCATGCGGTTTTTTGTGTGCAACAAATTCCGATCTGTAGCCTATCAGATGTATTTTATTGTTATTAATTTCAACAACGTTATATAGGCTATATATATATATATATATATATATATATATATATATATATATATATATATATAGCCTACATATATATAATGCTGTCAATATAACATGTCACGTTTATTTATTAACCTGAATTTGAAAGCATTTGACGGGAAAAAATGGATGCTACGTTAAAAAGCTGCGTTAACGCATTAATTTTGACAGCCATAATACAGCATTTATATATAGGCCTACAGGCTATAATGGTATTGAAACTAATAACAATAAAAGCTAATAATGATGATAGTGTAAGTAGCACAATAAAATATATATTTACAATAATATACAATAAATATTATATATTAGGCTAATAATAATTTATAATACATTAATATAAACTTAAACTCATCATTTAGCAGATAATGCTATTCAAACAATGCTGATCACAGATACAAATCTAAGTACAGTCACCGTTATCCCAACAAACCTGAAACAATCAAATGATCTATGGGCTTCACAAACACTTACCCCGAGTGTCTGTTCAGGGAGTTCCTTTAGGAGAGAAATCTGCTCTGCATCTTTTGCAGTGATCCGAAGAACCTGGTCTCTGTAGAAACATTTATACAATTTCTTTAGCTTCAATATTCAGAATAATGAATATAGTATTTTGCATGTTTTAGATAAATAAAACGAAAACTGGCACATGCAAGTCACAGTTTGTTTCACTGTATTTCAGCTGTTAGTATATCATAGGAGAATATGATAACGCATTTATTTATTAACTGGGAATTTGACAGCATAAAGTAAGGGATAGTCTACTTGGAGACACAAGAGAACTCACCCCTCAAAAGTCACTTTGCCAAATACGGCCACAAAAAGAGCCGTTAGAACCAGTAACCCCTTCATCTTGCTGCTCGAAGTAAAGTTTCTCATAGTAAGCAACCCCTTTATATAGGCCTACTATCATGGTGGTGATTATGACTGGATTCGAGGAACTAACAGGGTCAGGGCTCAGACAAACCTGCTGCTTTGGTTCTCACAACCTTATAAAACACTGATGGAGTTTAAATGGATGAGAACATTGCATCTGTTTTCTCTCCTGTTTCTAAATATAGCAAGTCAGTTGCTGTACTTTTTTCAAGTCCATGGTTCACTGTCAAATGAGGAGGTAAACTGGAAACTATAGTTCATATTTTACGAGAATCTGCATATTTGTATGTCTTTTATGCAAACCTACTCATTTGTTTTCTGTTATATTTTGATGTTGTTTTGCGAATATTGCTGATGTAAGTTTTTGTAGAAGTTATGAGAGTAACGTGATCATTGAAAGCATCAATCATGGGTTTGAAATTATAAACAAATCAGTAGGTTTTTGTGTGTGTGTGGCGAGGACAGTTAAAATGTTGACAGGGTGAACACCGAATAAGCTGAATGATTAAGAGCAAAAGTTTTGGTGTGTCAAAGTTTTGAAATTAATTTTTATATCCATTTTACCTGTTAAAGTGTGTTCTTTTTTGTTGTTGTTATATCTTAGCCTTTTTGCATTATAGAAATACCCCCTTTGCATGTGAATTGAATATCATTCAATAACATAATAATCGAAACAAACAGCAGTTGAAGGATAAAGTGAATAATTCAATTATTTATCTGACTCCAATATTACCAACCTGACCCCATTAAAGTTGTATCCTTTAACTTCTTATTCTTTAAAGGTAAAAATATTTCTTAGAACTGATAAGATAGAAAACATAGGATTTAACCTGAACGTTTAGATAACAAAAGTTACAATCACTTTAGCTTTTAACATTATCAGGTAAAAGGAAAGAGTTCTGCCAATATTTGCTCAAATATAGTCTGATTAAATACTCCACATACATTTTCTGTATGGATAGATTCATAAATCGGAAAACTTATATGATTGGGCTCCTGTTAAAAATAAACGCATGTTTCAAACTTTCGGATCCTTTAGAGGAATTTAAAGATCAGTAGGAAAGGCTTGATGCCCATTTTACTCTTATATGACTAGTTTTTCTAGTGTTTAGGAATAAAAACATCATATTATTATTCTGATTAATGGGTTTCACCCAACAGGCATCATATGTAAATGTGGGCGATCATGTGTTGATGCGTCTGGATGAGGTCACAATATTGCATGAATTCAAAACTAATTATTTTTGCCTTTTGGTTTAATAAATGTATAGCGTTCTTATAATGCCATATAAATGCTATTTGGACTGGGGAGGAAGTTTTGAGTTCTTTTACTGCAAAAGATTAATAAAAATTTAATTGAATTGATTAGCTATTCCATATTATGGCCAATAAATGGTCTATTAAAATTATATACTCTTTTGTATAAATAAATTAATAAATAAAACACTAAAAACTAAAATAAATCATTAATAAGTGGATTTAAGCATCACAACATTATAATGTATGGATATTCATTTTGAGATTTGCTAAAGATTACATTTAACAGTGTCATTAAAGTTAGCGTTTTTAAAGATGACCTTTAAGAGAGCATTAAGATGATGACAAATATACTCTAAATGTAAATGTAAAAAGAGGAAATCGGCATGTACAGTTAAATATCCGATATTAACCGATACTGATAAATTACATAAAAATCTCTAATAACTGCTGATAAATTATATGGTACAGATATATCACTATCCAGAAGCTTTTTAGGGCTGAACAGCCGGTATTCTTTAAATTTGATAATGTATATCAAAGCAACATCCATAAGATGGTAATTCTTTATGTTGTTTTTATTAACACTCTTTTATACACTTTGACACAAAAGAAATATTGTTGTATGTTTAATATGGATTATTCTTGGTGTGCTCCATGATGGCCATCAGGGCCAGCCAGGTCTCCTGAGCAGTCGGGACGATCTGATTGGCTGGCAGGATGAAACCATAGCGACCAGTGTCTCTCAGCTCAAAGGAGTATGAGTACTTGATGCCCTGATCGTAAGTCCAGTCAATAGTGCCTCCACTGGCTTGGTCTGAGAACAAAACAGAGATTGTTAGCAGGGTAATTGTGATGCACAACTTTAATAAGATTCACTTAATATTACTTACAGATGGTGGTAATGATGCTTCCATATCTGTAGCTAGTGTTATACAATGACCGCAGCTCAGAGATGGCCTTCCTGGCAAGCTTATGCTGAAGAGACAATACAGAATTAATTTAAAATGTTTTTAAATAAATCTAGAACAGTATGTTTCTACATGCATACCAGTTCAGCCTGGTCTTTGGCAGGAGTGCGTGTGTATCCGTATGGGTACAGGAGCATCTGGGAATAGCTGTGGATGGACACAAAGGCCTTGATGTTGCCGTGAGATTTCACAAAGTCCATAATGGCCTTGACTTCTGACTCAGAATGAGCTCTGGGTCCACGGTAAGTCTGAGAGCATGGGTCACTGCTGGATCCAGGACCTATAGATGAAAAACAGACAATTACAAGAAAGTATTACTTAGTATAAATCTTTAGAGTCCCAAGTACAAGTAACATTTTATTTCAATAGTACACTTGAGAAATTCTACTAACTATAAGTAACTTTGGAGCCAACTACATACCAGTCATTAGAGTATTAGTAGACTGTCTGCTTAATATCTGCTAAAACTTTATTTTGTTGGTCCCCAACAGACATTCTAATGACTATAAGTAATTTTGCAAATACATGTCAACTTATTCTACTAACCCTAACCTAATAGTCTATGTATGCTCTAATGAGAGTTAGCTGACATGTAGTTGCAAAGTTACTTATAGTTGAATGTCTAAAGTGGATTATCAAAATAAAATGTAAAGTGTTTAAGGTTTGTCTGCTTCAGTGGTCTACCAGCACCCGTCAATCTCAAAATAATTGAGATGGCCAATCAAATTAAAGAAGGCAGGCAGACCCCCCCCCCATGGGCCTTAAAGTACAACTTCAATGATGAAAGCATCTCACCTCCAAAGCCAGCGTCCCAGTTTCTGTTGGGATCAACTCCAACACAGCTGGAGCCAGGGTTCGGCTTTCTGGTTTTACGCCACATGCGGTCCTTGAACAGATTCGCAATTGAAAAGCAGTCAGTTGGGATTTATTCCCAAAATATAGTTGTTCTGAATTGAATGTGCATTTGAAGTCTTCCAGGCATCAGACTCTAAAACTCACTCTGCTGTGGGTGTAGGCATAACCATCAGGGTTGGTGACGATCTCCAAGAAGATATCATAGTTGTTAAGGATGTCGGTGAAGATGGGGTCACGTCTGTAGTCAGTCACGATCTTCACAAGACAAAACACACAGGTATATGTGCTTAAGTCTTTTCCGGTTCCATTATACCACTGAATCAAGCATCTTTGTATTTGCTAACTCAAGAATAAATAGCTTTACCTTCTTGGCAAACCAGATTCCGCTGGCCTGGGTGACCCATTCTCTGGAGTGGGTGCCAGTGCCGATCCAGATACCTGGACGGTTCGCTCCAGTGCTGAACTAAATGAAAAGACAGATTACAAGGGAGAAAAGTGTGATTATATTACACATACGACATACTCTATTTAAATATACATTTGGAAAAGTATGAGACTCAAAATCGTGTTGGTGTCATTATAGGTTAAACTTTCTTGTAAACAATGTGCTTTAGGAGCACTATGAAAATTCCATTGTTTTGAGCAAAACATTTAATTCTACACAACACTGACTCAGCCAGTGGCTTGAGTTGTGGTTGGGGCTTATGTGCATTCACGCCGTAACTTGTAAGCTGGGAATTTTCTGAGAGCTCCTAATTGTACCACGTGACCACTGTACCATCTGACCACTGCAGATTCATTTATGCCAGGGGTGTCCAATCCGGCTCCTGGAGGGCCACTGTCCTGCAGAGTTTAGCTCCAACCCCAATTAAACAAACTGAACAAGCTAATCTTACTATACTAGAAAACTTCCGGGCAGCTGTGTTGAGGCAAGTTGAAGCTAAACTCTGCAGGACAGTGGACCTCCAGGACCGCGTTAGGACACCCCTGATTAAGGCATTGATAGTGTTGCCAAATAATATATACACATAATTCCCAGTCTGACGACATAAACAGCTCAGAGTAGGACTTCACGTGTTGTCATAAAGGCTGCTTCACACAAACTCAGTCTTTGCATGTGCTGTTTGTTTAGGTTTCCAATAACGTGCATTTGGGAACGCAAAACCTCAGACGCGTGTTTGATAGTTGCACTGTTATCACTTAAATGCCTGGAGCGCGTCTCGGGTTTCTCAAACATCATCTCTGCGTGCTTTGAGTTCCGGACCGGTTATAACGTTCATCTGGGAACGCAGTGTGCACCATTTCACAAAATTCGTAACACAACTCATTTGTAAATCTACGCCAACACAGGAGAATACATAAATATGTTTATGAATAATTGTTGTTCATCGCGATTTCAAAATAAAAGTTTAACCCTTGCACGTTTTGATGTGCACATTCTTGTTCAAGAAATTACAGTGTTAAAGAAATTAAAGATTAAGTTGAGATTTGAATTAAGTTGAGTCATTTTAAAGGCTGTTGTTCACTTGGAGCTATTTTTATTACCACAATTTTTTATCCGATTAATCGATGGAATAATTCAGTAGAACACTCAATTACTAAAATAATCGATAGCTACAGCCCTAAAATAGATAACATAATTAGTAATGATGAAAGTATGACATTACCAAAAATGCTAAATAAAACTTTCAAACAAAAACTCTCAAACTTCTGGTTACAAATAATAAGCACATATGGGCAAGTTAATCTAAAAACATAATGTAGTGACTGAGACAAATCAAATACACAATTATTTGTTATATTAAAATAATCTTTAAAACCCTTCAACCAACTACAAAACGAGACACCAAGGTATCTGTAGACAACCATCGAAGAGCAACTAACCCCAAGAAATGAAAGCCATTTACGATCAGAAGGAATGTGAACAAATTAACTCTCCATTTCCCTTTTGAAACACACAATGCCTATAAAAAATGGACTCTTCCCCGTCCATTCATGGTAAACCTTCTGTGAAGGAACATGGATATCTCCAGAACATTGTGATATGATAAATTACTGTCTTATATAGAGTATTTTGTACTGTATACTGTTTTATGCATGTTTATGATAGAACCACTACACTGAAAAAAATTTGGAGTAGGATTTACTTGAAAAAAGCTTGCTAAGTTTTTTCACTCAGAAAATGCTAGTAAATTTGCCAAGTAAAAACCTAAACATATTTATCAGTAGCTTTAATTAGAAATCTTTAAGTTAAATTTACTTGGAATATGGAATTAAGTAAACTTTACTTAACCTAGTTAAGTGAAAGTAACAAAGAAAATAAGTCATTTTAACTTGACTAGTAAAAGGTTGATTAATATTTATTTAGTTGAAATTTCCTTTGCATTACATTTCACTCAAACAATATTATTGAATTATACCAGTCATTTATAGTTGGTGCTTTACTTAGATTATCTAAGTAATTTATACAACATTATGTCAGATGCTAAGCCCCATCTGAATGCAAAGACCTCAATACTTGGTAGACAATACACAATGACGGTAACATTTGATGGATCATTTTTGTGTTTGAATATGTCATTTTGAGCAGAAAATTTACTCGAAATGTCACAAAACGGCAAGTTACTAATCCTGACAACAAAAGCAATGATAAAACAGTGTAAATACAGCTGGAAAACAGTGAAAAATCAACCTCATTGATTATTCAAGGTCCAGTGCATGATGGGAACCCCAGTATCAGAAAAGTTGAGTAATTTTTACTTAATTTTATTGAGCTGATATTTACGCTTTCATTTCTACTCGCTTGAAGTACTGATATGGAATTTACTTAGTTTTTTTTTATTCTTGCCTGAACTAACTTTTTCATGTAAATTACATAGTTTTTTTTCAGTAGTATTTACTTCACCAAAAAATCATTTTTTACAGTGTATATGTAACCTCAGCTATACCATGCTTCCTATCAAAATAATCCTTATGTAATGCCCTACACATTGGTGTACATTTCTTTGCGTATTCTGGTTGCTGTTTGTGTGGGGCCTCATCCGACCCCAGAGCCGGTGCGCTCAACACATTAAGCCATATGTAACTTCCTCAACAGTAACAGAGTCAGACTATTATTTCAAAGGTCCTAACAACAGTACAGTCTACAACAGCATAAGAATCAAAACCCGCAATGACACTGACCAAGCAAATAAATATAGTAAACACTAGGATTAAAACGACAAATAATTTCCAGGTTTTTTGCCAAACAATTACGTTTTATTATGTATTAATTAGTAATGCATTACACTTAACACTGCACATATATAATTATTTATCATGGCATACCTTCAGGACGTTCAAGGGGCGGCTCTCATAGCTCTGACCAATCACAATTTTGCTGACCAGATTACTGTTTTCTGCCACAAGCATGTCCATGAAAGAGTAAATCTGCAAACAGCATGGTGAAGATCAAATGATTGTAGATTTTGTGTGTAAAATTGTTTAAAAGATACAACAGATAATGAAATTCTGAAAAACATAAGAAACACACTCACAGAGTTCAGGTCATGGTAGGTGGAGTAGACAAAGCCATCGGTACTTCTCGGAGAGGCATTATATTTCACCATCTCACGCTCTTCATCTTCCAGCAAATCCTTATGGTGCGAGAAGAATAGTGTCAACAAGAGAGAAAAAATTAATATGACAAAAGGTTAATTGTGGAGAAACCTACGGTTTCCCAATCTGGGGTTTGTGAGGGAAATGCAGGGGGTTCAATTGGTGATAAGCTAATAATAAATAAAACTGTAAAATTAAAATAATTTTGAAATAAAAACAATCAAACTTTAAGATAAAATATATTTGCCTGAATGTCATGTGACCATTTACAAATATAAGAGAACATGTGAATGTGTTGTTGCTAAAGTATTAAAATATCAACTTAATATTTCACAGGCCTGGTACTTTAAGTAAGGCCTATTATAAAATATTTTAAGTTTGGTCCAAAAAAATTATTTGGAAACCCCTGGTGTAACCAATGAATGGGTGTTGTATTATTGTTTATCGTCTAAAATATATTAAAATCATAATCAAAAAGTTTATTAAGTAATATAAGTAAAGTAAGTAATATTAGTTTTTTTTTTTTTTTTCTCCAGTAATAGTCCCACCTGAACATTCTCAATCATGACATTATACTGGATCTGATTGTATGCCAGGAACGCCCTGACAGCCTGGAGACTGTGAAAGGGAACACGAACATCCACTGGCAGGGACTCATGAACGGGCTCCGTCCAGAAGTCCAGCTGAACACAGAAGGAAACAAGGAAATCTGATGTTGACAGTTTCCTAGTTTAAATATGCATATGAGAAACATAAAACAAGTAAATCTCTGGTCTTGAAGTGAGACTCACCCCAAGATGCCCCTGTTCAGAAAGTTCCTTCAGGAGAGAGATTTGTGCCCCATCTTTTGCGCTGATCCGAAGAACCTGGTCTCTGACATCATCAACACCATATGTTCAATTATGTTTTTAGACATGAAATGTGGCGTTATTTAAATTTTTATTATATGCCCCTAGTGACTCACCTCTCGAAAGTCTTTTTGGCAAAAACAGCCACAAACAGAGCAGCTAAAAATAGTAATCTGGTCATCTTCTACATAAAGTAGCTATCAACATTAAAAATCACACTTTATATTCTGTCGCTGTAGCTTTGACCATGTTGACCCTCCTCCTTAACACTCAGCCACAGCTTCCTCCTGAGACTCTTAAAGGGATAGTTCACCCAAAAATGTATTTCCTCACCCATTTCTGTCTTCTGCTGAACACAAAAGAAGATAGTTTCCAAACAGTTGATGGGCCCCATTGACTACCATAGTATGAAAAAAAAAAATACTATGGAAGTCAATGGGGCCCATCAACTGTTTGGTTACTGACATTCAGATTGAGCTCTGGTGACTGTGGAGGTCATTTCAGTTTAGTGAACTCATTGTCCATGTTCAAGAAACCAGTTTGAGATGATTTGAGCTTTGTCAAATGTGCGTTATCTTGCTGGAAATATCCATCAGAAGATGGTAGGTTTACTGTGGTTATAGAGGGATGGACATGGTCAGCAACATTACTCAGGCTGTGACGTTTAAACCATGCTTAATTGGTACTAAGAGGCCCAAAGTGTGCAAAGAAAATGCATTTTCTTCCCCCACACAGCATTTTGGATCAGATCATTAGCAGGTCTTAAAATTAGGTAAATACAACCTCAGATAAACAGCAACAAATGACATATTACACCGTGTCATTATTTATTTAACAAAAATAAAGCCAAAAGGCAAAGGCCATGGGTGACAAACTACCCAGGCAGCAACACAGAGTCGCCCCAGATCCGGCCCACATGTGGTACACATGGATTCCACACGGCCCAGATCTGGGCCGACACTATGTTGCGATCTGGGTTAAGTACACCCTATGATTCAATTGCTTGTAGAGCCACTTTTAGCAGCAATCAGTTGAAGGAATCGTTTTCTGTATGACAGTATCAGTCTCTCGCATCGTTCTGGAGGAATTTTGGTCTGTTCCTCTTTACAACGTTGCTTCAGTTCATTGAGGTTTGTGGGCATCCGTTTATGCGCAGCTCTCTTAAGGTCCTGCCACAGCATTTAAACAGCGGTTGAGTTCTGGACTTGGCAAGTGCAACACCTTCATTATTTAATCATATCTTATAATTTCTGTAATACATTTTAATTTAAATAAATGCAATTTTTCATGTTACATTTAAATTTGAATATTGCTATCCATATGCTTCCATAGAGCAGAACTAGCTAGAGACATGTACTGCCTCACTGGCTGTGACCTTGTATTTGAGGTGGTATTGGGAAGGGAAGCCTGCTGCTACAGTTCCCACAATACTGTACAATAATGCTGGAGTGAGAGGAATGCAGCTGTTTTTTCTAAATGTAACTTATAGCAACATAAGCTAATAAATGTAATCAATATACTTCAGTTGACTAGTAAATGTAATCAATATGCCTCAGCTGGTATTGCCTGAAATCAGAGAGATCGTAAAAACAAGACCAAATCAACGAGTCATGGGTCCTTTGCAAATAAATTATTGGTGTAGTCCTTTCTTATATAATAATAAATGAATAATTTTTTTTTATATATTTTATATATGTTTTTAAGAATTATTGTTCATTAGATGAGTTACAGCAAAGAAAGCATTATAGACCATTTGAATATTATATTAATATAGAATATTATTGGGGGAACTGGTTATATTTGAATGAAGCAGATAAACAGGAATGACATTTACACAAAACTTATTGTTTTATATATATATATATATATATATATATATATATATATATATATATATATATATATATATATATATATATATATATATATATATATATATATATATATATATATATATAAATATTATTGCTGTATATATATATTGATTACAACTCTGTCTTTGTGTGTGTGTGTGTGTGTGTGTGTGTGTGTGTGTGTGTGTGTGTGTGTGTGTGTGTGTGTGTGTGTGTGTGTGTGTGTGTGTGTGTGTGTGTGTTTGTGTGTTTTTGTTTATATTACATTGTGGGAACCAAATGGCCCCACAAGGATAGTAAAACCTGAGATCACCTCCATTGTGGGGACCAGCCAGCGGTCCCCATGAGGGAAATGGGTTAATAAACACACTAAATTATATTTTTTTGAAAATGTAAAAATGCAGAAGGTTTCCTGTGATGGGTAGGTTTAGGGGTAGGGTTAGTGTAAGGGGACAGAATATACAGTTTGTACAGTATAAAAACCATTACGTCTATGGAGAGTCCTCACAAAGATATGTGCGCCTGTTTGTGTGTGTGTGTGTGTGTGTGTGTGTGTGTGTGTGTGTGTGTACTTTGTTTGAATGGAGCAGATGGTCAGAACAGTTGCATTTATACCAACACTTATCAGATATTACTAAGATAACCAATCTATGGTAATCATTTACTTCTTGAGTTTTCTTATCTGAACAACCTCAATTCATCCTGACAGGAGAGGCACACCTAAATGTTAAATAAGTCACATACACTCACCCTTCATAATATTACTATTTTAGACACAGATAGCAGTGGTACAATTAGTCACAATTAATTACAACCTATTTCTTCATTCTTACCTCATAAAATGGAATAAGCAGGTATAGAATGGTTATAGAAAACCATCAAAATCATTAAACTTATGCATTTAGAGGTACTATACGGTTATCCGGACCACACCTGACCACAACCGCTCTTGGTTGGTCGTAACCCCGCAGTGACGGGTAGGTTTAGGGGCGGGGTTGGGGTAGGTCATCACATGTGGTCCGGATAACCGTATAGTACCCATTTAGATCTCTGCAAAACAGGATCTTGCTTTGTGAAATAGAAGAGCAGGAAACACTTCTACCAAGGATAGTTTTGACCTTATGACATAAGCTCAGACAGGCCTGCTGCTTTGGTTCTCACAACTTTGTGTAACACTATTGTCTGATGAATGAGAACAATGCAGCTGTTTAAATCTTTATTTTTAGGGATTACAGTATGATTTAATCAATACACAGACTTCTCATGAAAAACATGATTGGTTGATTTATTTAATTTATTGATTTAAATACACTATTCACTTCAGTTTACTTAAAGAAATAGCTTTTGTCTATGTGAGGATTTGTAGTGGCGGCAGCTCATTGGTTGAAGATCTGTCTGCAGACACGTTTAATCTGGTCGATGAAACCGAGCTAATTATTGAGTGAGTAACAATTAATTACACCCAAGATAAGACACGAAACACACTCAGTTGCTCAGACAGCAACAACATTATCAATAGTGACAATATAGTTAGTCATGACAATGAAGCAGGGGCCATGCTATCCTTGCTTCATGTCCCAAAAAAAATGAAAGCAAGGAATTCAAGCAGGCTTAAATGAAGACAAGTCCACACAATTCTTTAATAAACCCCTAAAAGAGCCAGAAAAGCTAAATTTTGGATTTAAAATCATATACAGAGAGTTTTTGGTCGATTTTTGGTCGATTCTGGTCCTGTGGCTGCAAAACAAGCCCAAATCATCACTCCTCCACCACTGTGGTTGACATGAGGTGTTTGTGCTGATATGCTGTGATTGGTTTTTGCCAAATGTGGCGCTGTGCATTATGGCCAAACATCTCTACTTTGGTCTTGTCTGTCCAAAGGACATTGTTCCAGAAGTCTTGAGGTCTGTTCAGATGCAACTTTGCAAACCTAAGCCATGCTGCCATGTTCTTTTTAGAAAAAAAAAAGAGACAAACCCTTCCAAACAAGTTTTTTTTTTATTGTACTGTCATGAATTTTAACATGTTAACTGAGGCCTGTAGAGTCTGAGATGTAGCTCCTGGGTTTTTCATTTTTTTAATTTTAATTTTATTTGTTTCTCTGAGCATTGCACAGTCTGACCTTTGGGTAAATTTGCTGGGACATCCACTCATGGGAAGACTGGCAACTGTCTTGAATGTTTTCCACTTGTGAATAATCTTCCTTACTGTAGAATAATGGACTTCAAATTGTTTGGAAATGGCCATAACCCTTTCCAGACTGATGGCAGCAACAATAGCTTCTCTAAGATCATTGATGATGTCTTTTCTCTTTGACACTGTGTTAACACGCACACCTAAATGTTTCAAACCAGCAAACTGCCAAAACTTCTGCTTTTATAGAGGTGATCATGCTTAATCAAAGAAATTTGATAAGCAGTACCTGATTTACCATGGAAGCAGTAAGGGTTTTAGTTTGTCAACCATTGCTTTTCCATTTTGGTCTATTTTTTGATGATAATACTAATGCATGGTGCAATATGGCATGTGTTGTTGTTCATCTGAGGTTGTATTTACCTAATTTTAAGTATCTATCTATCTATCTATCTATCTATCTATCTATCTATCTATCTATCTATCTATCTATCTATCTATCTATCTATCTATCTATCTATCTATCTATCTATCTTATTTGATATGATATATTACACAAAAGACAAAATTATTTTATTTTAAACAATTACATTTTATTCATTTCAAATTAATATCTAAAATAAATAATTGTATAAATACAATTTAAAAATGAAGCAATGTAATCCACGTGACGTCACACACACACACACACACACACACACACACACACACACACACACACACACACACACAGCATAACAGTGAAATATAGTAGGCTATTTTACTATTCATATAGCCTCTGCGATCTGTCGCGATTGTTTCGATTTGTAACTTTGACATGTCATGCTTAGCTCTGATTGGTAGGTCTCGTGGACATCTCTGCTTCTATTGGTTGAACAGCGCACATTGACTATGAGCGGAAGTCTTTCAGAGAGGGGCAGAGGTGGGAGACTGTCCCGTTCAACAAAAGTGATCCTTCAGGGAAAGTTGCCGGTGGGAATAGATTCAACGCCGTTTATCAAATCTAAACAAGCTCGACAAGAATGGAGATCGAGAAAGAAGTTAAAAAGGTACGCTTATTAAACTGGTCATGGTTCAAAGGGTTAGTTGCTGAAACATTCGGCAACGCCCTTAAAGGTAAAGCCACTGCCATTGTTATAACGTTACATGGCGAAACATTTGGTATAACGACTTGTTGGTTTCGAGCATGGTTAAAAAGCTATTTCTTACATTTATTAAGAAATAGGAAGTGGTCATTAATAGGAAGTAAAACATAGAAGGAGGATCCTGGTACCTCTTTATTTGATAGGAAAAAATGAATTGGAGTTGATGGAGCCTTTAGATTTAAATGTTTCCATATTGTAAACAAGCTGCAAGATGTTATCATTATTATATATCATTCTGCAGATACATTCACTATTTTTATAGGGGTGTTACTGCAATAATATTACAGTTATTCAACCACAAGCCAAGTTGCAATATGTTGTGACATGCATGTACAGTAAAGAAAGAAGTGGGTTTTTGCAAGATGATGATGTAAAGATATGAAGTTCCACTTCTTGACAGTTTAAAGTTATAGTTCAACCCAAAATTATAATACTACTGTTACTCACCCACCCACATGTCGTCTAAAGCTCTTCTTTCTTTCTTTCTTTCTTTCTTTCTTTCTTTCTTTCTTTCTTTCTTTCTTTCTTTCTTTCTTTCTTTCTTTCTTTCTTTCTTTCTTTCTTCATTTCTTCTGTGAAACACAAAAGATACTTTGAAAAATGTTTTTCAAAGACAATGAATGATGAACTGAAGATGTCAAGCCTCAAAAAGAACACAAATTCAACATAAAAATAGTTAATATGCATTGTGCACTTTGTGTGATGAACAGATTAAAATTTAATCTAAATGATTTGTTCAAATCAGACTGGTCTAGTTCTTGAGTTCAACTTGCTGATTCAATGATCCAGTCAACACAGTTAACATCTCACTGGAGATATAATAAAAAACAAATTATTATAAAGAAGACTTAAATTATACAAGTATTAAGGACTACTTTAATGATACTTTTATTTTACCTTTGCATGTATTTTGAAGCTTGAAAGTTGCAGTCAACTTTAGAAAAGTGGAAAAGTGTCCAACAGTCTTCAGAGAATTGTAATTTTTGCATGAAACAGACAGTTTCTCATGTATATAACATTTCCACATTTTTACAGTTGCAACACTAAGTGTACTAAGAGTTTAAGAGTCTATCAAAGAAACGATTAAAAAATGTTACATTTGTAATTTTTAAAGCATCTTTAAAAGATGCAATATTTTTCGCCTGCTAAATCTTTGCGAGAACTGCAAAATTGTCATGTTTTTAAAAGCAATAATTGAGGCTTGCACTAGTGTTGGTACAGTATAAATAACAGTAGTTACAGGTTTATGCCATAGTTTTGCCGTTCAACAGATCTGGAGGGATCTCTCCGTATTTTAGGCAGAAAAAAATCCCTCCAGGCATTCTCCATCTTGATAAATACTTGACCTTATAAGGCGGTCTTCCAGCTCCGGAGGATTACTGTTGAGAAATGCTGAGACAGGAATGAACTTTATAATCTAAATATTAGAATATCTAGTGAAGAAGACTGGTGTCAGATTCTTTTCTTTCCTTTAATTATGTTAATTATGTCCTGCGTCATACTGAAGTGTTTTGTAAAGTCTTTTATTTAGTCCTAAATAGTAAGTTCTATGAAGTTTTAGAAGCACTAGATCATGTATCTAAGGAGAAAAAAGCCTCTTTGAATCTTGTCTGCTTGTCTTATGAGAAACAGACCTTTCAGACAATTTCACATGTTAAATTATGGAACAATTAGGCTAAGCAAGTAAAGCATACATGAAGTGTGAGAGAAGTGTCCATGAACATGTTACATGTTGGTTCCAAAGTAATTGGAAACACAATTTTTTTTTTATGAACTTGGGGGTTGGACTATGTTAGAAAATAAAGAAATAATAGTGAATATTAATAATAATTTGGTCCCAAAATTTTGCTAACCCGAGTGACATCTTAATATATGCTAAATTTGCTAACCTTTTACCTGTTTTGGCATAGTTTATTTATTTAGGCTTTTTTTTTTTTAAAAAATTGGAAAACTTTGCATTATAAAAACACACTAATATTGTTAAATATTATTACAATTTGATATAACTCTGTTTTTTTTCCAGCAGTCATTACTCCAGGCTTCAGTGTCACATGATCCTTCAGAAATTATACTAATATGCTGATTTGCTGCTCAAGAAACATTTCTTATTATTATCAATGTTGAAAATTTCCTTCAGGATTTTTTGATGTATTGAAAGTTCAAAAGGACCGCATTTATTTGAAATAAAAATCTTTGTAACATAAATATCTTTACGATCACTTTAAAGCGTCCTTGCTGAATAAAATTATTAATTTCTTTTGATCTCCTTAGGTTAATAATGACAATTTTCTGAAGGTTCCGCACATCCTTTCACTGGTAATTTGTAAAAAAAAAAAAAAAAAAAAAAAACGTAATAAGAGTTTCATACCAAATTTGTGAAAAGTGCCAGGTGGTTAATTAAAATTCCATAAACTATGCAAATGCTTTTTAAACTTCAGATGATTTGATCAACACATGCGTTTGATACGTGTTGATTTCTCCAATGTGTCTTTATGCATTGTTTTGGCAGATAACCCTGGGCCATGAGATTGGAGCCGGAGCTGCCTGTCTGAAATGCAAGGACAAGTGTGAAGGTTTTGATCTTCACTTCTGGCGGTTTGTACTTGCTTCCTTCCTATGTATTTGTGTAGTGATATTGTTCATGCGTGTGGTTTACACTGTGAAAACTGTGTAATCATGTTTGGGCCATAATTGGTTTGACTTCTCTGTTTTTATCCATCATCATCTTGAAAAACAAGGCAACATGCGGTACCAAATCTATCTGACAAATACGACAAGAAAAGTGTCATGCTGAGAGAGCTCTGGCCATTAGCTGCACTCGACCAGTTTTTCTGAAGCGAGAGTCACAGGTGCCAAGATGCCCATGCCAAAGCTCTATTGCCATTCCCGAGCGCCCTCGTGGGGCTTCAGGAATTCTTTGAATGAAAAGACGTCAATGTGGAGGTCATTGGATGCAGAGCCAGAGACTTCATCTTTGTGTTTGTTTCTATGCAGCAGAGATTGGCGACTAGCCATCCATTGGCTGAACAGAATTAGTGACATCTGAGCGGGAGTAAAGTGACTCAGACAGGCGTAGGCCCACTTCCTGTTCCTCATCTTCAATTCAAAGTCTTTCGTTTTTAAAACGCTTTGGGTAAAAACATCTGTGCTTTGATGCTTTGGATCACTGACATGCTGAAACATTTCTTTTGGGTGAAGATAAAGACTCTTTGGATTTTTGGCTAAGATTTATGTTGTAACATTTCCAAAGACCATCATTCTTTCTGCTTGGCTCTTTTTGATATGTTAAACGGCTCAAAGTGTCCTTAAAAGGGGCCATGTTCTACTTTTGTAGTATTTTATTTTCTTCCCTTGTCATGTCAGGGTTTCTTGCACCAAAAAGTCATAATTTAGTTTTCCGGATTACCCTCTCGCTGACCCTGCGTTCACAATAGCTGGGTTTCCATACAAAGTTGCGAATGTTACTTATTGAGCACATACATTTTTATGCACATCTTGGTGTTTCCATCCAGCATTTTTTTTATGCAATATGATGAAATTCACATTAAAAATTGGTGGATGGAAAACATAGCTAATTACAGTGGTTTGAAGCAACAAAGTGACCAGAATTGTCCATTCAAATTGTCAACAAAGAGTTTTTCATGACATGTCCCATATAAACCTTAAGTCAACTTGCAGATAAACAATGCACTTTATTCTGCTCTACAGAAAACAAAGTCTTTTCTCAAAATGTTCACAGGTCTCATTGAGTGCAACACAAAATGGTTTATTTATTTTATGTTGCGGTAAGAATCATGACGAAAGGGTTTCAGCATGTAACCCACATAGTTCTTTTTCCAAGTAATCACTGAATACTCTGTGCATGCCGTAACTCGACGTGCGCAGCAATCCAAACTAGTGTCATCAGACTCTTAACTTAACAAAACAGACATAACTCAGAGAGACAGAGTAATAATATGCTACTCTCATTCTCTATCAATCATTGTTTTTTCCCTCCAGTATTCTGCGGTTTGATTCTTCATACAGTTCAAATGTTTGGGGTCAGTGTCTTATGTTTATGTTTTCTATTTTTAAAATATTTTCAATTAATTATTCCTGTGACTGTGAAGCTGTATTTTCAGCATCATTAAGGGCCGTACACACCGGGACGAATATCGGCGCGCGTTATTCGCCAGCGTTTTTCAACGCGTTTTTTGTGTTCACACCCAAGCGATTTTCGCTGACGATGAGCCGAGTGAACATGCAAATTCATTCCCTGACATTAGATGGCGCTTAATACCACTCCATAACAGTTCTCTTTTATCAAGATTTTTGTAGTCGCTGTCGCGTTTGTTATATAGTTCTTTATGTTCCGACACCAACGAGACCAGCAGCTCTACAATCATCTTGCCTTGCATCTTCCCGGCAGTGTAGACGCTACTCGGCGTATATCTTCTTCCCCGTTAGGCCGTGTGTCCACCGTTTTTTTGCCAGCTGAAAACGCTAGACGCTCTGCTGAAAATGCCTAGCTCTAGGCGCTTGAGTGCGTTTTTGCAGCACGGCGTTTTTTCAGTTGAGACGCTTCGTTGCTATGATACAGAATATCCACAGCATAGTTTACTTGTAACTGGGTTCGCAGATAATTTGTTTCATACTAAAAAATTATTTTTCATCCATTTTGTTCGGTTAGCTCTGCTGGTTGATGTCGTTGTACAGAAAGAATGTTGTGACAGTTGGTCGGTGTAGTATTTGTCCCGCCCCTCCTCCACTGTGATTGGACGGCTGGGTAAAAAGTGACAGTGATGAGCGCAGCGCTTTACCCAAAGCTGAACATTCTTCAACTATCGGCGACCTGTAAAAAGCGCGCTTCAGCGTGAAAAAGACGCTCAGCGCCTCGTTTCGCTCATGGCGTTTTAAAAACGCGGCGCTCCCATTGAAAACAATTGAAAAAACACGCCAGCCGCGTGAAAAAATGCTTTGGTGGACACACGGCCTAACGTATGTGTGCTCGGCAAGACCGTTTTGTGTTTGAGCGCCCCCAAGTTGTGTTTTACTGTAACTTCAGAAGCTCCAGACACGTGAACAAAAGCGGCAATCTCATTGGTCGGGTAGTTTTTGACGCGGCGCGTCAAACCAAAAAAACGAACCCGAGGCGTTTTTTAAAAAATTACGCTTTTACGCGTGGCGTTTTTCGCGCCGGTGTGCACACTCACATTGGCGCCCTTTGTTTAGTCACGAGGCGTTAAACGTCGGCGAATATCGCGCGCGAAATTCGTCCCGGTGTGAACAGGCCTTTAGTCTTCAGAGTCACATGATCCTTCAGAAATCATTCTAATATGCTGATTTGCTGCTCCAGAAACATCAATTTTGAAAACTGTTGTGCTGTTTTTTGTAACATTGTAAATGTCTTTTACTGTCATATTTAATCAATTTAATGCATCCTTGAATAAAAGTATTAATTTATTTCCAAAAAAATCGAACTGACCGCAAACCTTTGAATTGTAGTGCATTATTGAAGTGTTTCCACAAGTGTTCACCCCGAAATAAAAATTCTGTAATTCTCTTTATCAGAAAGATTTGCCGAAACTGCAAGTGCGGCGTTGAGGACCATGACGTGCAGCTCGAGACGGAGGAGAATAAGAAGGTGGGGAAGCTTTTTGAGGACACCAAGTACACAGGCCTCATAGCCAAGCTGAAGAAAGATGGCATCCCGTCTTATAAAGGCAACCAAGTCACGTTCAGCATCCCGGCAGCCACCATCAGCACTGCTACTCCTGTTCCTGCTTCCACTTTTGTCCCCGGCTCCAGCCAGACCTACACCCCCAGCTCTCAGTCCGCTCACGCCCCACCTGTTGCTGCCACTGCGGTCCCAGGAGCGTCAATTCACTCCCCTGCAGCCCCAGCAACAGGCCGTACTGCTGCATCAGGAACAGGCCATCCTGCTGCTTTAGGGACAGGCCATAGTGCTTCCATCCCATCTAAAGGCCCTGGCGCTGCCACTACTGCTGTCCCAACCCCCACAGCAGTGCCTGCCAAGACAGATGTGGTTAAGTCAGTTACCTATGAATGGGCTCCACCTGGGATCAACCAAGGCTTGGTAACTCTCTTAATCTTAAAATCATATACTGTGATTTACTATACATTACATTATATTTCAATTAAATGTATATATATATATATATATATATATATATATATATATATATATATATATATATATATATATATATATATATATATATTCAAACTTGTGCTTGAAGGTCAGTTTGTAAATGTACTATGATACTTGTATCCACTAGAGGTCACTGTTCTCTACTTCTTCTTTTTTAGACTTTAAAAGTTTGGAAAACGTTTGTGCTCTCCCAATATTTTGATTGTCTTAAAATGCTGAATAATAGAAATATAATTTGCATTTATAATTTAGCTGATACTCAAAAATGAGGTAAAAACAGAAGTTTGAAATATTAGAAGTTATGTTACTTTTTTTTACTTTTTTTAAATAAAAACATTATTATTCAGAAAAGAATATAAAAATGCATGTTCTTTTAGTTTTAATTAAAAACTTACTTTGAGTAATGAAAAGTTACACCTTTCATTAACAGAAATCAAGCTGACCTTTTTGTCTGTAGGCCTATATTGTTCTGTTATTTTCTGTAAACTTTCTGTTGCAAAATTATACATAAAACTTAAATTATTATTTTTAATAAAATAATAGAATTATACATTTATATTTATTTTTATTATTAATATAATTCAATTATTCCAAAATATTTATAAAAATATCTCAAAATATGTATATTTTTTTAAATATGAAAGGAATGCTTCTTCAAGAATAAAAGTCCTGTCACTCCTTTGTCATTTATTTTTAAATACCCTGTTTCAATCAAAAATACATCACATTACAGAGGTCAAATAAGAGTTGCAAATCCCGTTTCATATTGACCAAAAAACATCATGTTTGTCCTCTCAGGCTCTGCTCTACATGGAACTTCTGCCTCCTGAGCGGCGACCCATCGCTGGTTCGGCGGGAGCGGATTACCGTAAGAAGCAGATGGCCAAGCAGCTTCCCGACCACGATCAAGACCCTGAGCGCTGCCACGAACTCTCACCCAGCGAGGTCAAGCTAATGCAGCAGTATGTCCGAAAGTACAAGGATGAGGCTTTGGGCATAGGCGACATCACCTTGCCCGAAGAGATGGGGCTGCAGGCAGGTTTGGCCGGGGAAAGGGGCCCTCAAGGTGTCGGGGCTGGAGGGAAGCCTGGTGCTGGAACAACAGGGACACCAGGAGACAAAGGTGATGCTATCGCTACAATGGGAAAAGTTGGCGCCCCAGGGGCTGATGGAACTTCACTCAGTGGACCTGCTGGTAACTACGTAAGTATTAACGGTAGTAATGGACACCTATTGTGAATGTGAATGTTGCTTGCCATGAATACTTTTCTCTATTACATACAAATAGCGTCTGTAACCTTTTTATTCTCATTATCCCTTTACATCTAAATGAATCTCAATCTAGATTATTTCCAGTTAAATGTCAACATTTATTAATGAAAAATCCCCTTTGGAGTTGTTGAGCAGCAGTATTTATTTCCACCACATGTGCGCCACAGGAGTCAAATCATTCTCCTGTGCTTATCTCCGGATTCACTTGATTAACATAAGAGCGGTTCATATACTGCCAAGCCTGTGTTACTCAGGCAGCTGGAATGAACGTTATGTTCTTCCAGAGATCTTCATAAATTACCACACTTAGTCCCTGTGGTTATGTTCGAGCTCGGGTGGATTTTTCCTAAATCTATTGTAAGCATCTGAAATCTCATGATGGAAACACATGTATGCCATCAGCCTAATGTTCTTGCCCTTTTTAAAAGGATAGTTCACCTAAAAATGAACATTGTGTGTGTCTTTTTATTTACTCAACCTAATGTTGTTCTAATGTTGCCCTGGAACACATAAGAAGAATTAAAACAATCTTCAGCAGCTCTTTCGCATAGAACAACAGTTCATAGCGAACACATTTCTCATGCTCTGAAAAGCACCATACATGTGATCCATACAATTCCTTCACTATATTTATAAGTCTTCTGAAGTCAAACAATAGCTTTCTGATGAACAAACCTGAAAATCTTGCCCTCTGCTGCAGCTTTCTAAAAACAGGTTATTGTATAATAAAGTTTAAAATTATAATTATAAAACAGATATAGTTACGAGAGATAAAGTTATTTTGTGAGATATGAAGTCATATTTATATTAAATAAATTTGCATTGTAAGATATACAGTCATAAATATGAGAAATAATCAGAATTATGTAAAATAATCACATTGTGTGAGTCATTTTGAGATATAAAGTCATAAATACAAGAAGTCGTAAGTGAAATAAAGTTATGAATATGAGAAATAGTTATTATTGCATGCAATAATTCCATTGTGATAGTCATAAATATAAGAAATTGATTATCTGAAAAAGTAGAATTATGAGATATATCGTCATATTGTGAGAAATAATGTTAAGTGTATCTAATAATTACAACTTTATTTCTCATTAAGTCATAAATGCAAGATGTAAATTCATAATAATGCGAAATAATTATATTATGATATAAAGATCAATATATATAATTCACATTGTGAGACTGAAGGCATAATTATGATATATAAAGTTGTATTTTTTTGTGAGATATGAAGTAATTATGAGAAATTGTCACATTTTGTCATATAAAGTAATGTAAATCTTGGGTCTTTTCATTTATTCCTATTTCCAATGTTCATGTGTCAACTGTGGTGATGATTTTTCGAAGTGAACGTCTCTGGTCTTGTTCATTAATGCCAACCTCCCCCCACTGTATTTCCCCCCTTTCATTCTTCATTGATGTTTATGCCAAGCTGAACTCATCACCGAATCTCTGCCCACAGTCATGCCACCGGTGCCAGCTGCCCATGAAGAAGGGTGAGCCGGCGGTTTTCGCCGAGCGGGCAGGTTACGATAAACTCTGGCACCCTGCATGCTTTGTGTGCTGTAACTGCAGCGAGCTACTGGTGGACATGATCTATTTTTGGAAGAAGGATCAGCTGTACTGTGGCCGCCATTATGGAGATAGCGAAAAGCCTCGGTGTGCAGGTTGCGATGAGGTGAGTGGAGGCAAAGTAATTCACATGGTCAATGTCACAAATTTGCTTACATTTGCTTAGCAACCTGGAAATAGTTCAGAATCTTCAATAACTTTATAATCGCTATGTTTTAAATGTTTCAAAACCATAACTTTGATCATTTCCAGGTTTAAATGAAACAAAAGGTCAATGGCGCAGTAGTCGGCTCAATGTACATCGTCCTATATGCCAAGTTCAAGGGTCCATAAAGAAAGATTGGTATAGTAAAAAAGGCTGGAAATTTGGATTTCGTTAGATCAGTAAGGCTACTATAACAGCCTTTTGTCTACTTTAATGCATCATCTGTGACAGCCGAGAAACAGCGCCGAATATTGGGCTGATGGTGCAATAGGTGGCTCAGTCTGCATTGTCTTAGATGACAAGTTCAATGGTTCATAATGAAGATTGATACAGTAAAAACTGTTCAAAATGTGGATTTTGTTAGAGCAGTACCTCTAGTAAAAAGTCCTTCTGTCCACTTTAACGTATCCACTGTGGCACTTTAGAAACCACTCTACGAATTGGGCTGATTGTGCAATAGGTGGCTCAGTGTGCATTGTCCTATTTGCTAAGTTCAATGGTAAAAAAAAAAAGGATTAGTACAGTAAAAATTGCTTAATTTTAATTAGTGCATTAACTTTAGTATAAAGTTGTTATGTCCGCTTTAACGCATCATCTGTAGCGGCTGAGAAAGAGCGCCACAAAATGGGCTGATGGGGCAATACGGTACTGTGCATTATCCCACATGCCAAGTTCAAAGGCCAATAAAAAAAATTGGTACAGTAAAATGTGCTGAAAATTGGAGCAGTTATTCTAATAAAAATCTGTTATGTCAGCTTTAACGCATCCTATGTGTGGCCATGAAACCGTGAGCTGATGGCACAATAGGCGGCTCATGTGCAGTGTACTATATGCTAATTTCAATGGTTCATAAAAAAAGATTGGTACAGTAAAAAGTGCTGCCGATTTTCAATGTCATCTCAGATGTTTAGACCCCACCATATGTTTCATGTTAAAATCTGAACAAGTCTTTGTAAAATAATGAATGCAATTTTGTTGAATGTTCTTAAACTGTTTCTTATGTCGAATGTTCTTAAACAATTATGTGTGTGTGTGTGTGTGTGTGTGTGTGTGTGTGTGTGTGTGTGTGTGTGTGTGTGTGTGTGTGTGTGTGTGTGGTCTAAAGCTCATCTTCAGTAATGAGTACACTCAGGCCGAGGGCCACGATTGGCACCTGAAGCACTTCTGCTGTTTTCACTGTGACTGTGTGCTGGCTGGAGAGACCTACGTCATGGAGAAAGACAAGCCTGTTTGCAAACCCTGCTACATGAAGAACCACGCTGTGGTAAAGAGAAGAAATTCCTTACTTTCTCTCTCCCTCACTGTTTCTCTGCTCTGTTTGATTTTGAGTATCTTTCTTTCTATTGGATGTCTTTTTATCTTCCACAGAAAGGAATGTATAAATGAAATAAGACATTAATATGTGTTTAGTAATAATAGTAAAGTAATAGTAAAAAGTAATAATAATAAGTAGCCAATAACCTAGTAATATGATATATATATATATATATATATATATATATATATATATATATGTATGTATGTATGTATGTATGTATGTATGTATGTATGTATGTATGTATGTATGTATGTATGTATGTATGTATGTATGTATGTATGTATGTATGTATGTATGTATGTATGTATATATATATATATATATATATGTATGTATATGTATGTATGTGTATGTATGTATATATCTTAGTACAATAATATTTAAATGTTTTATCAATTTAATTGCGGTTGGCATAACATGAAATACATTACAGTTACGATAGATAGATAGATAGATAGATAGATAGATAGATAGATAGATAGATAGATAGATAGATAGATAGATAGATAGATAGATAGATAGATAGATAGATAGATAGATAGATAGATAGATAGATAGATAGATAGATAGATAGATAGATAGATAGATAGATAGATAGATAGATAGATAGATAGATAGATAGATCATTGAAACAATTAGCTTTACAACCGTTGTACAAGTATTATTCATGTCACGCCTAAATGGAAGTGAAATCCTGCTAAGCCTGGGCTATTAAAACTAACATGCTCGGCATGTGTTTGCCAGCCATATTGGTTCAGGAGCAGGTGAAGGAGATTAAGGAAGTGCCAGTGACATGATAATCAGAGGAAAGGGAGGGCGGATGCGTTTATAATGGAGTTGTGTGATATCGGACACCACCGTTCTCTCTCAACGCCTGCTTGTCCAATGACACACAGCTCTTATGACTCATCTGTTAGACATCAGCTTAGAAAGGAAACTTCAGACATTCAAATAGAGCAGACTTTTTATATTTTATCATCTGTAAATGATATTAATATAATATTTATAATAATTATTCACACACATATGTACAATATAAGTATATATTATACTGATATAATAATGTTAATAATTAATAAGGGTTGCTTCCAAATAACTTTGATTGCACTTATTACATGTGCAATCACACTGGTGCATCCTGGGATGCCTTGCTGAAGGGCATATAAAATATACATAAAATATTAATTATTATTAATGATATTAATTATTATATTAGCTATTCAAATATGAATACATTTTTTATGTAATTTAATCATTATAAAGATTTAATATTACTTAGAATAAATTATTCATATGTTCAAAAATAAAGCATAATGCAAAATATACATATTTAATGTTTATTTAATATTTATATCCCAGAATGCACTAGCTTGATTGTGCCTGTAACATGTAATCAAAGACCTTTGTCACAAGTGTTATTTCAAACAAATACATTTACTATGAATTTTTCCATGTCTCTCTGTGTTCACAGAGTTGTGCGGCCTGTCAGAACCCCATCGA
The DNA here is from genome assembly GCF_964197995.2 of Scardinius erythrophthalmus. NCBI lineage: Eukaryota > Metazoa > Chordata > Actinopteri > Cypriniformes > Leuciscidae > Scardinius > Scardinius erythrophthalmus. The sequence goes on from NC_138244.1 coordinate 14,166,872, forward strand.
GCCTGAAGCTCAGCGCGTGTCGTATGGAGAGCACCACTGGCACGCTGAGCCCCAGTGTTTCCAGTGCTCCTGCTGCTCCAAGTGCCTTATGGGCCAGCGCTTCATGGCCCTGCAGGGAATGCTGCTCTGCTCCGTAGAGTGCAAGAAAAAGGTCATGGCCTCATGAAAGGAACACCTAGGAACTCTACTTTATTTGGGAAAGTGCTGAGAGCACTGTAAACCAGTTTATCCCTAACGCATTACTCATAAATATATACTCCCACTATTTTAGAAATTAATGTAGTTGAATGACCAATCTTAATTTTCATGTCATTTGAATGGTTTTTGAGTAATACGGTGGAGCAGCGGCTGATGAACCAACTTAATAAGTGTTGTCAACGTGACAGTGTCTTTATTAATAATAATTTAGTATTAATAAACAAAAGCAATGATGGCTTTTGTTTTTTGGCTACTGAATTTTTTTTCCGTTTCTTGGTCTAAAATAGCACTTTATGTTTTTCATAGCTTTCATTTTGTAATCCAATAAATGTTTTGCAGTAATATGAATGGATTATTTTCCCATCTTTCCACTTCAACTATGTATCCAAATATCCATAATATCCAAGTTCGGGATCTCAAGGGACAGGTGTTACGTTCATGTTAACGTCTTGACCGTTTCACACCATTGAAAATTCCAATCTAGGCCGGCACTTTTGGGGAAAACTTAGTCCTCTGTGTGTTTTCTTACACTTAGCTGTGGAAACCGGGCACAATTCAAGGAAGCCCGGTTCCATTGTCTCTAATGGTGGCGAACTTAAGACTACGCCGTCATTTCCTCCCATCGTAACTGTCCACGGTTGCACGAGGGGCTCTACTGTTTCACCTCCCCTCACCTCACGCCACTCTAGGGTGGAGTTTTCCAGGAGGGAATTCTTTCCTTCAATGTCACCCCTCGTGCAGGAATTTATTTACATGGTGCTTTCCCTCCCAAACATGAAGTGCACTTACTTGCACGCTTGCCTCCTTAGCACTTGTTTTCCCCATGAGCACTAACTGTGCAAGAGATATGATCTGTTGATTTGTAGCTCCCTGAGGTAATGAAACACAGATGCAAAGCATTAAGCGTCACTGCTGTTTAGCGAAATTATAGCACAGACCCCACACATGAAGACTCAAGACAGGCCAGGGAGACGATCCAAATCCCTGGAGGATCCTACTGGTGACAGCAGAAATGTGACAGGTGGGATGATCCTGGAATTACACTCGTTAGTCACAAAACTGTTGAGCTTGTTTTTTACAGACACTTGAGTAATGACAATGTAGCAAAATATGGTTATTAGGTTTGGCCTCTCTTTCTGCCTATACACTGTATGTTCTGGCTAACTGCAGTGATGTCTTTTCAGCCTTAGTTAAGTGTTTGTATTGCAAGGCCCTCTCCTCAGTGCGGTCATGTTTATCTGGCCTTCAGCTGAGAAAATATAGATAAGCACATAGAAACAAAACCAGTCCAGAAAAATAATCTGGTGTTAGCACATTATTAAAGTGCACATTGCCAGTTCAATCAGATGATAGTTGGGTTACACTTTATTTCGATAGTTTAGACACTTAACTATAAGTAAATTTGATAAAATGCAAATACATGTCGACTAACTCTCAGAGTATTAGTAGACTTTTAGGTTAGGGTTTCTAGAATAAGTTGATGTACTTGAAAAGTTACTTGTAGTCAGTAGAATGTCTGTTGGGGGACCATCAAAATAAAGTGTTAGCAGATATTAAGGCGACAGTTTACAATGCTTTTTTGACTGTTAGTTGACATGTAGTTGCAAAGTTACTTGTAGTTAGTAGTAGAATGTCTAATGGGGACTATCAAAATGAAATGTTATAAATAGATGGATAGACAGACAGACATGTTCATTCGTACACCCGTTTCCGCTTTAGCAGCAATTGTTAAGATGATCCTGGAGAGGGCGCTCTTCCACATTCTATATGTTATTGCACAGCACCAGTCTTCACTATTTAGCACTGTTTTAGTTCATAGCAATGTGCAGTGCAACTGTGTCCCAACGATTGTATATCGCTCACCATGATTTTTTTGAGAATGGTGCTGTACGACATCATTGTTGGTCCTCGAACAACATTTTTGTTAACTAGCTTTAGGGTTTGGCCTGTAGGGCTGGTTTGAGGCTTGAACAACTTTCTTATCAAATAATCATTTCTCTTTTTGGGAAGTGTGTGGTTGAGGTTATAACAAGAAAATTAGTCTGAACCTAGAAACGTAGTCTAACCATTACTTAGCAAGTTATGTGACTTTTTGTTGTTCTTTGTTAAGGAATGATCCAACGGCATGAGACTCGTCCAGATGCTCCAGGTAATTGTGAGAGGAATGTGAATACAGAAAGAGAGGAGGCAGAGTCAGATTCAGAACTCAAGCTCAGTCAGCTGTCTCTTTGACTGATAAGCCTCCCCAACAACATTCCTCCTAAAAAAAAGAGAAAACGAGTGAGAGTTTGACACATAACAGTGATGAAACAGAAGGAACTAGTGTGCCGCCTGCCAGAATTGGCCTGACGCTTTTCTAGTCACCTCAGTGATGTTTACTCAGCCATAAAACCTTAAGGCCACCTCTCTTCAACGGCTCTCCAAATTCTTTTTGAGCTGTTTTTGCATATGTGTGCTGATATGAAGCAGACAAGACCAGGGTTTCCAGATGTACTCCCCGCCTCTATCATCTGGGCATGCTCATACCAACTCTGGGCAGGCAAATAAAGCAAATCCCTGGCACAGCACAGTCTTTAAATCATATCTGCGGTTGGCTTTGGGTTCTTTCGGCGCTCTTTTGTGCTTTTGTTCATCTCGTACACTCCTCCTTTTCCTGCCTTTTTCATTGTGTCAAGTCAAATACGATATTAAGTGAACTCTCCACACCCACCTTTGGTATATTAGACCATTGTTTGATGTACTTACTCATTCTATCTATTTCTCTCCCAGTGTGTTTATCTCTTTTTCTCTAGGACAAAAAAATGGAGAAGCCCCACCCAGCTGAGGAGTAATGTAGTGCTCCCCAAACATATTTGAGGAGTCATGTGCTATCCATACTCCACCAAGACCATTTAAGACATTAGTGAAACTTATTATTCACTGGGAGTGTTTTTCTTTGACATTGTGGGTATTTATTTTGGGTTGCACAAAAATGTTTTAAGCACAGTGAATTAGGATGAGATAACTCTCTTTTGTATATTTTAGAGTTTTGGGACATTTAGTTTAGCATTTCACATCAATCATTAATATGCAAAACACCCAATTTTAGGAATGATGGTTCGTAATCACTGTATATTGTACAATGTACAAAACACATCTAGATACTTATGCAACAGTTACAATATAGAGAAAGTAATTGCACTATAATATCGCAATTAGTTCCGGTCCTCGAATTTGATTGGCCCAAAATAAGATGAGGCATTATGCTCAATCTGGAGTAGAGAAAGGATGAGATGTAGATGCAGAATATATGGACACAATTTAAGTTCATTTAAAGTGTTTACAGAAAACAAACAGAAAAAAAAGTTTTACAATATGGTTACCATTTTAAATTTTTGTTGGCCTATTTGTTGTTGTGCAATACGTGTTGTTTGCACTATGTGTTGTAGAGTTAATTTTCATCCAAATTCTGATTTCTGATATTCAGATTTCATCAAATTTAATGTCAACACAAAATGTTTTATCAGTTGTTTTGAATTTTACACATGTATTGAGTGAACTGATGAATTTGATTAATCATAGCCAATAGCCAATAGGCTATATGCTTTGGGGTTTGTTAAATATGTTCTGTGAATGTTTATTTGATAATATGTGTTGATAAATCATGTGTTTTTAATTAAGATACAGGATATTTTTTTATAAATCAGGGATGTCCCACTTTACCAGACCAGCTGGCCCACTTTACCTGAAAAGAAATTTGTCTGGAGTGCATGATCTCAAAATCTTTATTGGTATACCTTGCAAATAACACATTATATCAACTGTATTCAAATTGAAGTATAGCTGGACCTTAAAGTTAACAAAAGTAATAAAGAAAAGAAAAAAGAAAAACATCTACTGTAGGTATCTAAATTACACGTTTTACAAAAAGTGGCCTATTTTACCTGCATTGAAAAATAGCGGCACTGTGACCTTAACACCATTTGTATCACTCCCAGACAGACTAGGCCTACAGCCTAGTTTCCGAAATTGCTATACTCCTTCATTGACTAGCCTATTCCAAATGGATATCATAAACTGTGTCCGAATTCACCAATATACTCGTTTACGGTGAGACAGCCATTTGTATGGTGTATAAAATTATATATCAAGAGTAGCCTACTCATTCAATCATATACGTTAATATAACAACAGATGCAGCCATAGTCCCCTACATGAGAAAGGGGTGAACAAAAATAAACAAGTGTTTTGGAGACAAAATTGAAACGAATGGAACTGAAAATATTAGCACACAACACAATCCTGAAATCACTAGCCTAGAAATCTAGACGCACCCTAGCGGCAGCAAAATGTATTTTGCAGCCAGGGTAGTCTAGCAACTCTCCATTGACTTTCGTGCTGGAAAAACCTAAATTGGGTCAGGCCAATCACGTCGTGTATAGAGTAGGCGGGGCGGGCTTAACATAATGGCGACAGAGTTGCGACCGTTTATACTGTCTATGGTTGCGACGGTTTCCTGCTACTTGAAAACAAAGGCTGAGTCCCAATTCGCCTACTTATGCTACGACCTAAAAGTATGTACTTTTTTTGTGATGAAAAAGTACATACTTTTGAGTGTGTAGCAAAAAGTATGCACGTTCTGGGACATACTTCGATGACGTCATGCAACGTGAACTTGAACGTGGTTGCCTTACGCACACCGCGACTGTTAAAAAACATTTAACATTTCATTCATTCTTATATGTCCAATATAATTTTATTTACTATTCCCATCTTTTTTTTTCCACAATACATTTACAATGTGTTTACCAAATTGAGGAGTGAAGCAGGGCGTCGTCGTAGATCAACCAAACGCAGGTCGTTTGTGAGGCGGCTGGTTCTGACGTTCATGTGCAAATGTGTGTAACTTAACGAAAGCTAGCGCTACTTATTTTCTGAGTTAAAATATTTAAAGTTTATAGTGTAACTATTGTTTAACGTATTTTATACTTAATCTTATACTTATGTATAATACTTAAAAATACCCCGATGAAAATGAACCATGCTTTTACTATAGTAAAAGTGTAGTAACCATGTTTCTTTGGTTGGACTGATAAATTTAACATATGTACAGCCACAGACAGTATTACTACATATAAGTCAGACAGAAACATCAAAAGAAATGCATAAAAAAAGACACTTGCATGACAGTGTACTAGAGCCTTTTTATTTTTGTTTTGTAGCCTGCAATAAGGCGCTCAATATCTTCATCGGACCCTACAAGATAAACACGGTACTTTTTTGGCACAACATAAACCCATTAATATTATGAGACAATAAAATATAACTTTAATTAGGGTTAAACATTTGAATTCTTACACTTAAAAACTGAGGGCGCATCTCCGCTGCTGCATCCGACTGCCAGGTTTACATCACCGCAAAGCTCCTCCCTCCCGCACGCAATGGGTTGTGGGCAATATTAGCCGTTAGAGTGTGCATTGATCTGCACTTCGAATTCTAACCGGAAATAGTAAACCATCCGGGTATCTTTGGAATACTCATTTCAACATGCTACGATTTGGGACGTACTAATTCTAGTTTCGCATACTATTTAGGACGGATAGTATGCGAATTGGGACTCAGCAAAAGAAGAGCTGCTGCTGGAGAACAGTCATTCGAATCGGCTTTGGCCGCGACTCTGGAGGACTTGGAGTTAGGTTCTTCTCTGAGAAAGAGCAAAGAACGGCACTTTAGTCATTCTTAAAAAAGGAAGATGTGTTCGTAGTTTTGCCAGCCAGATTCAAAAGTTGAATCAATCAACTAACGTTAGCTCCGCTGTTGGGAAAACGCTCTGGTTGGTTGAAGCGCTGTCCTATTGCGTGCAGAGGGAATTTGAAAGACAGCCGTTTATCCTGCCCCTCGGATTGAGCCGTGTCTATGGTGAGTTGCCAGACCAAACATCTTGATGTAGGTCTGGCTTGCCAGGCTATGAAATCACAAATTGTTTACTGGATTAGCCTACTTTGAAAAAAGTAATAGATCTTATGTAGCTCCGCCCCTTTCAGCTCTGGGTTCGTTCATATTTAACGGCTCTGGGTTCGTTGTGGTCTTTTGGTTTGTCCTACTTCCACAGCATGAAGGTAGGATCTTACAAATTTATGAATGAACCGCTCGTTTTAAAATCTTACAGGTCTACTGACATTCATGACATCCACTTTAAATATGACAATGCCCATGATTACTTTCGTTAACAATAACTCCACAATATGTAAATTCACTTCACCAGCCTACTCATTGACAGCATATGCCAGCTCCCCAGTTCAAACACAAAATAGTAAAAATGCCTGCCTAAGGTCCACATTTTGTTCTTGAGTAGATGTCTTAAAGGGGTGGTTGATTATGATTTCACTTTTCTAACTTTAGTTAGTGTGTAATGTTGCTTTTTGAGCATAAACAACATCTGCAAAGTTACAACGCTCAAAGTTCAAAGCAAAGGAAGATATTTGCTTTTAAAAATATATTTTTTTAAGGACTACAGCAAACGGCTGGTAGGACACAAGCTTCCTCCCGGGTTAGTGACATCACTAACCCTATAATTTACATAAACCCCGCCCCCAGAAACAAGATTTATAGATTATCATGACAGAATATGCTAATCAATGACTAGAAGAACAACACAAAAGCTACATAAATTCATCAACTAACCATTCAGAAACATCCTGTTGCATTCTACATGTTGTCACTTCTTCTTGAGTCTCTCCATCAAAGTCTGACTCCAGTTTGAACATAAACACTGACATTTCCAGTGCATGTCTGTGTGAGGTAAAAGGACAGAGCTCTTGAAGCCCAGCCCCCTGTGCTGAGAGCAGCAGCTCATTTGCATTTAAAGGGACACACACAAAAACGGTGCGTTTTTTGCTCACCCTCAAAAAGTGACAATTTTAACATATATATATAAGAATATCTGTAGGGAATTTTGAGCTAAAACTTCACATACACACTCTGGGGACATCAGAGACTTATTTTACATCTTGTGAAAAGGGCATTATACCACCCCTTTAATTTATTTGGTAGGCTATATTAATTTTTTAAACCTGGTGTAAGTGTCCAAATACTTTTTTGGGCCACTGTATTTAGAAAAGTTGTGGCAGTCGCTCTCAAATTGATTGCTTTTTGTCTATGTGAGACCTTTTAAGGTATTCTGCTCAAACATATCTTTAAACTATTTCAGTCAAGATAGATTTATCAAAGCTGAAGTTCAAAAAGTGGACTTCTTGCTTATGGCAAGAATGCAGAGAATCTACAGAACAATGAAAAATTATAATGATTATTCCAGTACATTCTTGGTGTATTGTGTTACTGCTGGAGCTGATGTTTACTCAACAGTGTTTGACAGAGATTTTACAGGCCTCATCAACCATGGGCTCTCCAGGTTCAGTTTGCATAGCCTAGCAACTGCCTCAGTTTCCTGCCTTTGTACACTGTTTCATTTCCCATTCTTCACCCTGGAAAAACGTACAAGCAGAGGCAAACACAATCCGTCAGAGCTCAGTCATTCAAACACCTCAGAAACGCACAGTTTAGGCCAAGAGAAGCGAATAATCTGGTGAAGCAAGACGTAAATTACCACAAATGGATAGATAACCCATTCAATAGCCTAGATCCTTTTTTTATTCTTCTCACACAACTCCAAACTTGTACCACTCATTTTGGAGAGAAAACATATTTAAACTGGCAAGTAATGGTTGTTTTTCATTCCCAATGCCATGAGTTTGGGGTGTAACTATCTGATTGACCAATGGAGATGGAGTATATTCATAATATCACATAATCACACGTTAAACATATAGATTATAACTTTTTCCTGTCAGTATAACCATATGGTTTTTTCCAATGATTCATGTTCTCGTGAAGGCTACTTTACAATAATGATGATGCACAATGACTGAAGCACTTAACCTTTACATAAATAAGTGTGAAACCCTACACTTAAATTGTGTAGAAAGTGTAGAAAGATAAGAATTCTTAAAGGCTGTACTCTGGATTTAGCAAGCTATTGGAGAAAAATTTTAAGAGCTAATAAACGTCTCAAGCAGGAATGTGTAACTACCTTGTATGGGCATTAAAACCAAGAGCTCGTTTTTTTTCTATCATCTTTCTGCAGCAAAGAGGTTTACTTTATTTAATGTGGTTTAAATAAGGGGGATTTCTAAAGGTGGTGAGGTGGGAAGGTCAAACAGAGAAAAAAAAAACACTATATCTTCTCTCATTCTAGGACCTTTTTAAAGGTGGTACAGAAAGGAGGGGATTCCTCTTCCTGAATGGTGCTGATGCCACTGAGTCTCACCTCTCTGTGAATGAGAAATACTGAGGTGAGAATGTGAGGGGTCAAAGTCTGGCTCTTGTAACGTTTCTGAACTTCTTTTTTACATCTCCATCAGTTTTTCCACCTATCCATCATTTGGATGAAAGAGAAAAGTGGATGTTTGACATTTGACATCAAAAGACAGAGGACAAGCCTCTCCATTCCTGTACTGCACATTCCACTGACAGGTGACAGAGAAATGTCAGAATTTGCCCAATTCTTAGCCTTTAACCTTTGACCTTTATATCCACATCTTTCATAACTTATACTTTTAGTGCCACTTTCCAGCAAAAACAATATTCAAAAGTTTGATTTTAAACTGAGTGTCCACCTCATGGAGATGAGTTAAGAATAAGTTAATGCTATTTTTGTAAAAGCTGTTTGCTGATATTACTCTTTATATCCAAACAGAGCTAATTTACTCCCAGTTAGCACATTTATACTCTACAAAACATTTAGCAAACATTATAGTTTGGTAGTGGGAATGTTAGCAACATAACATGTTTGAAATGCTCTCTCAATGAACAAAGGCGTAGTTTGATGACGCAACATTTGCTAAGAATTATGGATCTTGTAGTCAACGTCAAGCCGACCGATCTAATAATGTTTATGGATGACTGAATACATCGATGCTTTTAACATGACTGTGATATGAAGCAGGTCGGGATTGCTAAGAGACAGCTATCAGCTCCACACGCGACGCGAGTCCCGCGGATATAAAGGGAATATGGGCATTTCATTCTACATTCAACTCACAGGTCAGTTTATTAGACAAATTAAACTTGTGAGGTAACGCAGCGCTGTTTCACTTGGTCTAACATTACACTATCACACTAAACATTGTTGAACTATATAACATTGATTAGTTTTATGTAAATGTGCTCACCTGTTTAATAAAGTACATGTAGGAGCGGTCGAAGTCTCGGACGTGGAGCTCTCGTTTATATACTATCTATGGGAGCTCTCGGCATCTCGAAAACACCGCACTGATATTGATTCTCGTTTTAGTTCTCCTTTTTTATCCAAAGTCTGCTTGCCATGGTCCATAATGTTTGAACAAAACAACAACAGCGTGCAAATAGACATTGCGAACTACACAGTTGTCCGCATCAGTCGCTTTGGTTACTATCAGAGGGCTCTGGTTGCTATGGCAATACGAGCGGAAGCAGAGACAACGCGGATGTGACGGCATTGGCGGCGACAAAACGGAAATAAAGAAACGGGACGTGTCTTCGAATTAAATTACAAATTTCTCCTAGTTTGAAAGTTGTTGGAAACAGTCGGGATAATGTAAGTACACAACTAAAAAATATATATAACATAGATATAGTGATTTTTGCTATTTTTAAAGCAAAAAAGTTACATATTGTGCCTTTAATTTCTTTAAATTACGCATGAAGTTTATTACTTAATAATTTTAAGTCATCGGGGTTTCCTCACTTTTTTAAGTTGTCAACTGATGAATTTTTACAGTGAACAATTATTATAAGAACTGTAAATTATTTCCCAGTTTTACAAGGAAATAATATATTACCATATTTGCTGGAATATAAATTGCTTTCTATAATCTGAAATTTAACACCAAAGAAGACATTTTTTGTTTTTCCACAACATTTACTCTTTTCCAACTATAGTTCAAGTGACCGCATCTGTCAAACTCCAAAAAGAACTGTTGAACTATATGGAAAAGAGGTGCGTGAAAATTATCAAAATATTTTCTTTTGTATTCCACTGAAGACAGGAAGTTGGAATGGCATGAGTAAATATAAAAGAATTGAAATATTTTGGTTATTGATTCTAGGAAAGTTTGTCTCTAATGTTTACACAGCCTCTATAACGTTAGCCCTGTTAGGTATTTTCCCAAAACTGTCCAGGTCAGCGTAACCCTTCCTCAAAGGTATTTGAATCGATTTGGCCCGTTTCATTGCTAACTAGCCTTTGAGTCTGTAAACTTTTAACATTATTTCATGGCTGTGCTTGCCTTGTTTTGGCATTACACAACACAATCATTTCCCTTCCCCTGAGACTGATTCACTATAGAGAGCTGGTCCATGCTTGCTGAAAGAATGCACCTCATGGAATGCCGGTCTTTGTATCACTGTAACTTTCGAGCCAAGTATCATGAACAATACGAACTGTCACAGACTTGTTTGGATGTTACTTAGTTGCACCTCCTTTGCCTTGAAACACTAAGCCGTGAAGAATCGAGCTGTAATGGATTAGAGGGATAAGATAAAAGCAGCCATAAGCAGACTAAAAACTGCATGTTAACATTGAAAAACATTGGCGCAATGGAATGGAAAAACGTGTTCTGTACCACTTACAGTTTCTTTTCTATACAAACCTGACATCATAGGCACTCATGTAAAATACGCCTCATGTAATTCTGCTCTTGTGATTGCCTTGGTTTGACAGGTCTCAATGATGTGAAACAGATATATATATATCAACAATCATTATTCTGTTTTCCTCATCCAAGTCTGAAACTGAATGCCATTTATTCCATGGAATGAATTGGTAACAGCATGTCCTAGTGTTTTCACAAACATGCTGTACTGATAAGTCTGTGGCTCTGGAATTCTTACAGTCTGAGGTAATGGAGTAAATGCAGAAAAGTGTGGAGCAACCATTTCTGCTGGAGTTTTTACTTCCCTCACCAGGCTCACGGCGTAAGGTGATCAAGCAGATTATGCTAATAGCTTAAGTGAATTTCCATGCATTGCTCTGAAACAAAATCATGTGGAATCTTGCTGTAATATTTGCATTTTCAGAAACCTCCAGTGTTTAAATATGATAACTATGATTAACTATTGTAAAACAACTGGGTGAATTTCATAAAGCATGTTTGGGTCATGTTTCAAGCCAAAACTGAAAGGAAAAGATGATTTTATTTTATTTTTTATTCAACTGTATGAATATGTTATAAAATTGTTATAAATATGTTATTCAATTTTAGTTTATTTTAAATATATATATATATATATATATATATATATATATATATATATATATATATATATATATATATATATATATATATATATATATATATATATATATATATATATATATAAAATTTGTTTGGGTTTTTTTTGGTTGATGTTTTGTTTTTTGTTTAGAGTTTTGTTTTGTTTTTTTGTTTGGAGTTTTTGTTTGGTGTTTGATTTTTGTTTTGTGTTTTTCTTTTGCTCTGTTTGGTGTTTGATTTTAGTTTTGTGTTTTTGTTTTGTTTTGCTTGGTGTTTTGTTTTTGTTTTGTTTGTGTTTTGTTTTGTTGTTTTATGTTTTATTTTGTTTTTGTAAAAAAAACATGATTTTAAGTTCAAAATATCTATAAAATTATACAGTAATTTTTTTCACATTATGGTAATGAGAAAGAGTTTTCTTTGCATTCACCTAATTAGTTGAAACTAGCTGTTTATGTTTCTAATGCGATTAAGACGCACTAGTGCTCATTTATTTTAAATAATGCCTTTAATGTTTACTAATACTTACTAATTTATGAAATCTTTTTTTACGACTTGAAGATGAAGTGATGCATACTGTACATTGCTTTCTAAAACTGTTGTGCCAGAGTTAATGTGAGAAAGAGAAAACCAGCTTGGCTTCTTCTGTCAGCAGGCTATAACTTCTCTTGAGTTTCTTGAAAGATTTGTGTCATGCGATGAACTAACTTCATCACAACACAACAACTTGCAGCCACATTGTTGTCCTGATCAAAGCTTTTAATACAACTTAGCTACTTATGCCATCATATACACATGTAAGAGGGACTCTGTCTTGTATTTTAATGAGCATAGAGTGTTTTGCCCCAAACTCATCTGATGGTTTCAGATCATAAATCAGATATCACTGAAATAAAGAGGATACTGTTTGTACAAAATTCCTCTTCAAGCAACAGCACCAGTTTATTCCCATTGCCATGCCAACAGTCTGGTAAACGGCAACTGTGTGGAAAGATTAACAGTTGTGTGAAGTAGGTTTCACTAGGCACTGGGTGATATCCTTTACGATCCACCAGCAGCTCATTTCTCGCAATGGCTAAATGGTGCAATAATCCAGGCTATTTATGCAATATTGCATTTGTATTTTTGTAGAATTTGTGTCAGACACAGGTTACCAAACTATCATTTCGCTTGGATTTTAACAATAGTTCATTGTTTAAAATCTCATGTTTTGGTCCATATAATGAATAAAATTACTTTTACTGTATAGACAAAAAACACTTTTTTCTACATTTTAAAAAATAGCTTCATAGAAGAAAGAAGAAATACTGAAGATCAGTCTTTCTACACATCATTCATGAAAAACCAACAAACAAAAATACTTTCATGGTCATGTTTGTGGCTTTTGAGGAGAATCCTCCATCATGTGGAAGGAGTTTCCCAACCTCACCTCTCTCCCAGAAAACACGGGTGGGTTCACTTGCTCTCTAATGACAATATATTGAGCAAGCCATGCTTTACCCAATTTCATTAGCAAATTTTCTCTTTTTTTCCCCTTCCTCCCTCCCTCTTTCTGACTGTTTCTTTCTCCCGTTGCTGCAATCTAAACTGAAGACACACATGGGCCTTTCACACCACTTCTGGAAAATTCCTCTCCTCTCAGTCTTTGCTTTAGGGAGGATATGCTCATTTATATCTGTGTTAGGTTATACGCCCTGTGGGCATCTGTGGACTGAGGGGTGTGCCAGGGCAGGGCTTTTTCAATGAGATTCTTCCCTATGCGTTTACTGTTACACTACTGTTTGAAAGTGTGGGATTAGTTCGATTTTTCAGTTTTTTGATAGAAATACATTTACATTTAGTCATTTAGCAGATGCTTTTGTCCAAAGCGACTTACAAATTAGGACTAAATTAAGCGAGTCATCGTGAAGAGGCAAAAACAACGCAAGAAGTGCTCAAAATACGAAGTTCAGGAATTGTTCAGAGTAGCATAAGCCTGAAGTGAGGATTAAAGAATTAAATACAGCAAAAACAGCAATATTGTGAAATTTCAAATAACTATTTTTCTATTTTAATGTATTTTACAGTGTAATTTATTTTTGAACAGTAGTGTATTTCCAAAAATCAGCATGTAATACTGAGAATCACATTCAGAATCATTTTGCATTTGGTTAGATGTGACATAGCCTTAAAAAATATAAATTACAGTGGCCTCAAAAAGTATCTGGACACATTTTGTTTTTGTCCAAACAATGAATGTCAATTAGGTCTGAAACAATGTTGGCCCTCATTGGCTTTGGTTGTATATAAAATTATTTTTTTTTTTTTTTCTTTTTTTATACCGTCTTTTGTGTCACTTAAGAGATAAAGTCACACAAGTTCGGAAAGTAAATGATGACAGTTTTTATTTTTGTGTGAACTATCCCTTTAAACTTCAAGTATTTCTCCCACAAAACCCAAGATTCTTCATCTCTTGGCCTCCAGAGTTCAGTCAAAGCCAGTTATCTTTCAAACAGACATATCAATGGTTAAGACCCCATTTTCTGCCAAACATTTGGGGTCTTTCCATGCAATAAATTTAGCGACTCACAATGAACTCCAAGGAAACAAGGGAGGAATGACATATTTGTGAATTCCCAAGTGTCCCTCAGCACTGTATAATGATTGTGGTTAGCTTCTTCAGACACACCTCTGTGTCTGAATTTATGTGTGCTGAATAATAAAAACAGAAGGAGTGAGAAAAAGTGGGAGGCTGAATAGATAGAGAGAGACACGCCCTGATAAAACTTTTTTTTAACATCTTCCAGATGATATCGCTATGCTGATGCTTGGTTTGAAAACAACCTCTGATTCATGTCAGTGTATCCAGCTGGTGCCTGCCCTGTTGTTTTCATGTCATGTGTCTGCATTTCCAAAATTCCTCCAGACCTGGCACACTTGTGAAGAGAAATACATTTTATATATTTATTTTACATTTTAAAATGTAAAATAAATATATAAAACATGTAATTGATCACTATACATATATATAATATATATAAATAAATATATATATATATATAAAACAATTAATATAGAAACTATATATATATATATATATATATATATATATATATATATATATATATATATATATATATATATATAAAATCTGTAGCCCTAGGAAATGTAAGTATGCCATGTACTGTATTTTTTCCCAAAGAATGTGCCATGTTGTGGCAGCAACCTCAAATAGGCTATAATGGATATCCAGTGACTCACTATCCTTTTTTTGTTTTTTTTGTTTTTTTACTGGCCACTCCTATTCCGCTCAGGTGCAGTCTTCACCTATTAACATTTAATGCAAATAGTCTTGCTATGCAGAGCATCTGTTTATAATGTAAAAACCTTGACTATATATGTGACCCAGTCACATGGGTACATTTTTTGAAATTGAGATTTATACATCACATGGAAGTTGAATAGCCTAAATAAGATTTCCACTGATGTATGGTTTGTTAGGATAGGACAATATTTGGCCGAGATACAACTATAAAATCTGGAATCTGAGGGTGCAAAAAAATCGAAACATTGAGAAAATCGGTTTTAAAGTTGTCCATTTATGTTCGCGATTGTGCTGCATCACTCACAAAAATAAATGTTTTATATATTTACGGTAGGAAATTTACAAAATATCTTCATGGAACATGATCTTTACTTAATATCCTAATGATTTTTGGCATAAAAGAAAAATCGATAATTTTGACCCATACTATGTATTTTTGGCTATTGCCAGTGCAACTTGTGACTGGTTTTGTGATCCAGGGTCACATACTGTATGTGTTCAAAAATGTAGTTTGTTTGCATGCTGATTAAGGGTAAGGTCATGTTGATGTAGTATTACAGTATTTTATCTTTCTTATTATCATAAAGTTGCAATGTTTTAAAAAAGATTTCATAATTAGGACAGTGTTTTAGTGCCGCAGTTAAATAAAATAAAATCAAGAATGAAGTTATGGGCCTATTATGAGATAATGTAATAATATGCCTACGATTCTATTCTCTTTTTTTATGATCATTTATGAAATCATTATCAAAACATTATGACTTTATTCTCTTAATGTTACAGCTTTTTTTTTTGTAGTGGCTCTACATTTATTGCATACTGTAGAACCATGTCTTTATTATCTTTGTATTCCACCATTGTTTTAAATCTTGGTTGTACATTCTAAAGCCTGGCAATATCTCTGAACTAAAATTATTACAGTACCAAAATTCTCTCATGCTCACATGCCCAAATAAATTTCATGTGCGGTGTTGTGATTGGATAATGCTGAAAATAATGACATTTTAGAGGTATTACACATAAAAATGAGGGAACTTGTAACAAAATATGGCAACTGTAGGAATTTAAGCCCCGCCTTTTGGTTAAAACAGCCAATCACATTTTTAATAGAAAAGTCACCTGATTTTTGTGTTTGTGATGAGCTAAAGTAACAAAATGTATTATACTATTTTGCATTTTATTTATGAATATATGTTGCTGAAATATAATCTTCAGTCTTTCCCCATTTAGATAGATGCCTTCCATTAGCACAGCATTCAAGAAGATTAATGGCACCTCTTACATCTGCTACGCCTCATTGAAACATCCCTCAACCATCTTTCCATCTGGTGTTCTCTACCTGATAAATGCATTGTGTGAGAAGCAGAGATGACCTGCGTCAATAGTCGGAAGCTCTCGGCCGAAGCCGCATGATGAAAGTAGACATCTCAAAGAGGAACTGTTTTCACGTCTCCTGTCCAAAAACAGTTGCAGTCATTTCCTCAAGCTACTGCAAGCTGGAGGACAATACAAGGGTGTGTCTTAGGCCTTTGGGGGAAGATTTATGCTCTCTGTCCCATTTGTATGGGCTTCCACTGACAGGAGGAGTTCCCCGCTCGAAGAATTCTCCCACACAGACGACCCACGTGGCGAGCAGGGATGTCCTCGGATAATTTTAGCCAGCTGACGTCGTTCTGTGTTCCTACCTTACATCTGTTCCTCCTTTTGTTCCTGATGTCTGCTATTAACTGTATCGCTTTTTCGTCTCTGAAATTTAATGTCAAACACATGTGCTTCTGCAAGGAACAAAGCTGTTTGAGAGAGAATTTATGTTAGCAACCAGACCTCAAGTCTCTATCTCCCTAACGCACAATGTTATGTTTTGGACCCCATTGACTTTCACTGTATGGACAAAAACAGATTCTTCAAAATATCTTTTTGTGTTCCGTAGAAAAAAAAGAAAGTCAGGTTTGGAATGACTTGAGTGTGAACTATGTTCTATCCCTATAACAACATTATTTTCCCTATAATTTTATCATGGATACTAGATCTTTTCCCGAAATCTCATGATCTCAGAAGGTAGATTCATTTTTTGCACATGGCACATCAGGGAAAATCTCACAGAGAGCTCACATTCATCACAACTCGAACACATCCTGCCTGGAGTCCATTGCAGGAAAGACTGGGTCACCATAACATTATGTAATGGGCTCTTTGCTGTCATGGCAACGCTGTGGGAACTGGAACTGTGTATTTGTGCGGTTGGAGGCTGTGGCGTATGTTGACAGAATGTTCCTCACATTGGGCTCCTGGATGGGCTTGGCTATAAACACTCAGTCAGGGAGTTCCCTCTCTGACACAATTCGGGGTTTGGAGTTCTGTACAGGTATGTATTACTACGTTTTTGGTCAAATCCACTTATTTTTCATTTTTCCACAGGATCTAGAAGAGGTTTTTGTACTGTAAAGATCTTAGTCCAGATCAATTCGCCAAAGGCAAACAGCGATGACAGGCCATTTTGTAAGGCCAGAAGTATTTATCTTAAGGTCTTTTTATAATTTGATTAACCATTTGATAACTATTTTGATAACTAATTATTTAAAGCTATGTTGTCAGTGCACTACAAATGAACTGGTTCTATGCATTTATCTTGTTATTCAGATTGATAGAAAAATAGAAGGCCTAAGAGATTTCTGATCCATTAATGTTGGCAATGGGTTTGCCAATGGGTTAAACTCTAAACCATCAAAAGTATACAATTAACACACACACAAACACAGAAGGAGACTGTCAGTTGGAGACTGTTTACCAGTTAATTCATCAGAAAATTCAACAACATTTACAAAAAAGTAAAATCTAAACTGACAGAAAGTAGTATTTGATTGTCTAAATATATATCCAAATGCAATAGCTAATAAAAGTTATTAATTATGTCTGAAAACACTGTTCTCAGCAACAAGGCTTTCCCCAACCCCATTTAAAAATAGGGTCTATGCTTCTATCTAGTGGTTATACATATACATATACCAATATAAATAATATAAAATTTGGTAAATTTTATTATTATTTTATATTTGTGTGGTTGCATGTTTTATTAGTGTCTTAACTTCCACAACCCTGAGAAGTACATTTTGTTAAAACTTTTTGTGTGTGTGTGTGTGTGTGTGTGTGTGTGTGTGTGTGTGTGTGTGTGTGTGTGTGTGTGTGTGTGTGTGTGTGTGTGTGTGTGTGTGTGTGTGTGTGTGTGTGTGTGTGTGTGTGTGTGTGTGTGTGTGTGTGTCAGTTTTCAACGGGCCTCTTAGGGAGGTCTGTTTACATACCTTGACTAATTGCATCAATTATGGCACTTCTGTCACTTTAATTGACAGCTATTTACGGTACAGTTTGATCCGGGTTGAGTTCCTTTATTCTTTGTCATTCACGTGTAACATTAAAGTAACCCATTTGAGCATTTGTGAGAAAAATGTTACATTTTGAGGCGAGTATGACTCACTGTGAGAGACATTTTCCCTTGTGATTTGTAGTATGTCGGCATTAGGGATGATAGATTTAAAAAATGAACAGTGAAGAATAGTTATGGCTCCTCACATGTCAGATAGTGTGTTTATAATGACTTGTATCTGTTACTAATGGGTACAAAGGTCTGATAAGGGAGGTATCCACCGGGTGAGCCCCTTTCCTGATAAAGACGGCACTGTCTGCATCACTCTGAGTCACCGGGCCTGTGTTTGTGTTTTTTATTGTATCCAGGCAAAGGCAGTCTGAAGTTTCCATCCTTCTGCTCGGAGCAGCACTTTCCTGAACTCTGGCCAGGAAAATGTGTGTCGGCTTGGCAGCTCGGCTGTGGGAAGACTATGGGCAAAAACTTGTGGAGTTTTGCGGCAAATGGCTTTATATAGCATTACAGCTCCTCGGGACTCCCTCTTTGGTGTAGATTTAGGTATCAGTAGAGGGATACTGTACAGCAAGAGCTTCAATTACATGAACATAGTAAGTGAAAATGAGAGATGATGGAGTACAAACAGCATATGACTTGGATAAATTAGTGTGTTATGGTTCAAAATTAATATCGTGCTTGTAAAATGTAAAATTGATCTTTTGTAGACGTTTTTTTGGCCATGGAGCCCAGTCCACTTACATGAGTTTGACCCCTGGGACCAATGGCCTGTTACCTCCAGATAAAGCTTTAATTTCATGTTCAGCTGCACAAGGAAAACAAATGCTATTCCCCGGTCTCTGCTAATTACTGACATCCCATTTCAGGAAGAAGTTTGGCCCACTCCTCCTGTTTTCTCTGTTATCAACTGTACATAACATCCTGCATGAGCACTGAAGCAGGCCGGTCCACTCAGAGAGAGAGAAATAGACAGAGAGACTCCTGTATCAGGTTGGTGAGGGAGGAAGACTAAATTATTAAAATATTATATGGAAAACATTGACTTATTTTAGGTGACATGTCCCCACTATTATAATAATGTAATAAACCTAGCCTATTTAAAATAGATTTAGTGTTTATTTAGTAATGCTAAGTTATAACTAGGGCTGTCATTCAAATATAACTGTTGTCATTAACGTCATGATCTCTGATCAGTTTTTAGAATGTGGTAATAAAATAAAAATATAAAATTTGGTAAATATGTAAAAAGGTAATATAAAAAATAACAATGTGGTATGTGAAAACAATGTTAACTTAATAGTAATAGTTTTTTGCATTAAACATATTTTTTTAAGAATGGGGGGGGGGGTAAATTAAAAAGGTTAAAAATCTTATATTTTTCTCTGTCTCAGATTTTCCTGAGAATGCCAATGCAGTTGCTCTGTTTATGAATCCACATTGGTCACTACTTAATTCCTCCTGAATATGCCCGCCTTTAAACATGAACAGGGTGATGATGCCAAAGCAACTGAAACCTCCCTTTTCTCCATGGTATGATGAACGGATGACCGTAGGCTTTAGAACCAGCCAATCACAGCCTACTCATGCTGGATGGCAGCGTATCCGACCGGAGACGTCTGCAAGGAAATTAGCAAATACAGAGATTTTTGGCAACAGCTCTGAGGAACATTTCTGTTTCAAATGTGATGTATTATGAATCTGTTAAGAAACACGCACTTTCAAACCCTTTGAACATGAAAAATTATATCAGAACTGAAGGCTCGCAACATGCCTGTCCCTTTAAGGCAAATCAGTTCACTCGGCAGCCATTATGGAAGGCAGTACTAGGAATAAAAGTGCAGCTCCTTTATACTTTACATCTTAACTGTTTGTAAAGATTGTATTTTATAAATATTTTAAATGTAGCTTCATGAATGTAGCTCAAACCATGTAGCTCTAAAACAGTGTATTTTTTAGACTAGCATAGAACTTAAGTTCAAGCGTAGAGTAAAACATATTTTTTTTAAAGATCATTGGCTCTTTAACTGAAACCATTTCTACAGCTGCTATATTAAGTGTTGCAATTTTCCCATTAATTTTTCTATGAGTAGTCCCCCTCCTTCTCTTACAATGTCTCTGATTATGCTAGGATCCTGAAGGACCCTAAAAACTCCTTACATGGTTTTGGTGGAAACATTAAACTCTGCAGAGCAGCTGATATGGACATGCTCCTGCCGTCACCACAGAGAAAAAAAAAACCTGAGGACTGTGTGTTTAAAATTCCCCGGTTGAAAGTCCCAGTGGACCTTTATGTTTTGCTCTCAGAGTTCACCATCAAATTTGAGAGCTGTACTGACATTTTGCTTTAAAAAAAAGGGGGTGGGGGGGCAATGATATGGGACTTGCAGTGAACATGCTTCAACTCATTTTTTTAAGACCTTGAATATTTGATAATATGTAGATTTGAGTTATCCCTATTATGTAATTAATTATATTCCTACAACAGCTCAAACGGGACACACACAGTTTAACCCTTTAACAGTATCTACTCCTGTCAAATGACTGTGTAATCTTTTCAATTGAAGTTAATTTTTATAACTCGCTGCAGTTAATTGGGCATGTCGAGAGGTATTTTTTAGGCAGCCTGAGGCATGTTCTTCCCTGCCTTTGTACAAGCGGATGTGATTTTCCATTAACTTGTTAACACACATCAGCGGCATTTAACCACCCCTCCACAACACCTGAGAACATTTTCGCTGACTTGTCTAAATAATGTTATTAAGCACATTTGAGTATATTTGATTTCAAAACACAAAAGAGATAGTTCAACCAAAAATTAATGTTTCCATTGATTAAGTCAGTTATCATTTACTCAGCCTGGTGTTTTTCTAATGCCATTCTTTCTTTTTCGGACCAGATAAGGAGATTTTGTTTTTAAATGTCTCACTCACGCTCATCCATAAGATGGCAGTGAACAGAGACCATCATCAAGCTTTAAAACAAAATGGAAATGTATCAGAAAGGTCCCATGCGACGTGTCGTATATTCCAAGTGTTCTGGGGGTATGCGATAAGGTTCGGTGATAAACGAACAAAAATGTATTGTATTATTTAACGAAAATCCTGACCTTGGCCGTTGGTTTTCTCATGAGACTCTATTGAACTGCGCCACTAATAGAGTCTCATGAACGTGTAGTCCTGCACAAAAGACAAACAGCCAAGGTCAGGATTTAAATTTGGGTTTGTTTTTGACCAAACCCCATTGTATATTCCCAGAACACTTGGAGTGTACAACACATGTTGCATGGGATCTTTCTGTGATACTTTCCATCTTTTTTTAAAAGCTTGATGCTGGTCGCTATTTATTTCCATTATATGGACAAGTGCGAAAAAACTATCCCTTTAAGGCAAAGTTGATCACAGTAGATCACATGTACAGTACAGTACAGTACAGTACACATACAGTATCACAAACGATATGAGTCATGCTGTATAGTCTTCTAATATCATGTGATAGCTTTGCATTAACCAGACAAAAAAGTCATTATTCAATGGAAATGATCAGAAACAATAATGATTCATGTCAAAGCATTTTTGTACTTGAGCCTGAGACTGTATTCACTGTACCCGAGATGGGCCACGGGAATGAATGGAAGACATTGGAATCCAATATGGTGGCTCTAGTAAAGTAAGTCCCTCCTTGCAAATAAAAGAGCCAGTCTGCAAAGTCACCACCTGGTCTTTGCTTGAAACTTCGCTCAGTGCATGTACATTGGCTGGACCGTCCAGATTCCAGAATATAGAGTTTTTAGCATTATTGAAAGGTAAGAAACAACGTTTATGGTACCAGCCTTGTCCGATTTTACTGCTGAATTGAATTGTTATTGAAATGTGACTTTGACAAGTTTTTGTTTCCCCATTTAATTAGACAGGAGCTGTACTTTCATGACTTAAAATAGCTGCCTTGAATTACTAGGCTAAAGGACATAGTTTTAGCATTAGCATGGTCTTTGGAACACTTTCAAAAGCACCGCCAGTTTGAAAACTAATTGCCAACTCTAAAACCTTTTATTAAACCCAGATAGCTTTCGCACGCCAAAAAAGGTCTCAAGAAGATCATATTCCTCAAGAGCTCCCAATGGAAATTCAGCTTCCTCATGACCACGCCCTTTGTTTTTTTTTGTCTGCTCATTGTTTGTGCTAATATTGGGATAGTGAAGAGCAGTGATCTCTCACACATCTGTTTTCAAATACTCATTACACCCTCAATCAAGCGAGCAGGGTATTGGTGGTCTCATTATTGTGTGTTCATGACCGGAGCTTCCTTTTGAACTCCCCGGGACACTCCACCCACCTGCGCACACTCATTCACTCCAGGTCACATTCACACCGCGGGAAGTGTGTGGTCCGATAGCTGCGTATTTGGTTTCAAACACTGTTTTTCCATGAAAAGACAAAGGTTTGATGACACTGAGCTTGGAATTCAGCCTGCAGGGTTCACAGTGTCAAACACTGTGGTGAAGGCCGTACAGTTTATGTAGCTGAGTTTTCCTTGCGTACTGATGTCCATAATGATAGATTGATTGAGTTAGAGTACACACTTTTATGTCGACTGCATAAATGAGACAATTAACCACTCATCGGTATCCCTGAGATGATGTTTGTGGAGCAAGGTGGAAAGGAGGCAGCCGAGGCCTAAAAATAGCCTCAACAGAACCGTTTCATCGCCGTAGCTTGGAAGGAAAGAGAAGGAAAGCTGTGTGTGAGCTGATAGTGTGGTTGGAGAGAACGAGGGAGAGAAGGCGTAATTAAAGACTAAATTTAACTTGGGAATTCCACTTTGGGGGAACCCTAGTTGAGAGTTTGCGTGACTGACTATTTCAGAGGCCATTAGCAACATGCTAACTGCCCTCAACTCAAGATGAAAAAACACTACAGAAAACAAAACAAAAGGGCTTTTCTCTCTCTAATTGTGTTCCCCTCAGCCCACACCCTTTTGGCACAGAATCAGGGTGAGTGTTCCTGTAAAACTTCACTGTTGCTAAATTTGGGGGTTCGTGGCTAGCATGGTTTTAGCTAATTCAGGTAGCGCATTCAAGGGTAGTCCTCATATTCCAGTGCAAACAAGTATGGAAAACTACTAGAACAGTGACGGTTGACAGTGTTTGTTTTAGACTGCAGGCTACTCCTGCATTTTCAGTCACCTGGTTCAAATGTACACATTGTTAATAGCTAACTGTGAAAATTATAAATTAAAGCTTGAATAAAATTAATTGGTTTATGTAACACATTCATGTTTTGCGACTATACATGATGCAGATAGATAGATAGATAGATAGATAGATAGATAGATAGATAGATAGATAGATAGATAGATAGATAGATAGATAGATAGATAGATAGATAGATAGATAGATAGATAGATAGATAGCCACACCCATTGTCTAAGAAAACTGCATATTCAGACATAATACTCATTTTGGACTAATCATTTTAACATACTATACAGTAGAAAAATAGGTATATCCGAACATGAGGTAACATGATGGAAACAACATTGAGGACAGTAAAAAACATGAAATATTCACAAAGAAAATTCCTTTTCACTTTAGATGTTATTTAAATTAGTTTTATTAAATATTAACATAAATGTAAAAAAATATTTAAAACACATTCCTATGTTCACCCAAATGTGATAAATAATATTATTTCTAAACGTTTATGATTCTGTCCAGTGCGGAATATGTTTTCATGAAGGGAACATTTATCACTAGGGCAGCTTATAAAACCATAAAGGAGGTGCATGAAACAGGATCACTGGCCAGCATTTCCAGACTTGGCCTAAAATGAAGGGAAAAGGCACACCTGAAGCTGTTGAGTAACAGCACCGGTATGCACGATCTGAAGCGTTTAGAGTCATCTACCTGATCTAAACTATGCTGGAAAATGGTTTGAGGGGTCTGTCATGCGGTGGAGATGAATATTCCTCCGTGTGTGACTGGGCAGCCGTGTCAAAGCGCTTTCCTGAAGCTTGTAAGGACTCGAGGGCTTGTTCATGCAACACCTCAGCAAAAGTTGCTCCACAGTTAGTAGCCTACAAATGGAAAAAACGTATTTATCTCTTCCCGCTAAGCTCACCTACTCTATCGACTAATGCGACCTCGGGCTCTGGGCGGATCCCCGATGTGTTTGCCACACCTTCAGCCAGTGTGTGTTCGCAAGCACAGAGCAACGTGGGTACAGATGAAGAGATTGGGTGCTTTTGACAGGTTTATTGTGCTTGGAAAAGTTACAACGCATTAAATTTGATCTGTATAGACAAAGGTACATGCTGGCAGTCAGAGAGCACGAAGGCTAATGTATTCTCTCTAGTTTCATTTCCTAAAGTTGATCTAAGCTCAGTCTTTATAAGAGTCAATGGAGAAACAAATGCCGCTTTTATGTCTGAATGAGTTATGCAATGTTTAAGCAAAGACTTTCATCAGTGAATGCTGTAAAGTATGTGCTGTTTTCCTTTTGCTGAAGACTTTAATTGAAATCTGTTTTGATTGCCAATTGCCTGCTCTACAAGTAGCCAGGAACACTTAATTTTTTTGTATAGTGTACTTGTAGTAATTGTTCTCTAATGCATGTGAAAATATGAGGTTCCAGACCTGGAAGGTGATGACAATAGAGTAACATTGCTATAGGCTGATTCTCACGATTACCGCATGTCAGGGTTTATTATGATGTGCCAGTATAAGGAGATTCACAGAGCTGAGAGCATTAACAGATGAGGTGACTGTCAGGAAGGCCCATCTGATATCATTGTGCTGAATTCATTGTTTTTCTGCAGATTTAGATCACAGAACCATGGAATGTGACCTTTGGCTAATTCATCAAAACTCCCCAGCACTGTTTGTGCCTTAGGATGAACAGTTTTCCTCACTCCCTGAGCATGTGAGTGTACATTTTAATCTTTATATACATGTTTGTTTATTATGTTTTTGGTGCATGATATATTACACTCTGAACTAACCTTACCTTGTATTAAAAAGTCTAATTATTTGATATTTTAATAGACTTACTGATTTTGAAACAGTCATGAGTGTCTCTATGATATTTCCTGTTTTATTGTCTGCATGATGATTGCACCAGATGACGTTTTGTTAAAATATTTTTTTGTAATATCTTTTTTTAATATATATTCATATATTCATAAAAAGTATCCTTTTTTAAAAATGAAAAATAAAAATTCATTATGATTCCAGGACTATTCCATATTTTTGACTTTATGCTCCCCCCCAAAAATCCAAATGAATTTATTTCAGAAATTAAAAATATTAGTGGATTTCAGTGGATTACATTTTAATGTATTTTTGAAAAATGTAAAATATCTATATTTTTTTCAAAAATACATTAAAATGTAATCCACTGAAATCCACTAATATTTGTAATTTCTGAAATAAATTCAATTGGATTTATTTAAACAAATTCAATTGAAATTTCAAAATCTGAAAAAAAAATTCAAATTCAAATTTGAAAAATTTGCATTATAATATATATATATAATAATAATAATCAATGCTATTGACCCGAGTGCCCAAAAATAGTCATGACCAGCATACCAAGTCCTCATGGAAAGTATGAATTTGAGAGGATTTTAAAACTGCTTCACTTGATTTGCTAGTAATAGCTAATTACCTCAGCTATTAAATTTGACTTGTTTTATGCAACATTATAAGGCAGCTGTCATTCACCTGCTAAGTTGTCATGAAAATGACATATTGGTTTGATTACTTTGCTTCAGTAGCTTGTTGGGCTGGTCCCATATCCTCAAGGGGAAAACGGTTGAACTTGCAAACTTAAGTTATTATGATGGTAAAATATTGTTCCTGAATAGATCAATCTGACTTGCCTGCCAAACCCTTCATCACAGATTATAGTACTATAGATACATTCATTGAAGAGTTTAGCAGTGAAATCTGATTGCTGTTTCACATTTTTATTTTGACCAAGAAATTAATAAAAATACAGTAAACACCCAAACTCGAGATCATAGATCTAGACCGTTCATGATGCTAAAAAAGTTTGATCACCACTTCAATCACACACACACGCTGTTTTGCTGTTGGAAATCAGCTGTGTGTTTATCCATAGGGATTATGGCCTGTATTGTGCGTGTCCATGTGGGTAGAATGTGCTTTTCACTTCCACTGTTGCGCTTTTGCTCTGCTGTCATGAGCCACCACGGCCTCTCCCCTTTTTCCTCCCGACTGTCACAACACAATGAGTTTGTTGTTTACGTGTGTATTAGCTCCAGTGAAACTCCCTCCATTCCTTCTGGATATAGATAAACATTATATTCAGACATTTGGTAAGAATTATGAAAACAAAGTGTTAGGGGCTATACATGTTTAGCAGAATGACCAAGCTGGCCACCATCCACTTTCATTGTGGAAAAGTTTGGAAATTGTGTTAGGTCAATTTATCTGATATTTCAAGACTCTTATTGACACACTGATGAGGGTCTTTATCATTTCCTTTTTCTTCTTCTTTTTTTTCCCCTCTTTTTTATACATGTTGGTTGCACCACATGACTTTGATTTGGCAGAAAAAAATAAAGGCAAATAAGTCAAATAGCAATGCAAATACCATCACTGGATCAGTTTCCAGTGTAAAAAATATGGAGAGCGGCCTATTGGCTGAAGTTAAGATATATCTGAAATCTAAAAAAGACTGCCTTCTAAGGTAGCACACTTGGTTTTAAAACAGTACAGGTTATGCATAAAATCAATAACTGTGTGTTGACAGTCTGTTGAATGGCTGAGCTCCAGAAAATCAATGTAGCTTTCAATGGATTTTTGACAGTTCAGCATAAAAGGGTTCTTCAGGACAAAATGGTTCTATAAAGAACTTTTAGGCATAGAATATAACCTTTAAAGAACAAAAAATACCTCCTACAAGAATTCAGTGAAGCTTAATGATTAATGAAGAGCAAGACTGAGGGAAATAAACATTTAGCAATGCCCTAAAGTTGAAAAACTTCATAGGAATGAATGAATGAAACGGGTGAGGAAAAAACACTTCAAATAGCGACCTATATAGGCTACTCTGATTACAATAACAATATGCCAACATTCCTTGAATTCTGTTTCAATAAACTGTGTTTTGAGATAAGGACGGCTAGACAGGGATTTATTCCTAAAAAGGTTCCTTATCGTCGTTCCACATTTGTTTGGAGCTGTGAATTGAGCGCCGGTTGTGTGTTTTGTCTGCGCGTGAACGCGTCTTCCGTGAGGGGCGTGGACGCGTCCTGTCTCGAGCGCACAGTGCGCGTACAGCAAGCGCGACAGACAGCAGTGCGCGCCTCGCATCTCCAAAACAAAAAAAAATGGGACTTGAAAAAGAAAAATCGGAGACCAGTGTCATTATGGATGAGGATGAATTCAATAGATCGATTGAACCTATACTTGGAAAAAAAACGAAAGTGTATTCAGATGTACCGGACAGAGATCCTAACGATATTAACTCGCACTTAAAGGTAGGTGACAACTTAATGCGAGAGATTTTAATATGACTTATTTTATTATTACTTAATAAACATCGTTACTATACAACTGACTAAGCATCGTTGATATAAGAATTGATTAGGTGTTTCTGACGGTATGATGCGAAGTTCTTTTAACTTACCGACATTCACGTGCATTGTTTTTTAGAATGAGTCTATTCTGTTTGAATATTGATGTTGCACATGCGCAATAATAATCTTTTTTTTTTTTATTCAATTTTGAGTAGATTGGCATGGCTGTTTTGCATACAGCAGGCTACTCCATTAATATAGTAATACCATAGACTTTAGTTTCACTTTATTTTGATGTCCCCTTTACGATTCTGTTGACTATAACGTTGCACATGTCTACTAACTCTCATTAGAGTGTTAGTAGAGTATTAGTAGACTGGTAGGGTTAGGGTTAGAATAAGTTGACATGTAGTTACAAAGTTATAGTCAGTAGAATGTCTGTTGGAGGACCATCACAATAAAGAGTTAGCATAAGCAGACCGTCTACTAATTCTCTAATTAGTTGACATGTAGTTGCAAAGTTACTTATAGTTAACAGAATGTTCAAAAGGGACCATCAAAATAAAGTGTTACATAGGCTTTCAGCAACACTGATATCTTGGTCTTTAAATGTGTGTATTTAAAATAAAGTTTGACATTTTCTTTCTTTTTATACATTTGGACTAATTTAGTTGAGTTTGTGCACTATTGATTTTCATGTTTTATGCTTGATTCCACAGGTTGGTTTTGAAGACATCATCGCTGAGCCGATCTCCACGCACAGCTTTGACAGAGTGTGGATCGGCAGTCATGCTGTGTTCGAGCTGGTGAAATACGTCTTCTACCGGATCCTCACCACGTTTCTGGCTATTCCCTTGGCATTTATTGCGGGGATTGTTTTCGGGATCCTCAGCTGTATACATATTTGGTATGAAAAGACTTCTTGTTGGGGAAGGCTGTTGGCTTTCTGTTGTGTTTTCCACAGCCCAATTGCAAAATATTTGCCATGGCCACTTCCCACCTAGATAAAGACTTGCATTTGACAAAATTGAAGAAATACTCTTGCATATCGGTTTTGTGTAGCACAGGTGGGCCTGCATTTTCACATATGATGGAAAAATCCACACATAACTCGCATTGGATTGTTAACAGTCTAGTCAAGTGTTTTTTTCCAACTTCTTAGGGGTTTGACACATGCAAGCAGAAACTTGGCAAAGCTTGGTGCTTGACCCTTGTGCAGTTTAGATCAGCAGCTCTTTCAGGGTCAGTGTTCCTGAGGTGAACACATTAGCACACTGTACAAACTTTACAACCCAGAGTAGTAGAGTGACCCCATTAGCTTAGAAATGAGTCGTGCTGACAAATTTGCCAGATAAGTTCAAATGTCAAGATGTAGCTTATTAAGGAAGAGAAAACTACTTTTTTAAAATTTTGCATGTCTAAGGTGCTATAGTGGGCGACACCTTAAATTGTGGGGTTTGTTTGATACATGTGTCTTTTCTAAATGATTGTACTTTTAACCTGGTAGATGCTAAAACAGGTGAAAAAAATCTCATCCCAGAACATCATAAAGAATTGAAAATGGGCTGTTTTTATTTGGGGTCAGTAAGTAACCACCTAGCGTCTACCCAGAATTCCCAATACCAACCACCTATACACCTTAGTAATTGCGTAGCAATGTGGTAATAGGATTTTGTAAATTTAAGGTGTCACAGACGTGAATGATGCTTCAAATTGTGCAGCTTGTTGAGGAATTTTACTTTTCCCAAACTCCTATCAACCATCTATCAACACACTAGCAACAACCTAGAACATCAACTGCAATGCTAAGAACCTCAACAACCACATAACTACATAGCAACACCCTAACATCCACCTACATCACCAAGCATATGGTGCTAACAAGCACAGCATATTACCAGCTGCAAAGCAACACCCCAACAAGCACTTAGAACATCAAGTACAATGCTAAAAACCTCACAGAGCCTCAACAACCACATAACAACATAGCAACACCCTAACAACCACCTAGATCGCCAAGCATAGTGGTAAAAACCACAGGACCTTAACAGCTGCAAAGCAACACCCTAACAACCACCTAGATCACCAAGCACAGTGCCAAAAACCACAGGACCTTAGCAGCTACAAAGCATCACCCTAACAACCACCTAGCTTGCCAAGCATAGTGCATAGTGTTAGTGCATATAGTGCTTAAAAAACACATAGAACCTTAGCAATCACATAGCAACACCCTAACAACCACCCAGATAACCAAGAATAATGATAATAACCACACAGAACGTTAGAATCAGCAATACAATGTCATAGCAACACCTAGACCCCCATTCAAACAGTTAAAAACCACACAGAACCTTAGAAACCGAATAGAAACACCCTAGCAACCATATAGAATGTCAAAGATAGTGCAAAAAATCCGGCAGAATTTTTGCAACCACATAGCAATGTTTTAGCAACCATCTAGAACACCAAGCATAGTTCTAAAATCACATTGAACTGTAGCAACAGCATAGCAACACCCTAGCAACCACCCAAAATAGTGCTAAAACCACACAGAACTATAGCAACTGCAACAAAAATGTGGTTCATTACAAATGAGGTTAATGTTATGAATGCTCTAAAAGACCTTTAATCTTATAAATAGGAAGATTGTTACAAAAAAATAAGATTTTAGACCTGTGCTGTAGATACTGGAAACACACTTTATATATTCTCTCATCTCTTATGAATCCCTTACAGATGGCTAGTTACAGATCTTGCATATGGTTTTAATGTCAACAGTATCAAAGGTTACGATTTAATGGAACCATCTGAAATGAAGGATAATGCTTCGCACACTTTCCACGGTACATTTGTTCTCCAGAACAAAGAGAGAGGAACTCGTTCACCTTGATGTGAATGATTATTATATAAGCCCTATATTTCAGCACACATGATGATGAGTTATTTTCCATCTGCAGGGTGGTGATGCCAGTGATCCATGGCTGCATGATGACACTGCCCTCCATCCAAGTGATCTGGACCAGCTTGATGGACATGTTTATTGGGCCTTTCTTCTTCAGCATTGGCCGGTGCTTGTCATCCATCAATATCAAGACTGTTCAAAACTGAGCAAGTCTGTCCAAATCTAACTCCGCATAGAAGTTTTGCAGAATCTTTCTGTCGTGTTCTTTTGGCCTCCTTTTTGAGGGTTATTAGCTGAAGGATAAGTTGTCCTTGACTTCTGAAGCAAAGAGAAGAGAAATAACTTTTCTTTCATTTCAGTATACAATTGCAATATTCATTCCGTTTTTTAGCCACTGACATGTCAACCTCGTAATGGGCGGCGTAAGTGTGCTGTCATGCTTTTTCAATACTGTTATGTAAGTCCAATTAAGCTTTTGTGTTACAATGTAAGACTTTTAAAAGATTTTATTGTAATGATTGAGATTTTTACCTTAAGGATAAGATATTGTGCTACTGCATGTAATATGACATTGCAATAAGCGCATTATGTGCTTGTAAGGAAAAAATTATGCAACTACTTCCAATAGGGTTGTAGTGTTGTGCGATTTGAGTTAATATTTATATTGTTTGGAGTTGGTCGATTTTTATCGACAAGAGTAAATTAGATGATTTGATGGAATTTCAGTGTACAAACTATTTATGATTTTCAGGTACATTCCTATTATAGAGAGCATTTTATACATCACATTTTCTTCTGTATTAATGACATCTTTGACTTCTATCATTCTGTAATGATAGAATAGTGCCCAAATGGCGATTAGTTTGACTTGCAAATCGACATTTGACACGCTGTTTGCCATTGATTGTGCTTTGTTAGTGGCTCCGCAGAGTAAATGGAATATTTGACTGTGCAATGGAACATTAGAGGCTCAGGTGCCGTTTCCTCACCCCTGAATGATGTCATGTAGCAAACATGCTGAACACAGCTCAGCTTATGAAAGACAGAACTAAATGCCTTTCAGTTCACAAATAAAATTATTTTTGGAAGTTGAATGGACTGTTTTCTTTGCTGAGAGACCATAGCAAGAAGATCACTGTGTGGCACATGGAATGTTAACCTGACAAGATTTAACATCTTGTGCAATGTAAAAACCCTTCGCGGGTCATGTTCAATGCAGCAGATATGCCTGAGGTTAATGGTGTACCTGCTTAAAAAGTATGTTTTTAGAGAAGGGTCTGAGTGTTATTGAGTTCTTAACAGATGGGTTTTATTAAATGTCTCATTCTCCATTTGATTTTGTAGAATAATAGGGTTACTATGAGGATTTTTTGTCATTCATGGAGACGTTTATTTAATATAAAGTAATGATCAATTAAAAACATTATATAAAGGTTTAAACAGATTTAAAACATGCTACCTTTTTACCTGAGCGACAGCGACCTTTGGCCGCTATCTCGTCATTGTTTGCATATTTTGCATTGCCTGCACATCCCAGCACCTGTACACAAATATAGGTGCAATAAACGGACACTAAAAGATGTATAAAGTAAATGATAGAAAAGTTATAGCCTAAAAAGTATCATAAGTCACAAATATGAGAAAAAACAAGATTAAACAACTGCATTATGGTTGAAAACATTCCAAACTAAAGTGCAAGTTTTGCCTTGAGGTGTATTTTGGTATGCAAACCGAGTCACATTTTCAGGTTTATACATTTTAAGAATGAATTGCTTTACAGAGCTAAAACTTTAAACTAAAACTAAAATTGTAGCCAATAAATGTTCAGCATTCTCAATAGGTTTAAAAAACATAAAATGCACCTCATGCATAAGTAGGTTATGTAGAGCTGTGAAATATGGCTACTTTGGTAAAATTTGGTTGGTTTACCATTTGATTTTGGTCACTCACTACATAATCCCCGTACTTCTGAATTCAGGTTGATTGGGACACTTTTTACATGTCATTTCAATGGCAAAAAGTGTCTAATCACCATTAATTCCTCCCAAATTTGTGTTGCTTTATAGTTGTGATTACTTTACCCTTGCTCTAACGTGGAGAAATAGTGCAAGTGGATGTTTAGTAGTGTACACGATCGTGCAGGAAAATATGGTACAGTGCCCAAATATGCCTCCCATTTGGGAAAAATCACGTCAAAATCTCCAACCACTAATACTGCGTAGCTCTGTGAGTGGCAGGCTAATGGAAGGTTTCATTCATTGAACACACAGCATGTCCTCAGTGACCGAGAGAAACTCCCACAGATGCCATGAGAGGTTGAAGGAGAGATAAAAACATTCAATAGATAAAGTTTTATGGGACTTCAGTTGGCAAAAAAGAGGGCTGTTGTAAGGAAGAGGACTCCCCAAAGTAAGCAATCTCCCCACGCCTCCCACACTGCTTCCTCTGTACTGATTGTCTTGTTTCCACACTCACTCATCTGATCGCACTTCAGTCACTCACAGGACAGCATGACTAGCGGATACAAGGACGGGACACCTGAAGAGGTAAGAATTACAATTATTTTACCTCGGAAATCTTTTATTTTTGATGCCAATTCATTTTACTCAAACACTTTAAGGGGTTTATTACGAAGGCGGTGTGCTGGCACTTGCTCCATTTGTTTTCGCGCATGTTGGATAATGTGAGGTCTTATCTTTTACTGGCACGTATTTGTTCGGCAAACCTCCCTTGTTTACTTTGTGCACACTTTGTGCAAACACAATTTGATGGAATACGAATATTAGCTAAATGAACTGCTCACTATCCATAGGTGGAATGATGTGCAAGTTCGTCGCGCATGTTGACGGAGCGCAATGCAATTTTTTATTTATTTAGAATAACTCATATATTTGAAGCACGTCCTTAAAGTTTGATATTTCAATTGTGGGTGTATTTCTTTTATGTTTTCTGCTGCGGAATAAAAGTAACGCGCGCGCGGCGTATAAAATGGCGACACCCTGCGGCGGGTCGCTCAACTGTGTTCCAGAGGGGTGTGGTGCTTCATTTCTATCCGCTTAAAACCATCCCATGCCAGGGCTGTGCTGAGTTGCGCCTCAGTCTCCCCTCCACGCTCATGAACTTCATTTTCTGTTTTCTTTGGAACCGCAGGAATACGCTCACTCACCGTTCATCAGGAAACAGGGGAATATTTACAAACCAAATAATAAAGAAATGGATAACGACAGCATCAACGAAAAGACACTTCGGGATGTCCACACCAAGGAGATTGACCTGGTCAACCGGGACCCAAAACATTTAAATGACGATGTGGTGAAGGTAGGTCATTCACTTCACTTTTTCTGCTTTATGCAACTTTTTTTCTTTGGCCAGTCACTTTAAATGCATTTTAAGTATAATTATAATTTTAGTATAATGCATAATTAGTACAATGTAACATGAAACAACTGCATGCAACTTTAATAGTATATAATTAATCTATTGTATAATGTATTTTATTCCATATATCATATATCCATATATCATATATCATTACTATTAAATGTTATGCTTTGTTATATTAAATTTAATAAAATGTCTTCAAAGAGCATTACAGTTTATGCATGTCCTAATAGTTCGGCATTATAACTCAACAGAAAGTTTGGCTTCATAACAAAGGCGATGAGTCACTGGTCAGTTTGTCACGGTGGCACTGGAAACAATTATTGCAAGCAGCAGCTGTCTTTCAAATCCTGTTATATTACTTGCAAAACCTTAAATTTACTTTTAAATGCACTTGCATTCAGTCTCACCTGGACTCTACTATATGATACTGATGTGCTGGTGTCCCTACCAGGCTTCCTTAGGTGTTTTGGAGCAGCAGTTGATTTCTAAGCTTGTTCTACCTCATGGACCAGCTGGTCATACCAGTAGTCAAATTAGTTCTAGACCAGCTAGAAGATCCACAGCTACCAGCTTAAGCTGGATTTTCCATCAGGGTGGAAACAATTATCACTGGAGCAGCTGTCTCTTCAATGTGAAATGTTGGGACTGTGGCACAAGTTTGTGAAATCCGTGCATGCAATAATAGCCTGTTGCTCTCATTTGGACGGGCATGACGCTTTTGTAACTCCCATGCGGTGACGAGCTGTCAAAGTAAGGTCTTTTTTTATAGAGGAAATATTAAGAGTTTCCTGTTTTTGAGCAAAGACTGCACACCTAACATTCTTAGTGAACATTTTCCTGGGCGTGGGGGCGATGCCTTGCATAGCAACTTTCCCTGAAAGAAAAGTCGACTGGGTCACCTGATGATACACTCAGCTTTCAAAAAACGGCCCCCCTGCATCCATCTCATTCTCCACCCTATTTTTTCACATGTCTTTTCCCCTCCCACCACAACATGACACTGAGTCACATCCCTGAGGACACATGCAGTTGAAAGCCTCTTATGATTTGACTGAAAATTGAATCCAGAGAACACCGAAAGCCAGTTTTCTTTTTATAATTTGCTGTTTGCTTTGAATTATGGGATTGCTGTCACAAGGGCTCTTAAAGGGACTCATTTTGTGCACACAGTCCTTTTATTTTGTCCTTAAAAGGGGTTGAGCACTCGCAGGGGTCTTGCGTAGGAGAGCGTAGCAGGGAATTCCCATCTCCATTTTTAAAAATTCTCTGTACACGCACACACACACATCCCTCTGCACACATGGGGCGTTCCTCCAGACCATGATGCACTCGTGGTTCAAGTGCACTCCCACAGACATCCACATCAAAGATCCTTGTGTGCAGAAACACATGCGTAGCTTTCCCTTGGAACAGAATATTTTCCTCTCATAAAAGCGCATTCTTTTAATAGCACGCTGGAGCAGGATTCCACGTGGGAATCTGGCCAGAGCACAGTCTAGTGACCTCCGCGTAGTCATCACGAATGCATCAGATTATGCTTGTAGTATACAGTGTTAGCAGAAGTACTATAAATCCTGGCTGACCAATATAGGAAAACCTTCCATAGCTAATAGAGTTACAGTACCATGGCTTTGGTGGGTTTGTTAGTCACTGCACATGAATTTGCAATTTGAAATGAATCACAGGCTGTTGCCATCGTGATCGAGGATTTAGAAAAAATAAACAGGATAGCTGTAATTGTTTTTAATTTAAACCGTTGTGGATCCTCAACAATGCCATTGTTTTTGCACAACTTTTATTGTCTGTCCAAGTTCAATATTTTGATGCATACTGTGGAGGACTACTTAAAAATAAATCTTTTTTTATTTATTTATAAACATTAATTAAAAAAAGTAATTAATTGATATGTTAATATTTAATTACACATTTATATATGTAATTAAATATATGTTTGTTTATTTGTCAGTTTGAAATCTGATTTATTTATATTTTTATTTAATTTTACTTAATGTTATGCATTTTAATTAAATGAATTAAGTCTATTTATTATTTTTTATTATAAACTGTATTTATTTGTCTATTTGAAAATATTTTTAAACATTTCATTAAATAAACAGTAGCTTGTTTATTTACATTTTTATTTTATTTCATTTTGTTTTATTGTTAAATATTTAGTCATTTTAAATATCATTAAGTAAAACGTTTTAAATGTGATTTATTGAAATTATTTATTATTTACATTTTTATTTTATTGGGTTTATTCCATTTTAAAAAAAAAGTTATTTATTTATATTTTTTATTGTAAGTGATTCAATTGATCAGTGGTCAACTCCTACTCCTCCATAAACTGCAGTGTGCACTGGTGATTTATTAACTATGTGGACGGGTCTTATATAATCACAAGCCCCGAGATCTGAAGAATGCTAGTTGATACTTCTGTCAGTACAGTGAGGGTGTTATCAGGGAACACTGTGCAGTCAGCTCAAGAACTGTTTATTTTAACGTTGTTGAAAGTCATAGTTGTAATATTCAAGTAATGGAAACTATGTGTCCAGCCAATTGGGATATACTGTAGATAAATGACTGGGGAGGATAGGCTTTTATAAGACTGTATAATTTGGTATTTTGTTGCCAACTTGAACCGCCATGATGGTTTCAAGCCCTTGGACAAGTAGTAATTTATCAGTTTACTCTTACAGGAACTTCAATTTACTCGAAACACTACTTTGTCCAAACCTTGTGGTGAGCCTACCAGTCTTTTTAGCTAAAAAACTTAACCAGGCTAATTTAACCAGTCAGCCTTCTTTGGTCAACCAGCTTTATTAGATAGACTGTGGTGTTTTTTTTTTTTTTTTTCGTTTTTTTTGCTAGTGATCTAAGGCTATGCTGTTTAAACTAGCACAAATAGTATAAAGCCAGTTAGCAAAACTGTAATTTTCAGATATTATCAGTTTAAAGATCACCATAAACAACACTGATATCTAAAAATGTTGGTACGTCTGTTTTGTTGACTAGTTATTCTGATTCAAACCGGAGTTCTTAAATAAATATTAGCTTTATCTTGACTTTCATGTTTGACCGTGAAGGACGGGGTGTGTTTGTGTGTGCTTTTTCCCTGTATAATCAAAAATGTCACAACTGAAATAAACACATCTGTATTTAAAAGAAAGTGCACTGCTATACAGTGATGGTGTGAGGTTTGCCAGCTCTGGGAAGATCTGAACCAAGCGTTCCAGGGCTTATTAAATGAGTTTTACATTTACGTGTCTACTCTAAATGTTAGTGTTTGGTGTCAGGTACTATCTAATCCAATCTGCGGTTGATGCGGGAGGTTTAGAGTAAGGTGACTTGGGCATGAACCAGGCCGTACCAGCCTGAGTGAACCAGAGCAGGGTGCTGGAGAGTGTAAAGATGCTGTCTATGAGGAATGTGGAGATGGATGAAGAGGGGGAGGAGGAATTGTGCTGGATTTTTTAATGTCAGCCCACTTGATATGGATGAAAACATGCAGAAATCCTCGGATAACTTTCATAGTAATTTAGTCATTCAAAAAAATGTAATATAATACAAAATTCAGATAGATAGTTGGGTTCCAATTGGTTAGTTGTGCAAAATGAAATTAGGTCTGATTTTATTATATCGATACACAACGATTTAATTCTGAAATCCCTTTCATCTCCAGGTGGACTTCGAGGACGTGATCGCTGAGCCTGCCGGCACCTACAGCTTCGACGGCGTGTGGAAAGCGAGCTTCACCACCTTCACGGTAACAAAGTACTGGTGCTACAGGCTGCTGACGGCCCTGGTGGGCATCCCGCTCGCCCTGGTGTGGGGCATCTTCTTCGCCATCCTCTCCTTCATCCACATCTGGGCCGTGGTGCCCTGCGTGAAGAGCTACCTAATCGAGATCCACTGCGTCAGTCGAGTCTACTCCATCTGTGTGCACACCTTCTGCGACCCTCTGTTCGAAGCCATGGGGAAGTGCTTCAGCAGCGTGCGGATCACCACCACCAAGGTGGTGTAGGGACAGGGAGAAGGAAAAGAGCCAGAGGGATCGGGTGGGATGGGGGAAACCAATGTCCAAAGCAGGGAGATAAATCACATGATATAATAAAGAAGGCGAAATAAACGTGAACAGAGACGGAGGGTTGACTCTCCTCTCTGTCTCTTTTCAGCGTATTTATGAGCTTTGTCTCCTCTCAGCTTTGGATTCCTTGGGGCGTGTGTGGTAAAAATTCTCATTTGTTTGTAATTTGTTAGAATTTTTCAACGTAGGAATACCGATTTAGCCTGACTTTTAAAGGGAGAGTTCATTCAAAAATGTGAATTCTGTTATTTACTTACCCTCATGTCATTTCACATCCGTCAAGCTCCAAAAACACCATAAAAGTGATCCAATGACTATTATTCAAGTCTTCTGAAGTCATATGAATGATATGAAACAGAACATGTCATATTGACCACTTTTATGGTACTTTAATGGTGCTTTTTTTTTGGTGATTTTTGTCCTTTTTGGAGCTTGACAACGGTCACTATCATTATATAGAATATCATTTATAAATATATATATAAAAAATATATAATATTTTAAGGTCCAGTCGTATTAGCAATTGCTTCGATTCCTATTGAAGTAATTGGGTCTCATGTGACTGCACTTTTATCGTTAAATATTTCGCAGACTTTCCACTTTGTATCCCACAGATACATGACAGGTATATACATTTGGATAAGTAAATAATGACAGAATTTTCATTTTGGGGTGAACTAT
Source organism: Scardinius erythrophthalmus (assembly GCF_964197995.2). Classification (NCBI taxonomy): domain Eukaryota; kingdom Metazoa; phylum Chordata; class Actinopteri; order Cypriniformes; family Leuciscidae; genus Scardinius; species Scardinius erythrophthalmus. The sequence continues at coordinate 14,205,632 of NC_138244.1, forward strand.
CCCTTTAAGATTTGCCTGCTGGGACAAGGCTGTGAATTCGTTGGGTTTTTTGTTTGTTTTTTTGTCCCCCATCGTTCATTGACACGACTGTCCAAAATAGTTCCTTAACATTATATAGAAGATTCGAAAAGTTTTGCTATGTTCATTCTTCCATGTGGGTATCATCACCCTTTTTTTCCATCACTGGGTTTGTGTTATCCAAACGTTTTTTGGTTGTTTTTTGGAGAGGGTTCGGGGAAACTGAACGAATATTAGAGAAAAAAGTAGGCGTGGCCCTGCTGATGTTAAGACTGCCCGTCACACTGCATGTTGCCACTAAATATGGTGGATGGCCCGAACACGGAGCAAAAGAGGTGCCCTCACTGAACCCTTTGCCAACTCAGCATATACTAACAAAGAGACTGTTCCTGACTTTGACATGTAACGCTTCAAACCATGTCAACAGCTTTTTGAGTGGCAGAGAATGTCTTTACAACTTCCAGAGAGACATCATGTGAATCTAGCAACTATAGGACACAAAGCTAGCGAGGTTGTGAAGATTGAACTATTTTAACACTACAGCACATTACCACAGCCTTAACATATACTTAAACTTTATTTGCAGTCTTTGAATATGAAGAATTAGTTTTTTTTTATGTTGTTTCTGCAGTACGAAGTGACATTTGGTTTGGAATTTTGTCCCGTAAACAAACCTGTCTGCTTCTCTGTTTATTCACTGTCAGACACACACACTTACTCACACACACACACTGGCAAAGACTGGCAGCAAACCAAAGTTTCCAGCATCAAAGGCTGCTGCTAAAGTAGGTTTATATAGCATTTCGTACTGACATTATGCTCACTTCTATCACCTTTTGTCTACCCGCTTTGACTTGGTCATCCTCTTTGTCTACTGTACCTGCTGTCTTAGTATCTATTGCGATGCATTTGCTTCAGTGAGTCTGCCTCTGTACATGAGATCTTATTTTTATTCATATTTTTTATATGAAAACTGAAATTCTCTTTCCTTGCTTTTACTGTAAAATCACATAATGCTGTGCACATTAAAGAAAATGTAATATAAAACAAGTTGATTTCATTTGTCTGGTTCATTCATCGTCTTTATTTGCACGTGGACGGTTGCACTGCCGCAGGCTTTGCTTTCTTGTAATGAAAAAGTTTTTGATTAAATGGCTTTGATTTAATTTTAGGACTTTGTTTAAAGCCCTTTTGGGTTGCTTTATCCTCTCTGTGGTCATTTTAAGGCTTTCTTTATTTGTGTACAAAACCTGCACAGTCCTTGAACCCACGGCAATTAATATTGAAGTATTTTAAGAGACGCCGAAAATAAGCACGGAAGCTCAGGGTTACTAAAATAAAGTGGAGAGAAATAAATCAGTGCTTATTCATTTCCATGTGCCTCTAGACAACATCAGTATTATTTTTGTATTTTGAGATACTATTATAATTTTTATTTAGTTTTTTTTTTTTGTATTTTCTGTTTTCATTTTAATTTTAGTTACAGTTTTAGAAATGTTGTTTTTTTGTTCTTATTTCTAATTTTTATTTCAGGTTTAGTTTTCAAGTTAAGCTAGGCTAAATGAAAATGAGAACTGTTGCCTTTGCCAACTAGCTTAAGTAAATTACGGTAAAGTTTTTGTATATTTTATTTTACTTCAGTTAACGTTTTTTTATTTAAAATAATGAAAATCCTGGCCTACATGTCATAAAAGAATCATAACCACAATAAAGATGTTAAAAGCATCAACTGAATTTCCTTTCACTTTCACAAATAAAGAATGGGAAAGCCTGACTATTTGTTAGGAAAATAACCTATATTCAAAAAATGCTGTAAAACGCTTCAAAGGAAATGTATCGCCCCCTACGGGAACTGTGGATATTAACACACAGAAGCACCTAGGGCCTCATTTATAAAACTGTGCGTAGGATCCTTATTAAAAGTGTACGTGCACCCGAAAGCCAAAAATGGCGTGCGCCAAAAAATATTCAGACTAATAAAACCGTGCGAACGCCAGCGGAAGATTGTCTGCGCATGCGTCTCCTCCCCGAAATAACCATATATGGAGCTTACAACGCCTATTTTACTATGCATATCCTCATCTGCATATCATATGCATATGCATATTCATCCATACCACATTTAACGGTACAAGACATTAGGAAAATATGAGATACGGATGTGCCGTCACATTACATTGATAAAAAAATCATTTAGTAGCCTATCATTGCATTGTTTTCAAATAAATAAATCAAATACATTTCATAGAAAGTTTTTCTCAATATTTTCCACTGGCCAAATAGTTTTAATGGATTTATATTTTTAATAGGCCTTGTTGTGCATTATTTGCACGAAACTATTTTTTCTCAGACAATCCGCTATTATCATGATAAGCATTTCTCAATGCAGTTAAAACATTAAAACACAACATGCCACAGGAAAAGTGTTCAAAAGTATCGCATCCACTACAAATATTTATATTTATTGAATATAACAAAATGTTGTAACTTCTCAGTGATTTAATGTATAATTTAAGTGTTTAACTCCATTAATGAGAATGGCATATTTAATCTAAATGTTTATATACAAATTTTAAATCATTATTTTGTATATTGTGAACATGCACTGTATTAATGAAAATGTACGGTTTTCCTTTATCTAATCTGCCGTTATAAATATGCGTCAGTTTTAACGGCCAAACACGCTCTCTGGCGCGGACATTTAAGAATGGATAGATGTTTGCTTCACGTGATTGGCTCGGTGAGGGAAATTATATTTGTATTATCTTTCTGTATATGTATAATTTTCTTAAAATGTTCGGTCTAAAAGTGACCAAAAAGACATTTAACTCCAGGTCACCATCGGTGTCGCCAAACTGCTCCGTCTCCAAAATGTTCGTACGCATGGGTCAGTGTTGGTGCGCAAATTTTCCCGTCAAGTTTGTTTTTATAAATAACAACTTATGCGTACATATAGCTATATATATGCGTATATATATATATATATATATATATATATATATATATATATATATATATATATATATATATATATATATATATATATATATATATATATATATATATCTTATAGTTGCCTACGCCTCTTTCAGAGCCTGTTTTGTGCGTACGCAACGGTTATAAATGAGGCCCCTGCTGTTGGACCGTGAGAAGTGATTCCTGTCTGAATTATTCATTTGAGTCGGATCTTTTCTGTAACGAATCATGCAAAACGAGTTTGATTCAAGAGTGGTTGTGAATCATTTCGACCGTTGTAAAATGGTCTCAAAAGACCGACAACGGTCCTTTAAAAAGTTTTGAATTTTACTTAAGGTGCATCTCATTATTTGTCGACAAAGATTTAAAAATGAATGCATTTGCTTAACTAGATGTGTAGCGAAAATAAACAGGCCTAGGCTAAGTAGGCCTATTTGTGAGGTAAACATTGGTATAGGCCTATGTGATAACACCTCCTCCTGGTAAATAAAGACAATAGCAAGCATGTCTGTTTGATTATTCATTGTATCCATGTGGAGGAGTCATTGAATTGATTCAATGTGCAATTACGTGTGTTTAATATAGGCTAATTTATAGGCTGCTATGTACTTTGATATTATGCCCAGTAAAACTTCTTGCCAAGATTTATGGTTTAGAAGACTGTTCATTTTCCCCTAGCCCCGTGGGCATCACAACACCTGTTTCTTACAGATGTTGTTATCGTCAGAATATTTAGTGCCATGAATAGCCTATACACAAAACTGCACTGAGTCATAGATCGTCGGTATTTCTTTTACATGGAGAGTACAAACAAAGTCAAGGTAAATCAAATCTCAGCTGTTTGATCAGACACAGAACAGATGGTACTTTCTGAGCAACCAGCCATCCACACCACCACCAGGTTTTCATTTTCCACTGTCATTGTTTGAATCATTGTCACCATAGCAAAAACAGTAGGCCTGTCACACTGTTCAGCTGGACTAAAACATATATGAATCCAGGAAATATCCTGTTTTTTTCCATGTTGTCTTTCTCTCTCACTGTTTACTGAATCTGAAGGTGGAACTGGGTTGTTTTGCAAAGGTTTTTAGGACAATCACCTACTAAGTGAACAAAGGATAGATTTTAGTGACCAATGCCGGCAATTTTAAAGTGCACTTAATATAAGTGCTATAAGTGTAATAATGTCAAGTTTTACTTTAAAATACATTTTACATCATTATGTTTTAATAATCTTTAGTCATTCCTTAACATCATACACTTATTTTGATGTGTTGACTAACATACTAAAGCACATGTAAAGTACTTGAAAATAATTTTAACTGCACCGTGTGTTTTTTATGTTACATTTAAAGTTATTATATATTAAATGTACTATATTGTAACTTTATCATTACAAATGTGTAATAAATTTTCTTTGACAGTACACTGTAACCATATTTCAAAGACAATAGAAATAATTATGAAATTACATATTAAGGCCATACTGGGCCAAAAAGTACTCTAAAGTCCAACTCATATAAATTTAAACTATAACACATTTTCTTTGAATTGTAAACAACATGCAATCAAGTGTTTGAGAACATTGCATTAAAGTTTACACTTTCTTTTATTATTTCTGTAATAATAGCACCCTTAGGTAAATTGTGCAAAAACAACATGATCCAATTTAAATAAATCATAAAGTCTGTTGGGTTTGCTATCAAGGACCAGTTTTTAAAATCAATAATATTATGATTATGTAATAAATCAGAAATGAAGTTGAGAGCGGTCATGTGACCCAGAGGAAAACAATGCCAACTGGGTGAACTAATCAGCTTAAGTGCTGTAAAACTGGTTTGAGTGTAAAGTTTTTTAAATGCGGCTCTGTGTTTGTTTACCCTGTTAAAACTTTTTCCTGGAATAAGTCAAATCCGTTTCTCAACATATTATGGTTCTGAGATGGCCCAGGGGCGGAGGAATATAAATCCAAATTGCTTTCCGCAATTGATAATCTTATTTCCCTCTGTGATTTAAATATTTTTAATTCAGATCTAAAGTTTGACTGATAAAATTGCATCTTTATTTTCTGAAAGTCATACATGTCATGTATTTCTTTTTAAGGCATTCAACTGTATTAAAATGATCAATCCCTGCATGTCAGCAGTCATTGTTCGCAATACATGCAATATACTAATGTCAAGAGGATGGTTAAATTAATGCTGCTGATGTGCGCAACATTTAAAAGCCCTTTTCCAAATGAACCGTGGCAGGTTTAAATGATCAGTCGTCAATGAGGTTTTACAGTATAGGAGAATGACCAGGTCAGCACTAACCTGGATTTTATTGATCTTAAGGTCATAAATAAAACCTGAGACTAAGTTAGATTGGGTAGGAAATCTATACGGATCAGTTTTGTAGATTATCTGTTTAGTCCTCCCTCCACTCACTCTGTGTCAGACATCAGATCACAAATTGTATTGATTAGTTCATAAATATGAAACACTAGGACTAGGTCACCACTAGGTGGCGTTACAATACAATTTAAATAGCTCTACAAAGGTTCCGTGCTAATGACAGGGTTATCCTGTATGCAGGCTATACGAACTTTGTGGCACAAAAACCACATTGCAATCACATTGCATATTTATATGTCATTATGATAAGACTCCTCCCTTCAAAAAAGACCACAGAATATTTGTCAAATGTGTCACGAGGCCCTTAAAAACAGTAACATACCATGGCAGGTGGGGGATGAAGATACTGCATAGTTGAAGAGAAAGTCATATATCCAGAATTTCACACTTCGGTTTTAGTGGTTACTGGGTGGCGGTGTAAAATTGACCACTGTAATAAACTTCCCTCCAGACAGACTTCATAAAGCCTCTGAATGCTATTGAGCCTTTGCATGTAAGTATTGATGCTCACTTAGTCACTGATAGAGGGTCGATGCATATGAATTTAATGCTACATAATGTAATAATGTACTGGCAATTAACCAGTTTGGTCATTAGAGTAATTAATGAGATACAAACTCCAAATTACCACAACACTGTAAAAAATTTTTTTATTAAATGATTTGTTATCACAGCTTTTTTCTTTTGTCCAATCAACTTAGATAATTAATGTGGTTCAGATAACATAATATTTTGAGTTTCTGTTGATTAAACCAATCTCCTTCATTGGATTAACTCAAATTTTTTATTTTAATTAACTCAAAATTTGAAGGCAACCAGGTTCAAACCAACTTTTTTAAGTTAAACCAACAATATTGTGTTTTATCCTTGCTTCAAATGCAGTGTTTGATAAATAAATTGAGGAACGGAATTCTTTTTCTTTGTACTCTTCTCATTATTGTCGTCATTATTAATTTCAGTAAACTTCATAAAATCTTTTTTATTATGAATATGCATACTGCATTCTACCATAAACAACAGCAAGAGAAATGTTCACTCACAATATATAATGAACAATATTTAAAAAGTATAACTGATTAAACTATGGTTAAAATAAAAAGAAACATTAAAATGAAAAAGGAAATAAAATAAAACAGGAATTTATATTTAATAATAATAATAATACTAATACATTTTTATTTGATGTTTAATTATTCATTTATTGGTTTTTATCTGTTTTAAAGATTTACAAATAGTCCTATCCTACAGCCTATCTACATTAGAATAAAAAGGGAACAAATAAAAAATTAAATCTAAAACATAAAAAACATTAAAATGCTTACAAATATTAACACTTTACTTGATGTTTATGGAATTTACTCAATACTATTATTAATTGTAAAATATGAGCAGCCAATCATCGGACTCCGTTACTCCACCGCCAGTGACGTAACTGTCAGTGATCTGAATGCGCTCACCTGAGAGACCCATTCCATCCAATGGCACGCGCACCCTGGAGTAACGACCCGCAGCGTTCGCGCAGAGTACAACAACAAACCTTTAAACTGATTCGACCCATTCTGAGCGTGAGTCACCCGAGTACACATTCTCTGAGTCAGTGATTACGGTGTTACGGAAAGGAGGAGGAAGAGCAGGCAACTCTTTAGCAGAAAGCGCGCAGAAACTCACCGCTGCATCCCATCTCGAGACTGCTGGCATCCGCCACAAACAGCGCGCGCGCGCGTCTGGAGCAAACCGGACCGTTAAAAGATGTGATTATTTTCCCTTTCTGTCTCAGACAGGTGTCTTTTATTTTACAGGTGAGTGAGCGTTTGCTTTATTTCTGAACGCTTAGAGTATGATAACAAGTATTACGGAAGGTTATTCATTTGGAAGTTATGTGATTAAAGTTTAATTGCTACTAACATACCAAAAATTTAGTTGAAGCGTTTTCATGGAATTGTCTGGGAGGGTGTGCGTTTAGTTGTTGACAGTGTGGGTCATTATTAATCTGTACGTTTCTTTGAAACTCAGTTAAGAAAACTAAAGCTTTTGTTTATTTTTTTGTTCAGTTTAGTAACGTTATTATTGGAAATCTAGACTTGTTTATCTCCAAACACATTTATCTTTCCTATTCTGGGGTTACAGACATTTGAGAGTCATTTGAGTGGGACAGTAATTGAGTGGGCTAAATTTCTGAGAAAAAATATTAGTCTGCAGATACTTAAGAATTGGCTTTAAAAGTTTATCTTTAGGTAAATATTAATGTAAACAGTAAAATTTAAAGTCAGATCAGTTTATTTTTAAAAACAACATGGAATTACATTATGTAAGTCCCAGTGTGTTGTAAAATAATGATCTGAGCCAAGCATTTTTGTTACTGCACTTGAAGTGGTTATGTTTAGATATGTTTAAGGAAGATGAAAAGACAATATAAAATCTTTTTTATCAGGTTTTTTTTTAAAGAGGAGATGCTGTATAGGTAAACGGTAAGAAAGTGCAACAGTTCTTCAGTCTCTCACACTGTTATACTTGGAGCTTGCAGAGACTTATAGTGCTCCTCAGCACACTTCAGAATCTTAGATAACAGTAAGGGTGAATCCCATATTCTCTATCTTTGCCGCTCTTTCCATCTCAACCTTAAAAGCAACCTCCTGGAGGAACAGTGTTTAAGTACACCAACAATAAATCACTTCTCCGGCGTCCGCAGCCTACCAGGCTTAATTGAGTTTATCAACCACTCCCTTGAGAACGCTGTCTAAAGTTAGACTTGTCACCGCAGTGCACTCAGTGTAGGCTGACTCTTTGATGATTCGCCTCTTCTGGTACACAGCCACAAAAGTGCTGTCCAAGTCAGAGGCACAAGGATCGTTTAGAGTTGCCCGCTTTCTTTTATCCATGGATTTGTCATACACAGTGTGTGGTGAATTATTGAGGCTTCTACAATGCATGGAAACTAGTGATATCATTGTTGTTGCAGTCCGTGTGGCTGTGATTTACAAGTGTCATTTGTTCGGAGTAGCTTCGTTCATAAAGCTTTTGTGTCCTTGTGTTTTATGCACTAATGGGTTATATCAGAATTCTAACAAAAATGCTATTTGTTTTAACCCTATAAATCCTGCAGTATCTTATTTTGATATACGACCTCTAAATTATCAACATGCTCAAAACTTGATTAAAAATGCCTTCTGCCCTCTGATTTTGGTCATAAAACTAAGTCATATTATTGGGAGATATAGAGTGACAGCAGATTTTGTAAATGCATCTTATGTAAGTAGTAAAGATCTCGTTGATTTACATTACAAGATATCAGAAGCTCCATATTCTCACTATATAGGCCTGATGTATCAAATATGAAACACAAAATAAAACACGTTTTTTTCTTAGAATTTCTACGATTTTTATGACTGTTATTTCACATGTCAGGCTTTACATGGTTAATATGATAAATAAATGTTGACTTTTTTACTCTGCAGAACAAAGATGAGAATTTACTATTCTGAAACCACTTGCATCCTCATCATCCTTCAAACGCTGTGGTGGGGCTTGAATAGTCAATGTGAGGAACCAATAGAAAGCTCCAAACTCGATCTCTCTGTGACCTACGACCTTCCTCACTTTGTGTCTGACACTCCCATCCAGAAGCTGTTGGAATTCAATGAAACTGTGTACGTAGGCGCCATCAACAAGCTTTACGCTCTGTCAAAAGACCTCAAGAAGAGACATGAGTATAATACCGGACCGGTCTACGAGGGTCCGGACTGCTCGGCACCAAAACCATGCTTTGTTTGCGGAGACAAGCCCCCCAACACGAACAACACCAATATGGCCCTGGTGATTGAAACGTTCTACGACCTTGAGCTCTTCAGCTGTGGTTCGGTGGGGAACGGCGTCTGCACCCGTCACGTGTTAGAGGATGGACCCCTGGATACGGAAGTAAATTGCATGTATTCTGAGATAAACAAAGGTAGCAGCCACGGTTGTCCAGACTGCATAGCAGGACCCTCTGGCACGCAGATCCTCAACGTCATGAGCAGTGGTGTCGTGAGGTTCTTCGTCGCCAACTCTGAGCCTCTTGATATTACCAACCCTCGTCTCCACCACACCATCTCCGTTAGGAAGATGCGAGAGACTCAAGATGGCTTTGAGTTCTTTTCCGAGCAATCCTACATGGACTTGGCCCCGGGTCTGCGTGGAAACTACCCGCTACGCTACGTCTACTCCTTCCAGAGTGGTCCATATGTTTATTTTCTCACCGTCCAACGAGAAGGTGGCAGCTCGAATGCCTTCCACACGAGGATCGTACGCATGTGCTCTTCGGATCCTGAGATCTTGCGCTATGTAGAAATGCCCTTTGAGTGCATTTACTCTGAGCGAAGGAGAAAGAAGCGCTCGGCCCAGGTGGTTTTCAACGTTCTCCAGGCTGCGCATGTGTCCAAAGTCGGCTATGACTTTCAACAGGAGATGGGCCTGAAAGAAGGAGAGGACGTGCTGTTTGCTGTCTTTGCCCGCAGCAAACCTGACTCACCGGAGCCCACCGCCAGCTCTGCCATTTGCGTTATCTCCATTTCGGACATTAATAACTTCTTCAGGGATTTCATTCAGAAGGGACACACTAGGAAGCTCCATCACTTCCCAGGGTCGGAGGAGAAATCCTTCAACCAGGTAAGAGGTTTCAACCAAATCATGCATTTTCTCTTTGCACAGCCAAGAGCAAATCTGACTTCTTGTCAGCCCAATTGCTTGTCTTTATCCTCTGGCCATCATAAATCACCGGCCCTCCTCGTCTTTTTTACTTATCCATCACCATTTGTTGGATCAATCAGTAAATCATGCAGATCAATAAATGACACAAATTTAACTGCTGACGACTCCCTGAGGGCCTGTCGATAATGCAGTTCATTACAAAACATAGTCATACATCGCTCTGATCTGCATTGTAATACACAGCGGTTAATGTTTAGAATATGTAAAGATAAAGCCTACGGAACTTATCTAGAAGGCTGGGCATCAGTACAGATTTACAGATTTGATTCTGCTGAATCAAATCAACTATGTTACTTATTTAAGGCGAGACACGGCAGGCAAAAACATTGATTTTCATGCAGTGGTCAGTTTTGAGATTTTGGGCTAGTTTACTCCTTCAATATGTGTTCTTTCAAGCTGCTATAAAGAAAACGTTGAAAATATACATTAAGATTTTTATTTTATTACATTTTGTTTACTTGCGGCTGTAAGTTTCTCCCGAATTTACCAGGAAGTTAGCATTACAACGCGACACGCCGAGCTCCGTCTGTTTACTGAAGTCTGTCATGACCGGTATCATTGTGAAGCTCTGAGTCTCCTGCACAACGCTATGTAACCCAAATATGGGCATTTCCTTTCTATCAGTAACCAATAGTGAATGTCCAAAGGGGGATTTAAAGCTAGGACGATTTCTCATTTAGAGCTATTTAAATCTTTTTCTCAAAATGAGTTTTTTGTCATTCTCCAGTAGAAACATCTCAAACTATGTAGCACCTATGTACACCAAACTTTCCAGTTATACACTTAGCAGTATTCTGAAGATATTTTCAGAGGGATTTGTTAATAAATCATTCCTGGCCTGATTTATGTGACATTTTAATAAAAAAAATATGGCGAAAATCTATTTTTTAAGGCTATGGACAGTATATTTTGATTCCCTAGGTAATGAAAGCATATATCCTGAAATCCCTCTGAGTTTTTATTTTCATCTTGTGTGTAAACAAAATGAAAAATAATTTTGCACCTGGCTTTATCATATGTTCAGATCTATCTACCGAAAATATATGCAAAATCGTGCATATTTAATGAGATAATGCCTAATTTGCATAATTAAACATACAAATTTCTAAAACTTGTAATAAATTTTTTTTATATACTTGTGGAAGTAATCATCTGAGGAATCTATTATTTTAAAATTTTACCCTATTCACCTGTAGTGTCTCGCCTTAACATATAACAATCAACACAGTTTACTCTCTTCACGGTGGACTAAGGTGAATTTTAAATATTTATTGTGTAAATCTCTTAATATGACAATGTCTGAGCACTTCAGTTATAAACTTGGTGGTGTAGATTAAAATGAAGATTGCGAATAATCTGAAAACTAGGTTTGTTTGAGGTCCATGTGAATCAGGCTTCTTTAACAATTACAACCATTACTCATGCTGTCCGTTCTCTGCACTTTTCTGTTTGCTTGTGTGCTGTCTTATCAGAGTCCATACAGCGGGGAAGTCCAGATCACTACCCAGCAGGTGTTCTTCAACCGTCTCTAACAGTATTTGTACTGGTCGCTTTAGCAGTTCATATGGGCCAGACCGGAGCGGCTGGCCTCGTCCCAAAGTCACACAGATCTCAAGTCTGGTGTAGTTGCTTCAGTGCTCTGAACTTTGTCTGGCCAAGCTCACAAAGTGCACTCAGTCATTTGTTACAGCAGAAGATCTGCAGACTGAAGCACTTAAGACATTTTTAAATATTTTCATTCTGTGGATCCTTGATCCAAGCATCTGCTCAAAGTCAGCTGCGGTTCTATCAGTTTTCATTATGCGGATGTACGATAGCTTAAATGGCAATAGCAGTTGGAAGACATTTCCCTAGGCGTCTTAGAAGAAGTGTTTACTTACAGTTTGAAAGGGATGTGCGTCTGTTTCCAATACAGTTTTTGTCCATAAGTGTGTGAATGTGTGCATGTGCGTTTGTTTGTTTTGGGTGTGCGTGTCTGAGTGTGTTAAGGCCGATGGCAAATCATAGTGCCATCGTTGAGAATTATGATACTGGTAGCATATGTTATGCAGAGTCTGTCTTATCATCCCATAAAGGGGCAATTGACATGGTGTCATAAAACCATTACATTGTATATAGGCATGATAAATTGATCCCAATATCTTGTTTTTGCTCTTAGACAACCAACTCCACAAACTGGGCTCCAACATCTCCTGCCTTTATTTGGAAACAGTGCAGGCATCTGACACTGTGCTTCAGTTTTGATTGAATTTAGCCTTGCTTTCCTGTTTTATTTGTTAATGTGGAGCCAAAGTTATATGAATATCATATCAGATAAATCACCAAAGTCCGTAATAGACTCTTACCCTTCGAGAGAAAGACACCACAGCTTTCTGACTTCACCCAAGCTCTTAAAATTATCGATCTGCCAGTCTGCTCTAGCTCAGCAATATTCGTTAATAAAAAAGACAGAAATATAGTCCTTATTGTTTGGAATAATGGATGTATCCGAGTTGGAACCACCCCAACAAACCCCCCCCCCCCCCCCCCCCCCCCGTCTTGAAAGAGCAGAGGGGAGGGGGACACTTGAGACCGGCAATAACAAACAGCCACATTTAAGGTCAAAATTATCATTAGATTACAATTGATCAGGGGAACAACTGGCAAATGCTGATTACTTTAAAATTGAATCTGAAGCTTGATTGATTGCCGCCTGTAATATAATTCCTAAAGAGGGAGTTTTGATCGACAGCCATTTTAATTATTACGGCCATTGTGGCTAAATGAACATGCATTGAGATGGCAAGTCTAAAAGTGTAAAGAAAAGCGAAAAGGCAGTGCATTGATTTTTAACTTACTTTGTACACATTTTCCCACATCTTTTTGACTGTGAATAAGCCCATATCAATGTAAATCAGATACTTTTAGCTCTTTGTTCCTCGCTCAATCTTTTGCAATATAGTGTGTTTTGGTCATGTAAGGACAGGGTGACACGCTAATGCACTGTACTTAGCACTTATAAAAGCATACGTGCTGCTGCCTGCTTATTCCCAGATGTGTTTGCGCAAAAGCGGCAAAAACCTGGAGAATTTATAGGCCACGGCTTCAGCTCTGGGAGGTGCAAAATCATGCTGAAAGACGCGGTACTTGTTGTATCCTGTCTCTGCTGGGAGAAGCTGCGATAAGCTTCCTGCATGGTTGCGTTTCTATGAGTATGCATACATGTGTAAGAAATGTATTCTATGTGGGTGAGTTGAGGTTTGTACTGGGGAATTAAGTCACCCTGAATCATTTCTGGCAAAAGCACATAAACGCAGGCACGTACACGTCACAGACCAACAGCTCTGACCAAGAGGCAGGTGGAAGTGTGCAGCTGTGTGTTTTCTCAAAATGTCAATCCCCTGCAGTGAGCTCATGTTGGCAGCCTTGCCCTGGCGGGAAACCTGCGTGACTTTAGACTATAATGTTAGCTAGAGGAGACCGGACAGCTGGCATCCAGGTGCGAACTGCTCATCTCATCTACATCTGGGGATGAGAGCACCTGTGGGGATGTATCCTGACTTTCATGTCCCTATTTTTGCTGTGTTAAGTTTTCAGTGTCTTAAAAGTCTTCTTTAAATTTATATACACTACCATTCAAAAGTTTGGGGTTGGTAAGATTTGTATATTGAAAGAAATGTATACTACTTTATTCAGCAAGGATGCATTAAATTGAGCAAATAAAATATGGCAGTAAAGATGTTTACTTTCTATTCATCAAAGAATGTTGAAAAGAAAGAAAGAAACTGTTTTCAACATTGATGATAATAAAAAATGTTTCTTGAGCAGCAAATCAGCGTATTAGATTGATTTTTGAAGTAGCACGGAAAACTGGAGTAATGGCTGCTGACAATAGAAAAAAAGGAAAATAGATATTAATTTTTTTTTTTTTAATTGCATATTTTTAAAAAATATCATATTATACAATGTATAGGGATTGAGAATTCACCAGCAGCTTCAAATACCTGTTTGATGCTCAACAGTGGCTTTTTTTTAATAGCTGTCCTTTTAATACAATCAATTTGTTTGACAAAGACTTCCTTTAGTAAGCCTTTGTGAACTTGACCATGCTTGTCTGAATGTGTAACTCCCGTTCTTCCCGTGACAACAACGCGAAAACACAGGCAACTAAAGCACAAAGAATTTACAACATTCTATCACAATAGTGTTCTCATTATAGTGCTATGTATATGGCAGATTGGCCCTGCACATCTTGCACGTAACTGTATTTTCATGATCAAAGTGATTCCAGGCATCACTGCACACTTTCAAATACATTCCGTCTGGACTGCATGCTGTCCTAACACTTACAAATCAGACCTCAGGTACCGCCCAAAATGCTGCAATAACCAATCATCGTTTTCATGATCGATCATTGCTGTTACGTACGAGTATATATATATAACATGTATGTGTGTGTGTATGTGTGTTGTTGTTTTTTTCTTCCTGCCCTTGCACTGTTTTCCCGCTCTTGCCGCATATGTGTGTCTTAAACACTCCCATAAAGCAGTTAAGCATACAACTGATAAACGCTTGCGCTCACAATCTGTCCTTTAGAAGGAACTTCACATAAAAACAAACACACGATTGGCTGGTACTCCACTGTTTACGCCAGGTTTACTGCACCACAGTTTACTCCTTCGATGTTGTGATGACTGGCCCATGTATTTAACGCCGCCTTCAGGCTTGAAATACTTGTTGGTGCTCTTCTGGGCATAATTCTGAAACATGTGTAAGTGTCAGGTGAAGGGAAAGATTGCTTTGGTGAGTCAGTGGCCCAGAGGCATGTTGATCCATCTCTGACATCCACCATACCGTCTCTTCCTCATTTGTTTTACTCCCTCCAGTAATTTCCTGCTCTTCGGGTCTGTGAGCACAAGGCTTCATCAAAGAGCTCAATTTTGAAACCTCCATGTAAGGTTAAAGACATCCTGACCAGGTGTAAATCAAATACTCGCTGAAGCATTTAATGAGCCCGGTCAGGTTGGATATTCAATCAGCCCTCACCACTAAACGACTGGAGCTGACCGATCCAGACTAATTGTTTGGTGCAGTTCAAAGACCTCTACTAATTGTTTTGGCTTACACAGCAGGGACCACAAATAAACTTTTCGGGGTATGCTAGGACTCAACCTCCCCCACTAGGTCAAAAGAGCCATTACGCTGAGCTGCCCTTGTGCTAATGCCGGCACAATGGTTCCATAGGATGCCGGCTTGAATGAATGTGTGCTTAAGTAATGGAACGGCTTGAATTGGCCAGGAACTATTCTACTTTATCACCTGGTGAGAACTTAACAATGCACCACAAATAAGAGCTTATCTGCGGCTGTCCCTTCACCTCATTCAGCACGTCAGTCAGATACTCCCAAGCTTATCCCTCAGAAGACACGGCCTGTGTGATCGCGTGAAAAGAGAGCAAGCTTTTACCTGATACCTGACTTGTGAGTTTTGTGGGGCATGACACCCAGTGTTTGGTCAGCTAATGGAGTGGACTTCAGGTGTCCGTCTTGCGGGGTTCGAAGCAGTGTGAGTATTCATGGGAATCAAAAGGAATTTCATGATTCTGGTTCTGACTCAGGTTCTTCTTAATGATTTCGGTTCCTTAATGGGTTCATTAACATTTTTTGGTTGTTTGCTTATTTCAGCAGTCTGTTGTCAACAGATCGTTTCAGATTTCAACAAATCATAAATATAACAGTTTTTATTGGCTTCTCATGTGTTTCAGGTGCAACGTACTGTAAATGCAGTGCTTTGACTAACTGCATATTAGCTAAAAAAGTAAAAAGTTAGTAAAAAAATGTAATTAAATAAATAAAATCATAACATACCAATGATTGCAACAAGTGCTTTTACTGCACATTGTGATATTATGAACAATAATTCAGTAGTGATTCAGATTAAGTATTTAGCTGCTCCGACTGATTCATTCTGAAAGTATTTTGATTCACTGAAAAGATCTGGCTCACAAGACTCATTCATTCTAGAATCAGACTACACTGGTCCCATTGTATGCTTTTGATTCTTATGAGCTATTTCTTTTTAGATTCAGGAACTGGACTGAATCGTTCTGTGTGTTTTTGATTCACAAAAAAAAAAAACTGATTCACTAAAAAGAACCCCAAATAGGAGTCATTCATTCTGGTCATCTTGTGTGTTCTTGATTCTTATGAGCCGATTGTTTTTAGAGAATCATTCAGGATTCTGGTTATATGAAACGTTCTGTGTGTTTTTGATTCACACAAGAAATTATAAAAATAATGACTTATTAGAATTATATATTTGAGATTTGGACTAAAGTGGCTGTGCTGTATTTTTTGATTAACTAAAAAGAACTGACTTATAAGAGTTATATATTCAGGAATCAGGCTACAGTGTATGTTTTTGAGTCACTCAAAAGAACCGTTTGAGATCCGTTAATGGAACCAAATTTCATGAAAATCTTTCGTTCTCCTAGTCTACGAGTAAATTTCATGTGGTGAGCATGCCTTAAGAGAGACTTAAGGAAACTATTTTACCTATGTAATATTCAAAGACGAGGACAAAGAGTTATCACCTTTGATTATTGTATTCAACAAATCAATCTCCCCTGCCTGTGGCCAGAGATGGATCAGTTCCCCCCTCTACCTCAAACAGATGTGTTTTATTAACGTGTTAGTCTGACCATAATCCCTGTAGGCGATTTATCAGGGGATTTGTACAGTATCTGGACAAAAAAGGCAATAAAAAGACATGCAACTTTCAGTGGTTTACCAAAAGATAGCTCAATGATGCATTGTTCTACAATGCGGTCATGCTTTACATATTAACGCCATGCTCAATTGTTTGTTTTCCATTTGTTGCATAGTTTTACACATTTAGTATAATAGCTGACTGGCATTGAAATCGTGTCATAAAAAGGATGCCACCTGCTCGATTTGAATCATAGTGCTGCTGAGAAATCTGACTACAAACGACAGAATTTGCTGCATGATCATACTGTTTATCACATGTCAGTTGTGTTTTTCTGGCAGAAAGAGGGCTTTTTGAGAATGAAGACCTTGATCTTTGCTTAGAACGTGTAGTGTGTTTTTGCAAAGGCCAAAATTGACATAAGGATTTCATCATATCTGGCTTTTAATGTCAACTACTGATAATAAGCCATTTGAACTGTGTGTTAATGTCTTCCAAGACAATATGGATCTGTTTACAACTGGTATTAGGATGCGTTTTGGTCTGTCGGATCATAGTAAGTAGACGAGGGAGACACATTCCTGTTTTCACCTGGTGTTTTTATTTGTCTCTTTTGTCCACTTTCGACCACTTCTGTCCTGATTTCTTCAAGGGGAGTGGCCTACAGGTCGGTAAATGTATGGGCTTTTTCAGATCTTTCGAACTAATTGATGAAATAAGCTCACGCAATTTACATACTGTATGATCGCGCTTTCGCAGCTTTCGTTTCTGCTCTGATAGCCACAAAACCATGCCAATCACGGAGAGTGTGTGTTAGAAATCAGGAGTGGTGAGAGGACATTGTGCTTGGTAAATTTTTTGGCATCATTCAACAGTTTAAATCCCGTCTGGCAAGCGCACTTCCCATAATGTTTACACGTTATGTCAGTAGGCGGAGAGTAGGTTGTCTTTTTAGGTTGATCAAACGCATTCGACCACATGAGACTCTACACTACGAAAGCAATTCGGTCAAATGCGTTTTTGACTACCTCTGGAAGCAGTCGAAAGTGGACAAGCTCAAAACATTTTTGATCGGATTGACAAAAACGGTTCTTAATATCAGTTGTAAACAGGGCCTATGCCATTTGAAACAATAGATTATCATCATATAGCCTCTTTTACAGCATACTAAATGTGTCAAGAAGTATGGACTTAACACATGTTCATTCTCAGCTTTTTATGAGTTTAAGGGAATTTCTTCGGAGCAAAGTTCTCGGCAGAATGTCATGCACGGAAATAAATGAGCTGAAATTAGGAACAGAGAATCTGCGAAACTCTTTAAACAGCTCCCAAAATAAAACTCTTGTGTCTGATCTGTCCTGTCAGAGGCACGTTTTGCTCCCTCTGACATGTGAAAAAAGGGTAAGATCATCACAGAAAAGCAGCCCTGCCAAGTCTTTACAGTCAAGATTGGAATTGATTATTCTGGCCAACTGCAAACCAGGCATTTGAATGCTCTGCCTCTTCCATAAAGGACTGGATTTGATCTTTTAAAGGGTCTCAACGCTTTATGGTTTTAAAGCAGTGCTTTTTACCCTTTTATCAGATCCATGTTCCTTGCATAAGGGTGGAGGTTTTTACTCCAGCATGCTTTTGGACTGTGGCAGAGAGCAATGCTTTGAGCGTGCTCATCTTGTCTGCTTTAATGAATGGGCGTTTCCGCTAATGCTTTGAATAGATCCATGCTGGACGAGTAAATAATGACAGACCTCCGGGCCTCTGGAGTGGACTCTACACTAAATTATCCCCCCTTTGCTTATGTCTGTTTAT
The DNA here is from genome assembly GCF_964197995.2 of Scardinius erythrophthalmus. Lineage (NCBI taxonomy): Eukaryota > Metazoa > Chordata > Actinopteri > Cypriniformes > Leuciscidae > Scardinius > Scardinius erythrophthalmus. The sequence goes on from NC_138244.1 coordinate 14,224,264, forward strand.
CTAATTGAATGGATGAGCATGGTTCATAAGCACGTCCATAATATGTTTCACTGTATGTCAATAGCATGATGGATTTCTCTCGCTTATGTTTAGCTTGTCGCTATTTTTGCTAGTGTAAAATGTGTAGCGTTGGCCCAATATGTGTTTTATGGCTCATTAGCTGCAAAGAAATGATGAAAAATAATCATTTCATCCTGTTGTTTTAACAAATCTCTTTCGTTAATCTCGATTTCAGTTTGATTAATGATTAAATATTTTGTCTCACTAGTTTGGTCCAGGCGTATTAACCATGGTGCTCTTTGAGCGAATCGTCTTGTAGCATGCAGCAACAAGTTCAAAATCTCTACATGAGCAGGGATTTAACCATGAGCAGTTGAATAAACGGATTCATTTTTTAGCAAACATACGAGCGGTTGTGTTTTGTTTCCCAGTTGGAAACCTGAGTGAGGAACAAAGTCCCCTGCTGACAGATCACTTGACTGCTGGATTGGGAGAGCAAGTCGAGAGGTAAAGAGTGAGAGAAGTGAAAATTGAGTAACAAGACAAGATAAGGCCTAAAAGATGAACGTGAGGCAAAGAAACATGAGAAGAAAACTGAAAACAAGAAAGAATGATTAGGAGTCAACAGCATCTTTCCCAGACAGCAGCTGTTAAAAAGCAAGGTGTGACTTTGACAGTCTTCAGTAGACTAGGGCTGAAAAAAATGACATTTGAGAGATTATTTTTCTGTGAAATATATTGTGATATGAAAAAAAACCATTAAACTTTTTTATCGTAATATTGCATAATGAGATAATCAATTAAATTCAATATATGCACTGTCGGTTTCAGAGTGAAGCGCGGCACTGTTGATTTACACGCATGCTGCTCATGACAAGTTAATGATCTAAGATGCTCTGAGATAACAATATATCATGAGCTTGCATGTAAATGAGCAATCTTCAATCTGAAACTGACAGCGCATATATTTATTTAATGAAATCGCAGCCTTCACGATTTGATCATCGCGATCATCACGATTATCGCGATATCAGCTTTATTTCTATACATTTTGGAGCTCTACAATAGGCTCTTCAAGTATTCTTCGAGACATCCACAGGTATTTACACACCAGCAGCCAGGCACCAGGACTGTTTGGTGACTGCCAGCCTCTAATCCCACATTATTGTCAGCTTCTCTAATTCTCCCCAGACTACTGACCTTCATGACCTAGTAATCCAAGAAAGGCGCATAAACACAAGAATCGGGTTGCTTTGCGACGTGCCGTATAAATGCAAAGGTGGTGCACACCACAATCATACACACATGCATATAAACATATACAACATTACTGAGAATTCTGTGAGGTCAAAAGTCACATTATTTTCGTCAAGAAGCAGCTGAAGGGTGGCAGTGTGGAGCAATGTCGTTCCAGAAATCTTCACGTACGCTGTACGTGATCGCAACTGCACCGGGGCCCGGAGGTTAACAGAAAGTTTTGGAAGGTGACATTTGGCCGTACAGATCTCCTTTCACTCATATCAAGCTTTTTGGAGGTGACGCCAAAGGCCACAAAGCTATAAAGCACCAAAGGTGGGGCACGGTAACCCTATCACCGCAGCATTGTGCCGCACACAATGAAAGCTGCTTAATGTGTCAAAGAGGGATATTTTTGTGTGATTATTTTTCGGCATTCTTTGAAATAATACTCAGAATGCTTGTATATGAAGTAATATTCCTGGTTCAATATGAGTTAACTTCCATTTACAGCACGTTGACAATTTATTTCGATTTTTCCCTCTTTAAAAAAAAGAAATGCAAAAAGCTTACAATGGAAGTTAATGGGGCTATTGTGTAATTATTAAAATAGCCACATGATGTAAACAATTTGCAAAGTAACATTATTTTAGTGTGAAAAAATTGCTTGCTAACCATCTCTGTAATTTTACAACTTCGTTGCAATGCAATGTGATAAATCCTGAAATTACTAAAATGTTCATTTAAACAAAGTTTTAATGGGAGAATTCATAAAAATGGAAAGCTTCACATTGCTTTTAAGTCCTCCAAAAATTGGCTCCATTTACTCCTTATTGTAAGTGCCTTACCATGACACCTATTTTTGCAGTTTTTAAAGAAAACTATGGGCAAGTTACAATATTTTTTTGTTCTTATCCTTATGGAGTGCTGCAGGAATGAGTCCTAAAACCATGAAATGGAGCCATTTTTGTACTCATGTTCCATTGTCCCGAAGTCAGTGTGGTTTTTAAATGGGCTTTTGGATAAATGAGTTATTAATCAGTTATTATACCCTAGTCATGACTTTTTTAGCAGTTGCAAAATGGGACTACAGTGGTTAAACGTCATCTCACCAAACAGGAAAACTAATTTGCTCACTAGTCTGATTTTACAGCCTTGTTGTGTTTATAATCACACTACTTCAAACTATTCTAACTCAAACTTAAAAGTAAAGATTGAATGAGATGGTGACGTTAAAGTCATGCAGATGTAGTGTAACTTTAGCTTTTTACTTGATGTGAATATATTGATGAACAGAAAGTGTGAGAATCATGAACTGTTGTTGATCACAGAGCTTATTTTATGTAGTGATGATCTAAAAGCCAATGGAAATCCTTTTGGCTTTTTGTAGAATCAACCAATCTTTTGGGTTGGACTACAAAAATATGCCATCCCTGCAGCACTCTATAAGCATTATGCCACAGATGCAGTTGATTAAGTTTAACTTGTATTAAACCCCGAATATTCCCTTTAATAAGTGAAGTGAGAAATGATGAGAGCAAATCTTCGGAAACCCTGCAAGACACCCGGTTGGTGGAGGAGCCTCGGGATCAGAGCAACCAAAGCTTGTCAAAACACTGCCCAGGTTTTTCAATTTCTACCCTTGATCCTTGCAGTACCGTGAGCGAAGCGGTGGAATGTCTTCCTTTTCAAAAACAAAGCAAAACGTAAGGTTTATTTGCTATGAAAACAACCCCGCAAACCTTCTTTTTTTCTCTCCCTCTAAAACAAGCGTTGACTCTCAGGGGTGTGCTCAGCTGGTGATAGGTCAGGCTTCATAGAGCCCCCCGAATCAATGCCAAACCATGGTGCTTACTTACGAATGCTTACGCAAGTCCTATTGAAATACGTGTCAGCTCGGCCGTTATGATGGATCGCGGTGGGCTTATATAACCCTGCAAAGCAAACTTGCACTTCAAAGGCATCTTGTGCACAGTTTGATGATTTCCCTGGTTGCTTCATGCTGCATGTGTCTTACTTTCTCTTGTTCTGTCGCTCCCTCAATAGAGGTCCAGAGAAGTCCCCTGCCTTGAGGGGATGGGATAAGCTGGCCTGTAATCCCCCCTCATCTTTGCTGGCTTTTACACCTGTATACCGATTCTGTGCCTCTGAGCCAGCCCACGCTGCCCTGTAATGAGAGCAGGGCCCAGCGCTCCTTCGGCCTGATTTATTGTCTACCTGTATTGTTCTCTGCATCTTCAAAGCAGCCCTTTGAGACATGCCCTCAAAATCAAGCTGCAACCGCAGTATCCCACTGACTCATGCGTCTTACTCACATCGCCAGAGAAAGAGTGAGAACTTTTCTGGCACAGTATGGAGTGTCCTTTTTATGCCTGTCTGATTTTTCATGGGTTTGTTTTTAGTGTTTTTGTCAGGGTGCCTTCACCATACAGTGTAACTTGAGAAGAGTTTGAGTGAGCACAGTGTTAATCATTAACCGCCTGTTCTCTGTGCTCCAACAGGCATTTTAGTCATGGCCTATAGTGCCAGGGTCTGGTTTCATTAATTATTAATGACTTCTTTACTTTCATACCAGGGTCTGTGACCCTTTGAGCTTGACCAATGTGTAGCCCTCAGGTGCCCCGTTCCTTTTCAGGTTTCTCTAGGTAAACTCTAACTTGGATAAACTCATTATATTTCTCACCCTCATGTCATTCCAAATCTGCAGAACATAGAAGATGCTTTTGAATATTGGTAACCAAACAGTTTTGGTGACCGTTGACTTTCATTGTGTGGACATTTCTCAGAAAATCTTCTTTTATGTTTCACAGAATAAATAGAGTCATACTGGTTAGGAACAACATTAGGGTGAGTAAATAATGACAGAATGTTCATTTTTGGTTGAACTATGCCCTTAATTATCCCTTAAAATTCACTGTTTACTCGTGCAAATGGTGTTCCAAACCTGAAGTCATGCTTTCTTCAAACACAAAAGGTTAATCTTTATAGTATTATTAAAATCAATGTGTTTTGGGATTGATAAAAAAATCACCATAAATTAATCATGAAGGTTGTTCATATTGGTCTTGTTCACTATATTCCAAATCCTCCTTTGAGAGAAACTGAAATTAAGTCATTATTCTTGAAAATCACAGAAATCTGATCTTTTTGGCACGTTCATGAGAGCTCATGAGAGAAGTCCAATCCATAAATGAATCATTAATTATCTTCTTAATGAATCAGTTGATCCAGTTTTCAAAGATAGTCTGAATGATTCGTTCAAAAGTTTGTGGTCAGTGTAAGATATATTTTTAATACACTTTTATTCAGCAAGGATACATTAAGTTGAACAAAAGTGGCAGTAAAGATATTTAGAAAAGATTTCTGTTTAAGTAAATGCTCTTTTGAACTTTATATTCATCAGAGAATCTTGGAAAAATGTATCACAGTTTCCACAAAAATACGTTTTCTTAAAGGGGACATATCAGGGAAAACAGGATTCACAACACAACACAGGACATTCACAACACAAAGCTTCTTCCCTCTGTGCCTATTTGGTTTCATCAACTTGGCCAGCCCTGATGAATGACACGGTGAACTATGCCAATCATAACAGAGAGATAATACCGTACATGATATACAAAACGGTCTTAAAGGTACAGTTTGCAGAAATGGATTGTTAATTCTGAGGGTTATGTAAAACCTTATTATAACGGTTGGACTTCAAGGGGGAGAAAATGCTACAGAAGTGTTATGAATATGGCCTCTTTAATATCTTGGGGACCATACAGCCTCTCTGAAACTTCCAAAACTCCACAGGTTGTAGAGATCGCAGCCAAACAAAGCTGGCCTCAATCAGAACTCTAACAGAGCAACAGCAAGCCCAACGTTCCTCGCAGTTTCCCATGAATTCCTGCCATCTGTGAGCACAGCCGTCAGAATGCGGCAAGGATGATCCAAGCACCATGGGAGAAAACACGCAACTGCATTGGCCAGGATGAAACAGTAGATGCCGAGCTTAGATAGAGCTTTACTGTGTGGGGCCGAAGTCACTTTTTTCTACAAGCATCTAGCTCACAAATTGCTTTTGGCATGGTGAACGTGAGGCCAGTCCTTTGTAAAAAAAATTAAAAAAATGGCAGTGCTGCAAAATTCATCCACACATTATTATGTGCCACCAATATGGTATTGAGAGCTTCTGTTTTTTTGCCAGGTAGAACACCACTTGTTTAAATTGTCCATGTGTTTCTCTTTTTGTTACCAGAGTTTTGTGGGAGATTCCTTCAGCTGTGGGAAACATGAAAGAGGCTACCGGCTGGAAGTTACAAGCACCAACCCACGTCGGGACTACTTCCATGGACGGTTCCGGAACAGTCTTCTCACCTCCATAGCCGTGGTGCCCATCCAAAACCACACTGTGGTCAGCCTAGGCACAGCTGAGGGACGAGTCATCCAGGTGAGACATGTTAGCTTTTGCTTTTTTCCACAATGTATTTTGAAAGCCATGTAGTTCCATGTACAGTAGTTTGCCGATTATGTAAATGTACTCTTTCTCCATGTTGAGGCAAAACATGTCATTTTGTACCATCTGGTTGACTTTTAACAGCTTCAGGACTTTTGTTAGAACTACAGATCGAACTTTCGCATTTTTGTATCCCTTCCTGCCCACGGACAGTCAGATCAACAGAAAAAGTGTATTGTGGGTGTTGAAGTTTTTGGCAAAAGGGAATGCCACAGCCCTTTTTGTGTGTTTTCTCTAGTCATGTAGCAAAGATTTCAAAAACATTTTGCATTTCTACTGCATGGACAGCCAAGTTTTATTAAAAGCCCATCTTGTCAGGGCTCAAGTCCCCTTTTAAACTGTTAAAGCTAAACTTTTACATAATGTTTGGATTTGAAAGTCAACGTTTAGATTGAATTTTTGAGTGATAGTGCTGGAATAGGTTTGGCTGACCTCATTCTGGAAAAAAGAAACGGTAACGTGTTTGCAGAATCTAAATTTAAAACTGGATATTTTTTGTCAAAGTCCTGTTGTTGCCAGCACTATTGTGTATGCAAATAGTCAGGATGTAAGTACGTGACTAGTGAAAACAGCTCTGAATGAAGGAAAATGCAGGTGCCAGTGGCAGGTTGGGAAATATGGTCTTTTTTTCCTGTTTGCTTTTGAGTCACCTTTGACCTCTGTGCAGCACTGTACCAGCTCTCCAATCTAAAAAGCACACAAAGTGAAACTTTCGCCTATCAATGTTTTCTCAATATGTTCATTGTGCAGGAGTGGCACCGACCCAAATATTGAATCTGTCCTGCATGAGCTGCAGAAATCAGACGATTTGCTCACGGAAGTGTTAGATAGAAACTTCTGGTATTTTGTAAATGCCTCAAGAAAATGTTTGAGAAATGAGTAGCGAGAGAAAGGGTGACAGCTGCACGGAAGCGTGGCGGAGGAACCGAATGGTACGTTAATAGTAAGCACTGGACTTCGATGACACGTCCTCGCATGGCATTTTCTTGGAACGGCTGCAGCTGTCGTCCCCTCTCTCTCTCTCTTCCTTTTTTTTTAATTTTTCCTCTCAACTTTTTCTCGCCTCTTTTGTCTGGATGTTGAGGCCTGGTAAGGGGTGAGTGCTGGTCCAGCTGTCTCATTTGAAAGAGAGAGAGAGTTTTTGCAAAGACAAAGAGAGTGGGTGAGTGTTTAAGAGGCCTTGACAATGAGAATGCAAAAAAAGATTTTGAGAGACTGATGAAGTTAAATAAAATATGGAATGCAAGTGAGTAGTGGGTAATTGTGTGAATGAAAGTTTCAAGAGCCCCACAAGCTTTATAAAAGGTTGGGAAGAGGGGGGCTGCAGGGCAGAAACAGTCCCAGTGGTCCTTATTCTGTATGAGGAAGTGCTCCCACTCTGCCACACTCTCGGTGAGAAAAACTCAACACCTTGCCTTGTGTTTGTGAGCAGGACTTCCCTTACATACACAATGAGCTGTAATTCACACGGTTATTAGGGCTTCGTGGTGTGTATTTTTCCCCAGAGTGTGTAACATTCCTCCTTCAATAACGGGTCCATTTGTAGCCATTTTCTGCCATGCCCGGGCTTAATTAAGGCTGGCGTAGCTTGGTCGCTTCTGGGACTCAAAATCCTTTTATGGCTTATTGCTATTGGAAACTTTCTGGGCCATGTGAAACTCGCCAAGTTTTAGCTCTGGGTTCTAGTTTTGAAAACCAGAATGTAGCATATTGCATTTGCACAGCACCAACAAACAGAATAATTTTTAAATATTTACATTTTAAAATAAATATAATTTACTTAAGTTATTAAATATATATTAACTATATTATAAAATATTATATTTTTAATCATTTGTCAACTTTATATTGATTTTTTTTTTTTTTACATTAAATATAGTATGTTATATATATATATATGTATGTACATAGAGCTTGCATGAGCTACATAGTGAAAACATTTTGTCTGGTAACACAAACATGTGGTAGCACCTAAATTAACTGCTTTTATTCATGGAATAAAGCAATATTGTGATTGAATTGCCCTGACTACATCGCATTGCTCTAGTGAAAGATCATGCATTAATAGCTCCTTTAGGTAACAACTGCACATTTTTATTTTTTACAGTCCAATCTGATATGTTAAGGTTAGGCTTTTTAAACAGACCACAAAAGGAGTCACATTAGTGCACTATAGTAAGTGAGATAGAGATATGTCATGCACACCATCCTAAAATCACTAAAACCACAGTAATGACATACTCTCCACCACCAGATGCCCCATGCTCGAAGCCCAGGGCTATTAATGATGTGATCCACTGATCGCTAATGGAGCACAAGCACTATTCAGACGTAGACTGTCTTGGAGGCCTGTAATTGCAATGTAACCATGATAAATGTTAGTCCAGGTGTGTGGATGGAGCCACTGTTCTGACACCTCCCAACATGCCAGATAGACAGAGGTCTTTACGTCTGCACTTGCCTACAGGCCTAAGCTTTTGTCTGTTCCCACTCCTTGCCATCAACCACAGTCATCGCAGTTCAATCTGTCATCTTTTGCCCTGAAAGGCAGAGACACCGGTTATTACAGTATCCATAGCAAAGCAGAGGCTGTTCCTTCACAAAGACTGCCTCTAGATTGCGTCCTCCTTTGATTCTTCCTTTTTCCCAAGGAAAGTTCCAGACATGATCTGTAATTTAAAGATTTATAACCTGGTAGGAAAAAATAACAGGGTTTTGCACCAGCTCCAACTCACGCAGAATTTCAGTTTTTCAGGAATAAGATATTGTATAATCTCAGAGTTTGAAAGTGGTACCAACATTATGTAGGTGAATCTCACAATATGTCTTGTCTGTCAAAAATCATAAAACGATTGTATTTTGTATTTTATTATTAAAATATGATTTTATTTTATTTATTATTTTATTGTTTTATTGCATTTTTAAGGTCATACTGCAAAATATCTTAATGGTCCTTAAATAGGCCTCATTTCTGTGAAAAACAACAACAACATAATACATTTTTTTAGACCGATTTCAAGATGTGACCTTCTATTGACGTGTTCCCGAATGTGTCAACTATAAATAACCTTCACCAGAACCACATTGTTTAAATCATGCAATAGCAGCATTTAATCATCAATGTGGAATGCAGCCGTATTCCAGTAAAGGATAACCATGCTGTTGAGGTCTTTTTGTAAACATAAACATTCTCTATTAAGGTCCTGCGCTTACCGTTTAGGCTTTTGATGTAAAAGGTCATCCATTTTTGTTGGCATCCTCTACAGGTGGTGGTTTCCCGCTTTGGCAAAACCGAGCCGCATGTAGACTTCCGCTTGGACACGCTCCCCGTGTCCTCAGAGATGGCCCTGCTGTCTCCACAGCGTCACGACGGCTCCTTATTGTTGGTAACAGGAAACAAGGTGAACGACACAGCCATTCTTAAAATGTGTTAGGGAAATGGGTCATATATTTTCAGAATAATCACTAGTGAATAGATAGCAAACACACTGGTGATTTTAGACTAACTGATATAGTAAACAGGGTATGACTGCAACAGTAAGTAAAGTCTCCTCTGAAAAATGTTGTCAAAACGTTGCTTTGGATAAAACCACCTTCTAAATGAATAAATGTAATTTAAGTGTGATATTGTTTGTGTGCACCCTCTCAGGTCTCCAAGGTTCCTCTGATAGGCCCTGGATGTGAGCAACTGTGGACTTGTAGCTCTTGTCTCATGGCCCCATCCTTCATGGGCTGCGGATGGTGCAAGACCACCGATCGCTGCATGAGGGCTCCTCAGTGCTCCCCCTCCCATTGGATCCAGGACTCCTGCCCTCTCCTCATCACCACGGTAACCACCCTGCCTGCTCATAAACAACATTACCATGGTTTTAAAGCAGCTAATAGTATGTAGCTAATAGAATGAGTGCTTTCTAAGTACAGAGAGCACATATGAAACTCTGACCTTCATTGATATTTTCAGGGATAAGCACTGATGCATGGATTTCAAGGACCTCTGGTCTTCTTTTAAAGACGTAAATTGATTCTAAATATCAGAAGGAATTTGTTTGCCCTTCTGTGCCTCCTCTAAATCCATGCATTGCTGCAGAGCAGCATGAACTATATTTGTATTTGCGTAAGAGCCTTTGCTTATGATAAGTGGTGATCTGAACACTTAATTATTAACTCTGAGCCAAAATTAGGCCTTCTCGTCCATGTGTTCAAAGCGACACCATCTGCTTATCAATAAATAACTAACATCTCAGAACCAGGACTTCAGAAACCACATAGAAAACAAAACTGTTTTACATACATATTATGAATAAAATAAAAAAATAAAATGTAATTAAATTAAATTAAATTAAATTACCATTGAAAAAACTTACACACTTCACCTTTAAGGTTCTTAATCTCAGCTGGTGGCTCAACCTAAAGGGCAGTTTTAACACAAGAGACTAAAGCACAAACAAAGACAGGAAAGTTGTTTTGTTCTCAGTTTTTGTCTCCATCACCATTTACTGGAAGACCCCCTGCCTTCAGAGTGTCCCTATAACCAAAACAAATTATTGTCAGTGGTTACCAACCTCATGAGCAGAGAAAATGCTTGGCATAAAGACACACAGCAGGAGGGTAGACACTGAAAGAAAAACACTGTCACAATTTTACCTCACAGCTTCTTTCTTTTCCTAGATTTCTCCTTCCTCTGCTCCACTCGGAGGCCACACCAACGTGACAATCTGTGGCAAAAACTTTGGTTTTAATAAGAAAGATCGTTTTGATACCAAGCTGATCAATGTGATTGTTGCTGGAACAAAGTGTAAATTGGAGAGGAAAGACAGTAGCAATAATCGGTAAGTTGATAAATAATTTATTTGAGAGGCTTATTTAAAATTAGTTAGTTGTAAATAAATAAACATTGCACTTGAATGTAAGCAAATCCTCTTGCACTCTGTGTAAATACAACTTCAGAAACATGCAAGGTCACATTCTCAACATAGTGCTCGTGTTGCAACCCTGCAGAACATTAAATTGGTCTGCAAAAGTGCTCTATTGTGCATCTTGGCCTTCCATGTCAAACTATAGTACCATTAAGACACTAAACTCATGAGGTTTTGTGCCCCCGGACATACCACCCTACAGCCGTCCTATTGTGAGAGGAAAGGAGAAATTCCCTCGGAGAATAGCTCCTGTGTAGTTTCTGCCGAGTAGTAGAGTTATCATTAAATTAGTGTGGACTAATAGCCTGCTTACTCCACCAGTTTACAACCACGTCTTGTTCGCTGTTTTTAGCGGGAGATGTTTATGTCTTTGTGTTGTTATGTCAGGTTGGTCTGCGGACTAGATCATGTGAACGCATCCAGCATTGACTCTGTGGTCAGGGTGCGCAGTGGCAAGGAACAGGCCCAGAAAGATGGTTTCTCATTTGTGGTAAGAATACTCACAAATCACAGTATAAGTACTTAAGCACACTTTCGAGTAATGTGTTTTTGACTTATTTTCCAGTATTGCAGTTTTCATAGTGCACAAGGACCCAAGGATGTTAATCTATTCTTTTTTTTCCCCCACTTATTTGGAGTTGAGTTAAGGTTACATGGTGTCCTAACCAGCGCCAAATACATTTTCTGTCTACACTGTAAGCGTCAAAAAATATAAACCAATTAGTATGCTTGTACAGATATGTGGATTTTGGAGCAGGATTTTGGACCAATGAGATCTAAACTACGTTGGGGCCTCCCTAGCATGATGCAACAAAAATAAAAACCGATACTAATATCATCAATGTTATTTCTGTCAAAGACCCTTAATGTGTGAATTAGTTTTACTTTACTAACACAATGTTTTATCTGTCTAGAACCCAGTTATCACAGAGATCTTCCCTGAGTTTGGGCCCAAGTCTGGCGGAACAATGCTCACTATCACTGGTTCATTCCTGGACAGTGGAAATTTTCAACTGGTCACAATGGGAAACGCTACCTGTGTGCTGCAGAGGTTTGCATGTCTACAAATCTACTAAGAGTCAGAGAGTGTTTAAGCATCATTCACATCTACTCTGGTTTCTTCATTTGGAAACACTTCAAAATTGAAGTGTTTAATCAATTAATCGTGATTAATCGTGATTAATCAGATCTAACAAAAGTTTGTTTACATAATATATGTGTATATTGTTAAATTATCATATATATAGTATATACACATACATACATATATACTGTATAAATATAAATAAATAAATATATATACATATATATATATATATATATATATATATATATATATAGTATATATATATATACACATACGTGACATGATATACATACATTTAATAATATAACACTTTTAAAATTATGTAAACTTTTATGTTAGTTGTGATTAATCGCAACTAATCGATTTTATAGTCCTAGTATTTAAAAAAAAACTTTTTGTCATGATGTTGGTCTTTTGGTTCACTTAAAAGATTTGTTCAGGAGCAAAACACCACTATTATGCATACGTGTCTGTTTAAAACATTGTTTTTGTCTTTCTGCAGCATTTCAGCCACAATGTTGACTTGTCGGACACCACCTCAGCCATCACCATCCCAACACAAGGTACAGCTGCACATTGATGGAGTGATTCGTGAAGCTCCTGTCAGCTACACCTACAACGAGAACCCACACATCTCCAGCATCCAGCCCAAGCATTCCTTTATCAGGTCAGTCCTGCAGCTAACATTTAGCGACTTAACATGTGCAACTGGAAGAGTGCATAAATATGCATTTAACAGCAAGGTTTTTGTGTGCGTGTGTGTCCACAGTGGAGGAAGCACAGTGACAGTGCATGGTTTCTACCTCCACTCAGCTCTCCAACCTCAGATGGTTCTCACTGCCGCCACAGAGGGCAAACTTTTCCAAGTGGTGAGTGTTCTGTACACGGCCCACACAGAGTGCCGAGACATCAAATACCTTTCCTCCCATGTCACATGCATGTTAGTATCATTAACCCCACTGAATAGTGAAGCAGATCTGCTGATCTGAGAAATGAAGGAAGCAATGTTTCAGAACTGCACTTGGAAAAAGCACTCACAATGTTCTTTATATGATTATCACTTCTAGCTCCTAATTAAATGAAATAAAAATTATTATTAAAAATAATATATATATATTTTTTTATGTAATGTGTCTGATTTTCTTTTCTATTCAAGTTTCTTCAACCATTTGAAAACACTTTCACATCTCATTTCCTGAGAGCTGTTAACCTGATCTGCTCCTCTCTCAATGGGACCAGACAAATACTAATTTACACACAGTTTCCGCTTATCTGATTTCTGTGGGGGTGGAGTGTGGTCGTGCAGTGGAACAGTGCATGTGAACAAAGCTATCTAATCTTAAGCATACAAGTATTAGTTATAGTCCAAGACAGGACTCGTACTGACACACATCTTCATTCTAATTGTATCTCTTCATTTCCATTCACATTCAAAATTTCCCACCTCAAAACATCAAGGTACTTACGGTAATTATCTCACTCGTTTATCTCAAATCAAAGATACTGTACTTAAAGCCATTTAAAAAAAACACGTGATGGGTTTTCAATGATTTTAAGCTCACTTGAAAGAGGAATATTTCTGCCTTTTCTTAAGGCATCTAGAACACAAAATGAGCAGAGACGGCATGAAATGCAGGCTATCCTTCCAAATGATTTAAGATGGCTCTGCAGCTGTCAGCCTGTAAATTCTTCTCTATAAACAGTGGGGGTTGAGACAATATTCTTTCCCTAATTTGTAAAGCACAAGAGGTTTATTGTTTTTTTCCCCTCACTTTTATTGGGGAGCATTGTGGTCGAACACTTCCTGTCTTCTGTCAGCTTTTTTCTGAATCACACTGACTACGACTGTGTAACCCGAGTTGAGCTGTCATCTGTTACGCTGAGGTTCGATCAACGATGGCCGAAACAGAAAAGTGGTCAGTAGCTCAGGTTTCTTGTGGGCTGCATTCACAATCTAGCTGCTGACAGGCCTAAAATGAAAGAAAAGCGGACAGTGATCTCGATTTCGTTCGGGACACTGCGAATCCCTCCATCAGTTGCATTTTAGTTCCTCTTGCAATCATACATGGAAAAGCTCTGCGGGCCAAATGAAGGAGCGAAAAGACCCAAGGCAAATTGTGGTGGCTCAGGAGAAATGGAAGAAATCTCAAGAGCGTTCTTGAATATCTACTTCTGAGATCTCTGCTTAATCCAGGGATCAGCCAATCTCGCCTTTCCCACCAACATAAAAAGCATTTTTCACAGGCTGCAGCTTGTCGCTGGCGATTGGCACTGCCCACGATCAGGAGCAAACCTGAGAGGGTTTTATTTGTTTAGGGGGTATGGCATCTTATTCTTCTTGTTACTAACCAAGGGTCATGTTCAAGTTTTGCTTTGTCTTGGACTCTCCTATAGGAAGTGAGGGGTGTTAACAGGACTCTAACATGCTCCAGACACCACAGAGGGGTTTCAAGCAAGAACAACACCTGTTTTTGGGATTCAAAGGGGGTCATTTTCATGCCGGATCCCTCTCTATACATACCAAAATCTGGCTTTCTCATCTCAGAATGGTCTTGCTGACACCTTACTCCACTTTGCCTCATGATATCCGAAATTCCTTCCTTAGCTTTACCCCCTTTAAAACAGGGTTCCTGTGGATCTTGAAGTCTTGAAATGTCTTCAATTCAGTTTGATCAAATTTAAGGCCATAAAAATATCTTAAATCCTAATTATCATTTTAAGATGTCTTAAATTTGGTTTTGAAAACAGGAATCACAGTGTGAATATTAAACTTCAAATATCTTTGATTGAATTAAATAAATGTGAGTGCTGTTCAAAGTCAAAAGGTGGCACTGTTTATGCTAAGTGATTGCTTATAATCTACTGTTGATGAATTTCGACATGTTTATGTTATGGTTTTTGAATTGTAATATGTGTAGATGGATTTATCTCCCTTCTCTTTTTGAATGAGCATCTGGAGGTAGTAAAGCATAGACATTTCAAAATTATAATCCATGTATTTCGGGATTGTTTATGTTAAAAGTTGCTAAAAGTCCTGCATTATGCATAAAATCTTTTTTTTTTGGTAATTATTGGTATTTTGATGACTCAAACTATATCTGGCTTTAGTCGTTGTAAACTCATGTGGCTTCTCTTTAGGTCACCCTGTTAAGGAAAGTAGATATAAGTATATAGATTTGACTAGTATTGGCACAATAATCTCTTTATTGCCTTGCATTAAACGCATAGAGTTTAATATTGGTCAACCTCTACTTCATATGTATTAGTACACATCAAAAACACATTGAAAGGAGCCATCAAAGATGGTTATATCAGTGGAAATACCTATAGTATATGATAACTTCCCATGAAAATACTGCAATAAAACATCACTTTAACTGACAACGGGTATATCTATTCCCCAAACACCAATTTGAAATGTTTTCAGTGTCTCCCATCATCCTTTGGCTGCTTTCTTTAGCAGCTGTTATTCAACCCCCTTAAGCCCTTTGAGATACTCGATCTATTATAAACAATTAAAGGTTGTGTTTGTCGAGCAGCACACCAAGCCAAACTACTTTACAAGTATTTGACTAGTCTCAGCAAATGAGTCTTCAGAACTCTTAATATGCAAAGAGTTGCTATTCAAATACACGTGTGTTAATTTTTTCATATACTTTTTCATAGCTCGCTCTCTTCAGTGATAATGGTTTTTGATTTCCATCGGAGATATTGCTCAACAAAGAGCATTAGCGAAGGAAAGATGTTGTCAGGAAATATATAGTGAGTATTTATAAAGTATACAAAGCCATATATAGTGAGGAATAGCAATCAGTTACTTTGTTAAGGTATCTTCATCCATTATCTTTAAATTTGTTTCTGAGTATATCTGATCTTTATGTGAACTCCCAAGTCAAGGACTTAATTGCCTTTTTGGCAATATAAAATATCAATGTCTTTTATGTGATTACAAATATTTACTGTGACCTAAACCGGTGTGGGCATTTGACTCTGAAACGACACTTATGTGAAGTGAGAATTTCTTTGTTTTTCGACTCTAGAGCTTTGTTAACCTGCCAAGTGTGCAGAGGGAGACACAGGTTTGCTGGATGGAAGTCTTGGAGCAAAGACGACTCGGATGCCTTATGTTCATAAATAATGGCATCGAACAATTTGAATGTGTCTCTTGCTCTAGGGTTATGCTTTATTATGAAGTTGAACGTTCTCATAAGGACAGCTAATTACATGCCGGTGACGTGCAAATAACAGGCATACTGTAAAATGGGCAGTTGTGGTGTTGTAATGTGGAATGAAAATGGTGTGTGGCAAGACCTGGCAGGGCTAGAGCCACAGCTGGCATGTGAAGCTTTTGAGTTGCAACTCATGCATAATTGCATTGAAACAGATCTTCAATCTCACAAAGGCTCCTTGTCCACTGCTCTTAAAGTTTGCGATGTATGGTATGCAAATGGATGTGTCTCACATCTGGTTTAAAAAAGTAATATACATTACTGTTCAAAGGTTTAGGGTCAGTAAGATTTTATTTTTTGAGAAGTGAATATTCAGCAAGGGAACATTAAATTGATCAGCGTATTAGAATGATTTCTGAAGGATCGTGACACTGAAGACTGGAGTAAAATAATCCAACACAGGAATGAATGACATTTTTAAATGCATTAAAACAGAAAAGAGTTATTTTAAATTATAGTATTTCAATGCTTTCACTGAAACACAGAACATGCAAGATATTAGCATCTGCCAAATGCGTAAATGTAATGTAAATAATGTTTGCTGTTTGAATGTTTTCTAGAAAGCCTCTGAAATCTGAACTTAAATATGCTCAGTCATGTAATCACCCCGACTCTTGAGAAAACTTGGCCCTTGGTTAAACACTAAAGACTTGTATGAAACTTATAAATAAAGATGCTTTACTCCAAAACAAACAAAAGATAAAACGAATTGGCCACACAAAAGAATGTAACATGCCTCAGCATTGACTTGGCACAACTATAACGACAGAGGCTAATATTTGTGTTTGTCTTTTTCTCTATGCCTAGACCTGCAGTCATGATGAGGATAAGCGAAATATCCATTGTATCACGCCCTCCCTGAAAGGCCTCGGTGTTCAGCCTCCAGTTGCCACAAAAATGACCTTTGTGTTAGACGGTTTCTCCACCGATCAGTACGACCTACTTTATGTGGAAGATCCCAAGTTTGAGAAGTTTCAGCCGCCCACCGTTACACCGCGAGGCAACAAGAGCATTCTGGAGATTAAGGTAAGAGCGATGCTCTGCAGGAAAGCAGTTTGATATTTGATCTCAGACGAACACACATACACAGACTGATTCACATTGCTCATTGAGTTGGAAGTAAACAATACTGAAACAAAACAGGAAGTTTAGTTCGTTTCCCATTGCGCACCTCCATCTTTCACATTGTTCTCGTTCCCTGAAGGTTACAGCCTCTGACACATTGATGGTGAGATCCTTTGCACTGGTGAGGTTAGGCTGGTGAAAAAACTCAGAATTTTTAACAATGAAATATAAGAGTAGACTTTTTTTTTTTAAAACCGCCACTCAATAGTCAAACGCAGCTGTTGTGAAGGGGAGGGGGGAGAGAGGTCGCGTGAGATCTACTTTTTCTTCCCATGCGAGACATCAGCATCAAATCCCTCGGTACCCCTCTTGGGACACAGATACGCGCACACACATAGAGACACACTAAACGTTGTGTACCGCTTAGGCTCATTTAAAGCCACTATATTCAATAATGGGCACAACAGCAGGCTCAGTTTAGCTTAATTGTCATTAAACTGCCCTATCACTCAGATCATGCACTTTATTCCCATGCAGTCTGTTTGTTTAGATTTTGCAGCTTGATACTTAAGGCCTTCTTTAGGGAAATAAAATTGCACTTGGCAGCACTGCTGACGCTCAAGGGGTTTATCAAAATGTCAGAGATTGCAAGTGTTACTGGTGCCAATGGAGATTTGCCTGGACGTTTGCTTTTTAAGTGCTAATTTTTTTTAAAGTAAAATTTTAATCTACCTTTGAATTATATAAAATCATACTATTTAATGAAAAAGAATGGCTTATACACACACTATTTATTTATATCTTTTTCATTTAAATAAAAGTATATATTTAAAAAAAAATAGGAAATAGATATAAATATTTTTTATTTATTGCAACATAAAAACGATATACAACCTTGTTTGGCAGGTATTACAGAACACGTATGCAAATATGATACTTTTCTTTTTCAAATTTATTAAAAGGCTATGGAACCTGTTTGTCTTGTAAGCATAGGGTCATATCATGTCATGTCCTGTATGATCTAGGTGAGAAGAAAGAAAAACAAATATATATAAATAAATGTGTGTGTTTGTGTGTGATAAATATTTTGATTTTTTTTTACATTTGTGATCATTTTCTTTTTGTGAATGGCCTAATCTCCTCTAGGGAGCTGGGTCTTACTTGTAAGTGTATGTGTGCCTGTTCGTATTGGATCTCAGGCTGGCCGGTGCTGTATGGTAACAGGTGCAATAGTGGAGTGTGTCCAATCTGTAAAGCCCAGGCTGTCATGTGAGGAATGTGATCGCTGTCTTTATTGCCTTCTGCTCTGCTCCATACAGCAGAGCTGGCTGAGTTTAAAGGGGTAGACGCTGCACAAACTATATGCCCCATATACACACTCAGTCATGGGGCAATTTAAAGTGAGGCAATTATTTTTATTTTTTTTATCATCTTACCTTTCTTTCATTTTCCCTTGCAGGTCCCCCCTGTGAATCAGGAGGCGGTGAAAAACGGCGAGGTGCTGAGAGTTTCGAACCGGACTTGTGAGAGCGTCACTTTGGTGGGCAACACGCTCGAATGCACCATACCCATGGAGCTCCAGACAGCTGCCAAAGAGCTGGAGGTGGAGGTACAAGACTCTTTCATTCTCTATTCCACTTCAGACCACTCCAGTCCAGACGGCCCCCATAAGAGCCACTCGTCAGCCAGCCAACTCTGCCCTGCTTGTTCCAGAAGTCTCTCAAAGTACCAAACATGAGCTATTTCTGATCTTAGAAGAGGCCTCTGGGTTGCCAAATGATTATAGTTTCCAGATTAACTCCAAAACCCATATCCCTCCTGGATATGAGGATTAATATCAATGAGTAATTTCCTCAAAGGTGCTCATTTTTATATATCAGGGTCCACCTGCCTTTCTTGTATTTCCTTTCTGGTCACCATTAGCTCAACAAGAACATTAAAAAAAAACGTTTCAGGCCCCGATTCTGGCCCCAGACAGTCTGATATGATTGGTGCAAAGATCAAGGAAGCGTTGGTCTCAGCATAAAGTGCTTATCTGTCAGGGAGAGACGGACAGCGTGCGTGTGACACGATGCTCTAATCTGACCCCATCACAATATAGCGCGGTAAAACTCATCTCAGCCCAAACTCAATAACACTGCACCACATAAGAGAGGCTCTATCTCTGATCCAATTTCCCCTCCTGCCTGCAGTGGATGTGTGTTTCATTTTGCCATGCTGCTTTATGAGCAGTGAAGCCCTTTCTCTGAGTGTAAACGCTCCCTGAGGATGTTTCTAGATGGATTGTTGTGATGTTGGAGGTTCAAATGTAAACACTTTGCGGCATATGAAATCTGAAGCAAATGTGTCGCAGATGTGATGGCATAGATGTTCCCTAGTTGTAGTTTTGCACATACTTGCTTGTCTTTGTGATAATATTTGCTTTTGGTCTAAAAAATTTGCTGATTAATCAGACAGATGCTTCTCTAAAAATATTTATATAATGTTATTTTGTATAATATGTTTATGTTATAGCTTAAAATCCTGCAAAAGTGATTATATAATATTTTTTTAAATAAATCAATATAATTACAAAATTAGGTGCTATGGTCACTAATATTTACTGAAAATAACATGAAGTAATTTGTGTATCCACTGTAGTGGAAGCAGGCCACATCATCCGTGATCCTAGGTCGTGTGGTCTTGGCCCAAGACCAGGACTACAGTATACTGATAACAGGAGGAGTGTGTGTGTCCGTCCTTCTACTGCTCCTGATCGGAGTCTTTGTTTGCATCAAGAGGAAGAAGCATATTGATGGTATGTGACTGTCTGTTTTCATTTATAAGCTTTAAGCTGTTTTTGAAGCCTCCTGTGGCTTTTCAAGTTAAATGTGCAACACTTTCCATGCAAATGTTCCACATCATTTGTATAGCTAAAGAGCAGATTTATATCGATATATGCAAATATCGACTTTTATATCCAGAATGGAAAACTTTATTATTCAAAACAGCTTTAGATGCAGCGGATAAGCCTGTCTTGCAAAAAAACAAAAACATTATTAATATGTATTTTCCGGACAAAAATATGTTTTAATATCATCTTATGCAGTTTTGTTTATCAAGTTATCTTGTTTTAAGGATGTTTAGATATTTTTACTGGACAACAAGGAAAATTACAGATTAAGAATTATTATTTTTTTGGCAGTAATTCGCTTTTCATTCAGAAGTCAGTTTAGCAACCACCTCTGATTCCAGCTGCTCTCATAACCAGAGATGTTGAACTTGCTGATGGTTATTTGAAATGAAATGAACTGAATTTGAATGCTATGAGACTGTGAGATAAAGAAAGAGAGGGGTTTCTGGGTTTGTTTGTGGGAGTTGACGCTGCTGAAGTCAATGGTGGAGCGATCTGTCCCTTTTTTCCTCTCCTTGGTCTCTCTCTCACCCTCTGTCTCTTTCTGGTTGTAGATTTAGCTAAGGCTATGGTTTGGTATGACGGCCGGGCTCACATTCCGCACTTGGACATGTTGGCAAACGCGAGGAGTGTCAGTCCGACTAATGAAATGGTCTCTCACGAGTCGGTGGACTATAGAACCACTTTGCTTGAGGGTATGTTCTCACGCTTTGCTGCCTCTCGCAAAACACACGCTGGTGGAGGTTTGCCTTATCTGCTGATCTCAGACCAGCTTTGCTTTTTTTCTCTTCACGGCTCTGGATAGTGAAGACTGGTCTTAAATCATCGGAGAAAGGCAACTTTTTTCCCAGTTCTCCAAACACATACGCTTTCTGACCTTACCCTCTGTTCTCTCCACTCTCTATCTGAAGATATTACATGCTTCTGTGCTTTGCCTCTGCCTCCTTTTTTGTCTGAAAAGACAAAAAAATCCCCTCTCATCTGTGTAGACGGGTTTAGAATTTCCTCAGCTCTTTGTAGTTGGTGTAATGACTCTGCCTCCCAGACTTTCCCTGCTTTGTTCAGGTGACCCCAGGCCTCTGCGAACAAGTCATTGACTTTTGACCTCTCGACCCCATTGCCTTGCAGACCAAAACTTGCCTCTGTCACAGACAGAGTCCTGCCGGCCTCATCTCTACGCACATGCCCATGTGGACCTGTCTCCAATGCTGGGGCAGATGGAAGGGGATCTGGCGTCTCCACTGTTGCCCTCTAATGCGCCCATAGATCTGGGCAGCCTCCACCCTGAGCTGCTGAAGGAAGTGCAGCATGTGGTCATCGCCCGGGAAGATCTGCTCTTGCATGTGAATGAGATCATCGGGAGAGGTGAGGGAACACAATCAGTGTTAAAATTATGGTCATTACTGCTTGTTGATATTCAAACATTTGGGGTTGGTACGATTTTTTTTAACGTTTTTAAAAGAAGTCTCTTCTGCTCATCAAAGCTGCATTTATTTGATAAAAATAAAAAAACTGTAATATTTTGAAATATTATTACAATTTAAAATAACTGTTTTCTATTTGAGTATATTTTAAAATGTAATTTATTCCTGGGATGCAAAGCTGAATTTTCAGCATCATTACTCCAGTCTTCAGTGTCACATGATCCTTTAGAAATCATTTTAATACGATGATTTGCTGCTCAAGAAACGTTTCTTATTATTATCAATGTTGAAAACAACTGTGCTACTTAATATTTTTGTGGAAACAATGATACTTTTTGTCAGGATTCTTTGATGAGTAGAAAGTTCAACTGAACAGCATTACACATTATAAATGTTTTACTGTCACTTTTGATAAATTAAATGCATCCTTGCTGTATTAATAATAAAAAAAAGAACCTTACCATCCCCCAAACTGTTGAACAGTAGTTTACTTTTACAAAATAAAGGTTTTTGGGTATCTTGGCAAGCACCCCATTACCATTGCTCATACTTAGGTTTGATATTTGTTATTAATTTATTAAAAAAATTATACATAAAATGGCTTGAACACACTTGAATACTATGATTAATTAAAAATAATTTGGATATTTTTAGGGGTATAAATTAACAAATGTGATACAGCTGTCCTGATATCTAAATGAAGAAAAGTCTCATTAAAAGTTTTCTTAAAACCAGGAAGTCAGTGAACCAGTTATGTAAAAATATTATTAATATTTGAAAAACTTTTGTCTGCCAAATAAAAGTCATGAGGTTTGCGACCAACCTTCAGAAAAAAATAGCATAAAACATGAAAAGAAATCATAGAGAGGACAGCTGTATTTGTGTCAAGGTCAGTAAGCCTCTTTTAAAAAATACAAGTTTTAAACTAGATATTTTTCCTTTTTCTTGGACAGTTTTATTTGTCATCAACCCAAAAATCTAGTTTCTTTGTACTGTTATTGTAACTTACAAGCACATTTGGCAACAAAGCTTTGCAAAAAAGGTGCATTACAAGAAATCCAATAGCTCAAATTGAGGGATTTAGCTGAGGGAATCAGTTTCAGACGTGGTTAAAGTTAACAGATTAAACTGTGACAATCAGCCCGGCAGGTTGGACATTTGAACGTTAAATTGCCCGTCCTCTTATTGTACTACAGAAGTGGGGGTATGAACGTGTGTATCATATTTACTATGGTGCTCAGCTCAGGTGAAAACCACTCTCCAGTCCTCCCCAAACCCCTGCACAATACTCCTAAAACCCATCACCCCTGTGGGAAAACCAAGTCCCTGTGGGTGTGTATGCCCATGTTTGTGCATGTGACACAAAGCGATTTATAGAGCGAGAGGAAGAGGCCATGCGTGCATGTGAGTATGTTGGGGTGCTCGGGGTGGCATGTGTGGTGATTTGTTCCCGTGTTAAATTCCAGGCTCATTGTTGGGCCGTCTCAGGGCTCCCTGTCGGTAATCTGACTCGGCTGCCATCTGGGAAGACGTGATAGCAGAGCTGGAGAGAGATTACAGCACTCCACGCTCTATTATTTCAACACAAACCCTCCGACTCTCTCTCGCCCTCTGTTCTCCATGCCCTCATTAGAGAGAATACCCTGCCCAGACACTTGTAATTGGTTAATCTTTCAGTTATACACCACGCTGCCCTCCAGACGTTCTGTTCAAGTTCATATTTCACAGCATTCTTACAGTCATTCTTTTATGCGTCTGTTTTGCAAAGTCTCACTATTACTATGGCTCATTATTAGGGTCAGAGATTTTAACAGCCTTAATTATAAAACTAAGTCATGTGCTACAGACATGAATTATACTTAACTTCAAATCATGCAGATTACATCTAGCCAATTAGTCATAACATTTTTGAATATCGGTCAATAACGCTATAGCAGTTGCCATAATAATGTACACAGCCATTCAAAAGTTTGTTGTCGGTAAGATGTCTTTGAAAAGTATGGTATGCTCAACAACAAAGGTGCATTTATTTGATCAAAAATGCAGTAAAAACTGTAATATTGTGAAATGTTATCACAATTTAAAATAACTGTTTTCTATTTGAATATATTTTAAAATGTAATTTATTTCCGTGATGTGAAAGCTTGCAACATTTCCAGATCCCATTCTGCATACCATCTGTATTGTCTCTCATCAAAAAAGGTGCTAAAACAAAATTAAACAAGCAGGTGTACAGTAGAAACTAAAACAAACCTCATACTGTAGGGTTTACATGTCAGTTTTTGTGATTTAGAAAGTACAAAGAATCAGACTGCGTGAGACGAAGAGACTCAGAGAGAGAAAGTTTGAGTATAACAGATCAATTGTTGTCCCAGTACAATATATTCACACTCCATTGTTCTTGCTTTTGGACTCGACGCGATACGCACCTGCTATGCCCACACTTCGCTCGAGCATAAAATGCTTTGATAGATTGATGTGCTGATAATGTCTGCATCTTTTCCTGTCTTTGTGTGCACTAGGGCACTTTGGCTGCGTATTCCACGGAACTCTGCTCGAACCAGATGGCCAGAAGCAGCACTGCGCCATCAAGTCCTTGAACAGTGAGTTTGACAACATGAGTGTTGAGATGGTACAGTTGCAAGCCCAGAGAGCTGCAGCTCTAAAATCTGATAGGATGAGCCACATTCAACAACTTTCATGGGGGTTTTAGGCACTTTATTGTGCCGGACACTATGGTAAAACCACTGTAATGTATAATTGAGTGGCCCTAACAGCCTAAAAATCATTGAAACTATTAAATCCTACCGAAAAGATGTTAAACTACCTTTAGGATACCTATAATTATGCTACACATCCATTCTGAATGCAGTTTGACATCTCTTTACAGAGAAATGACGTATGACTGTTGGGACTGTTTTAATATGGCTGTGTGATGAAGATGATGATGATGAATGCACAGCAGACCAGCCATATCGCATTAGAGATGCCTCTAATCATGTCATGTTACTGAGAGCTTTTAGATTTATAACCCGAGCTTTATTTTTCTGTCTCAGTTCTCAACAAGAACTGTTGCCTAACTACACTATAAATGTATAATGTTTTACTTTTAGACAAGGGTGCATATACTGTATGTATATATACGGTCGGTGTGTGTGTGTGTGTGTGTGTGTGTGTGTGTGTGTGTGTGTGTGTGTGTCTTTGTGTGTTTCAGTTTACATTTATTTTATTGCAAGTAACGTTTGAAAATGTAACTTAAGTAACTTTTTGTGATTTTTGTTTTAGTTAATTATAATTACCCTGGTGCATTTGTATATTAATCAAACAAAGAATCATAAAATCATCATATATTAATAATGAGGAATTGATTGACTACTTTAGCGCTGTTCCCAGAACAGTTTTGGAGTTTTGAGAATCCTAAGCAACACTGACAAGAATCAGTGTAGCGTAGGATGCCTCATTGCTCAAAATCAGTCTTCTGTAAGACATGTACACACAGGCCTTTTCTTTTTTGTGTACACATAAGCCTCTCTTTCTCTTAGTGAAAGGTTAAACATCTGTTTAATCTCCTCAAAACGTGAAAGCTCCACCAACAAGATTAAGCGAGGCACAGCTAAAATGGCAGGACCAACAGATTCTCAGAGCTCAGCTAGTAAAGGTGCGCTCATATCACAGTGGATTATGTCTCCGCTCTGAAACCTCCCGGGTGAAATATCAGGCCGTGTGTGATAAAACACTTGATAGTGTTGGGGATAATTTATAAGTCATGGTGAATAGTTCACTGACAATTTGGCAGGTTTATTGCTAACTCGGAAAATGTATAGCAGGATAGATTTTAAAGGAGTCATTTTGCATGTGTAAATCTAGGCTAGGGGGTGATACCATAAACCATTGTGGTGATCTTTGAACTACTGAGACTATTATTGTGCATTTATGTTGCAGGAATCACTGATATAGAGGAGGTGTCTCAATTCCTGAAGGAGGGCATCATCATGAAAGACTTCAGCCATCCCAATGTACTATCTTTGCTGGGAATCTGCCTGCCCAGCGAGGGCTCGCCTCTCGTCGTGTTGCCCTACATGAAGCATGGAGATCTGCGCAACTTCATCAGAGATGAAACTCACGTACGTGGTGGCAGCATCACCAACGTCTTTCAGCACAACTTCAGTATCAGACTGTAGTTTCAGACAGGGTTATGGCTATTAAAAATATAATAAAGATGATTAAATGGTGACATTGCCTTGTGGTGAAGTGCTTTGTTGTTTTTATCGTTATTATTTTTAAATGGAGTGATTGTTTTCATTCCCACAGAACCCCACGGTGAAGGACCTGATGGGTTTCGGGCTGCAGGTGGCTAAAGGAATGGAATATCTTGCCAGCAAGAAGTTTGTACACCGAGACCTCGCAGCAAGAAACTGCATGTGAGTTGTTCAAGGGCATGTTCAGGGCACATGTTGTGCATTAGGGTGTCTTGAAGTATTTAATATAAATTGGAATTTGAATTACACCTAATGTAAATGTTGGTAACATCCCTTTTAGGCTAGATGAGAGCTACATAGTAAAGGTGGCTGATTTTGGCCTGGCCAGAGACGTGTATGATAAAGAATACTACAGCGTACACAACAAGCACGGGGTGAAGCTGCCCGTCAAATGGATGGCATTAGAAAGCCTGCAGACGCATAAGTTCACCACCAAATCTGATGTGGTGAGTATCTCAGTAACAATTGACAAATAATATTTAGTTTTTTTAATAATTGTTTTTTGTTTTTTTCTAATATTTTCATTGACTGTTTCAAAAGTGAGATGCTAACTTAGACAGTATTTTTGGTCTTCATAGTTAGGATACACTGTGTTCAAATCAAGTATTTTTGGGCATTAACAGTACACTTTAATGATCAAATCGAGCATTTTTGGACATAATAAGCTCATTTTAATGATCAAATCGATCATTATTGGACATCATAAGCAGATTTTAATGATCAAATCGAGCATTTTTGGATATCCTAAGCACATTTTAATGATAAAATTGAGCATTTTTGGACATCATCAGCACATTTTAATGATCAAATCGAGCATTGTTGGATGTCCTTAGCACATTTCAATAATCAATTTAAGCATTTTTGGACATCATAAGCACATTTTAATGATCAAATCGAGCATTTTTGGACATAATAAGCTCATTTTAATGATCAAATCGAGCATTTTTGGATATCCTAAGCACATTTTAATGATCAAATCGAGCATTGTTGGATGTCCTAAGCACATTTTAATAATCAATTCAAGCATTTTTGGACATCATAAGCATATTTTAATGATCAAACCAAATGTTTTTGGGCATCTTATGAACATTTAAATTTCCAAACTGATCATGTTTGGGCATCAAAAGCAAATTTCAAGATGATCAAATCGAGCATTTTCAGGCATCGTAAGCACGTTTAAATGTTCAAATCAAGCACCTTTGGGCATCATACTGTAAGTGATTTGAATAATCAAAAAGAGCATTTTTAACCATCATAACTTCATAAGTACACTCAAATGTTCAAATTAAACATTTTTAAACATTTGAACACGTATCAAATATCAATTCTGGGCATCATTGGCATTGAATCAAAACACAGTGTGCCCATGATGCCCCAAATGCTGACTATGTTGGTAACTTACTGCAGTACGTAATTTCTTACTGCAAATCTCTGTTTTACTATGAGATTTTAGTCTGGTCTCATTCTAATTGTTCTGCTTGAAAGCTATCCATGCTTTAAGCAACGTCTCTGGGTCACGTTGAGAGGATTTGCACAAAGTTTTTCTCTATCAAACTGACTCATGCATGCACACACGCCAGGCTCAAGGTGTGCCATGAGTCACGTCCTGTTTTCTAACTACCTACCTGCATTTCAAATAAAATAGATGACTACACACTGCCACTTCTGAGGGAAATCATTTTCTCAATATTTCCGAAATACTAACTTGACTGTTCCCTTAAATGGATTTATGAGTTCAGCATTCCTGTGCTTTTCCTCACTGTATCCCTTTTTGCTGGCCTCCAACAACTGATGAAATTAAAGTCACCCAAAGTTCCCTTGTTTTGACAGGTGCTCACTTGCCTTCCTCATAACTTATTGTTTTGAATCTGATCTTCACGCAGTGGTCGTTCGGTGTGTTGCTATGGGAACTCATGACCCGGGGTGCCCCGCCTTACTCCGATGTGAACTCCTTCGACATCACAGTCTTCCTCCTGCAAGGCCGGAGACTTCTGCAGCCAGAGTTCTGCCCAGACGCACTGTAAGCGCACCCACATGACACACACTTGGTTCTTCATTATGACCGGCGTACGGCACTCCAAAGGGGGAGTGTTGTCAACAAGAGTGTAAAACAGAGAGCCATTGTTAACCACCCGCAGATTCAGTCAAGCAGTAATAGTTCTTCAAAACTCTTGGCCAACTCAGCTCTGCATGACTACCTGAGCTCGGCACACAACGACTCCCCACCCTGACTGTATGATATGAGTCGACCTCCAAACATTCTTCACACACTGCCATCAAATAACCAGCCAAATAACCAGCTCTGAACAGAGATATGTGGGTCATCACTCCCTTCCCTCATGGACGGGACAATGAGCCAGTCCTCCCAGGTCTCAGTGCCTCTGCTCAGCAGACTATTGCAAGACAAACAATGGAAAGTCGTTCTGAAATGCGATGAAGGTTCGCACTGAAGGTTATAAATTTCAAGGCACCGGTGTCTTGAAATGCCAAAGCAAACAGCTGGGATGGGAACGGAGAAATTAGATGACTTACAGTACGATTTTGATTCATTCGAACTCAGAATGAATCAAAATGACAAATAAATTCCATTCAAAAGTTTGGGTTTAGTAAGATTAAAAAAAAAGAAAGAATGAAATTAATACTTTTATTCTGCAAGGAAGCATGAAATTGATCAAAAGTGACTAACTTCTATGTTGTTACAAAATAAAATTCTATAAAAATCATGGGGGGGAAGTATCAGTTTTCAACAGTGATAATAATAATAATAATAAATGTTTCTTAATAAATGTGCATGCTTTCATAATAATAATGTGCCAAAAATCATGGGGGGAAAGTATCAGTTTTCAACAGTGATAATAATAATAAATGATTCTTGAGCATCAAATCAGCATATTAGAATGATTTCTGAAGGAAATTATGCTGAAAATTCACTTTGCATCACAGGAATAAATTACATTTGAAAATACATTAAAATAGAAAAAGAGCATTTTTGATCAAATAAATGCAGCCTTGGTGAGCATGAGAGACTAATTTCATAAACATCAAAACATCTTACCCCAAACAGTATTGTATGTAGTTCATGTTTAAAGGCAAAGCTAAATGTAACTAAATATATATTTGACTTTTTTTTTAAATGCAACCTTTAAACTGAAACAGAATATTCACTGTGAAGTAATATAGGGTTGGGGTAGTTGACTTTTTATTTTGACTTTTTTCCTGTCTGAATAATGTGTGCAGACCACACTTGTATTAAAGTTCCCCAATAATGCTATTTTAAAGGTTCCTCGTTTTGTTTTGGAGGTCTCCTACAATAGGTTTGCAACTTTGCATGCAACACTTTCAAAAAACACTTTCATTTTCTTATAATATACATTGCACATCTCCTCATTTCTCAAAAAGGCTGAAAACAGTTAGTTCGAAGATTCAGTCTCTCTAAACCCCTCCTCTCTGAGAGCCTACTCTGCTCTGATTGGTCAGACGGCCAAGTCTGTTGTGATTGGTCTCCTGTCTTACAGCGCCTGTTGGAAAGAAAACGCCTATACCATATGTGAATTTCAGCTCCAGATGCTTCCTCAGCACTTGTAGACACTAACAGTAACGATGGCGTCGGTTTTACCGTATCAATCCCAGCATGCGTCCTTTGGAAACGCATGCAAAGTGGAGTCGCAGCGCAGAAAACAGCGTTTTTTCTACATGTTGCCAACACAAACCAGGCCTCAGCCACAACTACAGTGTTTGAGGGCGGGTCAAAGTAGACGTTGTTCGCGGGCAGCCAATGAAGACCATAGACTGGCATTATGCAAATTTGTTATATTGTTATGTATGTTACAGTACTGAGACTAGAATTGCTGACGAATCGTTTCAGCTGTTCATAATCGATTCTTTCTTTAGGAGACATTAACTCCATTTATTGTGCACTTTGCTGATTTTTTACCTTCACAAACGGCTATATACACACTACATGAAAGGTAATATTCAAAAAAAAACATTTACACTTTACATTTTTCTCCCTTCTTTGTAGATACAATGTCATGATCGAGTGCTGGCACCCCAAACCGGAGCGTCGGCCCACCTTCTCAGAACTAGTGTCCCGCATCGCCTCCATCTTCTCCAGCTTCAGCGGAGAGCACTACATCCTCCTTAACACCACCTACGTCAACATCGATAAGATGACACCCTACCCCTCTCTCATCTCCTCTCAGAGTAACCTTGACCGTGACTGCTGCACCTGAAAGACAAAGTCACCAGACAGAGGGAGGGAGAGGAAAACGACTAAACAAAGCCATTGCTGTTCATGAAAGACACTGGACTGGCTGCCAGGGGTGGTTTTCATCATTAAAGGAGGAGAAGCTGCCCAAGGACACTGTGAAAGACTTAAAAGGCACGAACACTCCCTTAATCGCTGTAAATAGATTATGATGAGCCGTGACCTGTGGAGTCGAGGTTCTCCAGTCGAGCGTGAGATGGTCCTGATCCCCTGGGACACTTGCGAAAACCGTGCTCTGAGTTTCATCTGTTGGGTTGCATTTCAGTGCTTCTTGCAGTCTGTGACCATCTGATTCATTTATGCGAACCGAATGACTTCAAGACATCTCAGCTGCACCGCATTCTCCGGCGTAACCTGAGCGTTCGTTGACCATTTTATTTTCTGTGAAAAGCGTAATAAAACGTTGTGCATGCCTTCATACTACGAACTGAACGCAGCATAATGAAGATATCAGGCGAACACTGGACCCGCGTGACGTTTGATGATGTCAACGTTCTTGTGACGCCTGTATTCAGACTTTGAAAGACCGATATGAATGATCTGATTCTGTTTTGTTTACTTCTGTTCAGATGAATCTTTTCTGTCCAGGCCATTTGAATCTTTCCGACAAGATTTCTTCCGTAGTTCTTATATATTTTTATATAATCAGTTTAGGTTTAAAGCGAACGTACTACAAGGTCCACATGGAATCTGTGCAGCTTTTTCACATTTTCACCACTGATTGAGTGAGAAAATCTGTGAGATGGATTTAAAGTCCACAGGTCATGGCATTCTACTTCCTTAATGTGATTCATTTCTGAATGAAACTGCAAAATGTGATATCCAGCGGGTGTAGTCGAGGTGACAGGTGACGTTAGACGAAAAGGAAATTCTTAGTTAGTTGGAATAACGTGCAGAGATTAATGCCCTCAATAAAACCAGAAATATATATAAAGAAGGTAAATAGGGTCTATATGAAAATATTAAAGCAGCACAGCTGTTTTTTAACATTGATAATGATAAAAGAAATTAGCTTGAGCAGCAAATCAGCATATTAGAACGATTTCTGAAGGATCATGTGACACCGAGTAATGATGCTAAACTTTGCATCACAGGAATAAATTACATTTTAACATGTATTCAAATAGAAATCAGCTATTTTTTATAGTATTTTACAATATTACTGTTTTCTTTATCCAATAAATGCAGCCTTGGTGAGCATGCATGATTAATTTCAAAAACTAAAAATCTTACCAACGCCAAACGTTTGAACCGAAGTGTATGTGTGAATATATTTTATCATATAGACCCTATTTATGATATGAAATTACCAAGAAATGTAATAACAAAACATGCAAGAGGCGGGTGACGTGTGGGACTTTGTGAATGGCAGATGCGGATTCAGTGCAGGCCTGTATGTTCCCTATGTAGTGAAGATGACTATGAATGTGACTTGCATAAAGGACTACTGGATGATGTAAATAATTTGTCTCTCTACCCTTATTGTCTGACTTGCTGTGTGATACATGTGTATATATAGCCTATGAACACAGTACAATATAGACAGTTTGGTAAGCCAGTCAAATGAGGTCAATCAATATTTCATTTCATCTTTATGTGAGTAAAGTTTTAGCGTTCTTGATATAAATGATCAATAAACGGGCTGAATCTTGATTTGTTTTATATTATGGTTTAGGTTTCCATTTATAAAAACCTTTCTTTGATCCTGTCAGACTGTCTTGTGATTTCTATATGGAGTTCAAACTCAAAAATGGTACAAATGACAATATTTCTGTCGTTCCAGTCATGATAATAAAATTTTATTATGTGTGTCATATATGAATTCTGAGTGAATTTACTCTTTTTGTGCTGTATCTAGCAAATGTCTCACTCCATCTCATTGGCTCTATGTGTGAACTTTGACCATGACCTTCTGATTACTCTCAATGCTCTTGACTCGACCACTGGTGTCTAGACAGGCTTTTTAATTTCCTCTTTAATGGTCTCTTCTTGAAAAGAAGGGTAATGCTACCTGTCTGAAAATAGTAATTTAGCTAAATGAATGAAATGTGATTTACAGGTACCACCAGCAATACACATCCTCTTATGGATATTAACCACACTTTTTTACTATAGTGTTGAAAAGTAGTTACTTATTTTAGTTACTTATTGTGCATTATGTAGGCTATTCAATTTTTTTTTTTTTTTTACTTCGTTGTACATTTAACATGCTTTATTAAATTCTGAACTTGGCTGTCCTAACTTTGAGGACAAATACTAAATCCCTCCTCATAACTCAACACTAATTCATAAACTAATCTGGAGGAGGATGACAAACTATGCACTGTTACTGTTGTAAAAAAGCCCTACTGTAATCCTCTGACTTCACGTTATGTGAGATGACTAGAGTGCCACCTACTGGGAGATTTATCCTACTACATGTGTATAACAATAACTGGGCAATTCGTTACCGCTTTTTTTTTCACTGTGGCCCTTTTGTTTCAGGATCATGAATCATTTTCAGTAAAAATTCCCTTGGGCCTTCATTGAAAGAATTAAGTCTAGTTACACAAGCAGTGAGGTACTGTCATGAATAATATCGCTCCTAGCTATTAGAAAACCAGACGGAAAATCCGCCCCAGTATGACGTGGTGTCTGCTCTGGGAGTTTAAAATCATCAAGATATGACAGTTATGAGCTGCTTACTACACAGTAATATACACTTCCCCTCAATTTTATGTATGGCATATGGAAAAACAGGTTGGGTCTGGTTTTGTCTGTATTGTGAGGACAAATGTCCACACACAACAACAGTAAAACGTGAAATCAGCTTCATTCTGCAGACCAGACAATAGTCCCCATAAGTATCAGGCTTAATAAACAATAAATAATGCCAAAATATAAAAAGGTTCAGTGAGGGCTGCTTGTTAGTTAGTGAATAGAAAATATAAGCTCAAATTACAGTGTGTACAACATTACAACATATCAGTGATGTTTATATCTCGAGTGCTTATTTTGATATAATGTTTATATCACAAATGCTTTTTTTCTTCTTCATTTTAACAATTTTTTTAACATACAGACATCAGTCAAACTTGT
The DNA here is from genome assembly GCF_964197995.2 of Scardinius erythrophthalmus. Taxonomy (NCBI): domain Eukaryota; kingdom Metazoa; phylum Chordata; class Actinopteri; order Cypriniformes; family Leuciscidae; genus Scardinius; species Scardinius erythrophthalmus. The sequence goes on from NC_138244.1 coordinate 14,257,219, forward strand.
CATATTGTTCACTATCACGGACTGGCCTTCGTTTGACTTCACTTCCCATAACTCCTCTCGCGCGCTCTTCCGGTTTGCTGTCATTGCTGTGCGCTGCACGCGTGACCTCGAGACATAAACATTACTACACGACGCTCCCTTACCACTACTAGTAGTACTGTATTTTGCTCTAATGAGCACTTATGTAGTTTAGTCTTTGCACTCAAAGTAAAGCTTTAGTGATGTTTGCCTGTGCAGTTACGCAGCGGTTACGTCACGGTCTGTGTGTGGGCTCAGTGCAGAGATGTTCAACACTCTTCACCAGGGCTTGGATCTCTCAGGCTCTCCGAAGTTTTTCAGATGCTCCTTCAACCACGAAAGAATTGAATAAACCTATAAAGGAATGGGAATTATTAGTTAGTCCTTTCACAAAGGTCAGGTGTCATTTAGGCTGCAATATATCCATAAAACCACTGGATCCACATACTTTTCCTGAATCTGATCGGGTATTTATTACTGTGCACGTGACAGATGCGAATCAAACTCTTAATGTGGACAGATTTCATGTTCAATATGATGATCAAAGCAATGAACTTCAGATTTTGGACGATGAGATGGATAGCAATGTCACTGTTGAACTGACAGCACCTATTAAATGTGGTAAGGATCTGTATTCCGGCTTGTAAAGAAAATATTAAGGCATGTATATTTTTTTGTATTATATTAATATATTGTTGCTTATTCGTTTAATTGATATTAAAATGTAATTATGATTAGTGTTATTTATTTTAATGTATTAAAAGTTATGTTAGTATTAATGGTTTTACTATGTAGACTGTATTTACAGCAAGTCAATGTAACAAGTTTTACTCAAATTTAATCATGTAAATGAATTGAAATGCATGTGAATCATTCTAGTCTCTGTCCATCCCTCCAGATCTCCACATCAAGACTAAAGACCAAGGCAACGTGAAGATCCAGAATATGGAGAGTGACCTCTGCCATGTGCTCACAGAGAGAGGACACTGTGTCCTAAAATCTGTAAAGGTAATACATAAGCTTTTCTCAAAATTGAGAGTAGCCTACTAGGGAGTCCATGGAAAATTTTAGAGAAGAAAAGGGTTAACTAAATGAATAAATCAATTAATAAAAATGATTGTGCATTACTATAGTATGGAAGCTTTTTTCCGTCACTGAATAATAAATAAATAAATAATAATAATTGCGACTTTTTATCTCACAATTCTGACTTTTTTTTCTCAGAATTGCGATATATCAAGTCAGAATTGTGACTTTTTTTCTCAGAATTGCGAGATATGAAGTCAGAATTGTGAGAAGTAAAGTCGCAATTCTGAGAAATAAAGTTGCAATTGTGAGATATAAAGTTCCAATTCTGAGAAAAAAAAGTCGCAATTGCGGGATATAAAGTCGCAATTCTGAGAAATAAAGTCGCAATTGCGAGATATAAAGTCGCAATTGCGGGATATAAAGTCGCAATTCTGAGAAATAAAGTCGCAATTGCGAGATATAAAGTCGCAATTGCGAGATATAAAGTCGCAATTGCGGGATATAAAGTCGCAATTCTGAGAAATAAAGTCGCAATTGCGTGTTATAAAGTCAGAATTGTGAGATATAAACGGTTAAAAGGTAAAAAAGGTTTCCCCTTAGAACTGGATTTTATATCTCACAATTGTGAGTTTATATCTCACAATTCTGAGAAAAGATGTCAGAATTTGGAGATATAAACTCGCAATTGCGTGTTATAAAGTCAGAATTGCGTGATATAAAGTCGCAATTGCGAGAAAAAAAGTCAGAATTCTGACTTTATAACACGCAATTCTGACTTTATAACACGCAATTGCGACTTTATTTCACGCAATTCTGACTTTATATCTCACAATTCTGAGAAATAAAGTCAGAATTGCGAGATGTAAACTCGCAATTGTGAGATAAAAAGTCGCAATTATCTTTTAAAATGTTTTATTCTGTGGCGGAAACAAGCTTCCATACTATAGAGAGTGACATACAAGAAACAAAATATTTATTTAATCAAAAATACAGAAAAAAACCCAGTAATATTGTAAAACATTACAATTTAAAATAACTGTTTTCTATTTTAATATACACTACCAATAAAAAGTTTGGGGTCTGTAAAGGATAATTTTTTTATCAACAAGGACACAACATCATTTAAACACACAACATCAAATGTGACCGTTAAGACATTTATATTTTTAGATAAAAATATATTTCAAATAAATGCTGTTCTTTTGAACTTTCTATTCAGCAAAGAATCCTGCAAAAAAATGTATCACTGTTTGTTTCCACAAAAATATTAAGCAACCAAAACTGTTTTATTAATAATTGAGCAGAATATTAGAATGATTTCTGAAGGATCATGTGACACTGAAGACTGGAGTAATGATGCTGAAAATTCAGCTTTATCATCACAGGAATAAATTACATTTTAAAATATATTCAAATACTGTTGTACTGTATTTTTGATCAAATAAATGCAGCCTTGGTGGACATCAGAAACTTTCAGAAATATAAAAAACATTTTTTATTTTTTTAACTTTTGACGTATATTGAGTATACTTCCCTTTTAAATTTTATGAAGCGAGTCCCTTGCGTCACAATGATCAGATTTGGGTGGTCTGAGATCTAAAAGATTGAAACCCCCTGAGTTAATGAGTCATAAAGGCCTAAACATATCTTATTTATTGAGATAATAAGGATCTGTTTAATTCCTGTGATTTTGTTTAGGGTCATGTGGTTCAAGTTCAGTCCACAGGAGGAAATGTCACTGGACTCAAGACTTTACATGGGAATGTAGATATCCGCACATCTGGGGACAGTGTAAGTAGTTTTTGATACATAAAACTGCATACATTCTGAAATTGTTATTAAGTCATTGTTTTTGTTCTCCAGAATATCAACATTAAGAAAATTCAGGGAACCACGATGAACCTCTCCACAGAACACGGGGATCTGAAAGCGAAGGCCATCTATGGCGAATCCACCTCAATGTCAACATCCTCCGGGAACATCCAGATTGGCCACGTGCACGGTAAAATGGACGATAACGGTTCATTTTAAACACCTGATGTGCAGTTAAGACATGTATCATTGTTGTTTTACAGGTGAAGCTCTTGTGCGCAGTGAAACAGGAAACATCATGATTGGTAAGTGATAGTCTGAATTGACAGTAGGTCATTAGTCACTAGTTTAGTGCGCTAAAGATGTCCTTCCTGCGTCCCAGACAGCTCAAGTGGTGTCCTGAAGGTGTTTACTGCTGCTGGAAACATTGACGCGTACGTGGGCCAAGACGGAAGTGCAGAACTTCACAGTCAACAAGGTACTAATAATGGACATCAAATACTCAAGACAAGCCTAGTATTAACATATCTGCCTACTTTCTTTTTATCCATTTATCCATTCATTTTTAAAATGTCATGTGGTACGACTCACCTCTTTATGGTGGAAACTTTTATTTGTCATTGGTCCAGGTGCTGTGAGTGTGCGTGTGCCCTCCATCATGAAAACAGCAGTGCAGTTGTGTGGAACCTCTGTTAGCATTAGCTCAGAGATAGAATGTCAAGAGACTGAACGTACTTCAGCTAATGGGAAGACGACAGTCACGGGTGAGTAAAAGCCAGACTCACTTCATGTCTTTTAACTGCTTGAAACATTCTTATTTGTTCAGTTGTATGGGATTAAATACCCATACAAAGTATTGTGGTCACGGATCAAAAAATAATAAGCGTGAATAAAAAAAATTAAAAGTGCATTAATTAAAAAAAAAGAACAAGCATGAATCAAAACTTTAAACACATTAAAAATGATAAACTTATGCTTATATGTTCTTAATATGTTTTCCTCAGTTTTATTACTTTGTGCTGTCTTACATTTTCTGCTCATATTTTACTCTATTGTACGCTTGTGCGTGTCACATTCTGCGCTTGCTTTTCCAAATGTTGCAGTTTGAGTTTCATGTAAATGAGGGCTGGCTTAAGCGTTACCATTGGTCAGTCCACAGCTCGTCCTCCAGCCAATCAATCAAAGAGGGGAGTTGACACCACTCCAATGCACTCTTGCTACAGTCTATGGACTAATGGCTAATGATGCTCACTCGTACCGGGAATTATATTTTGATCAATGACCACATTGTTTGCTATTCTGATCATTTTGCATAATTTTTTTCAGTTTGTGCACTAAATTTTTACATGTGTTTTTAAATTTTTGATTCACGGCAAGCTTATTATTTTTTGATCCGTGACAACACTTTTAGCGGGAATTTAATCCCATACATACCATTTGCAAGTCTAGATCTTATTCTGAAACACAAACATGGCAATTTGACTATTTAAACCGCATTGATCTAACATATTCTATGCATTCATTACATTCTATGTATTCCTTTTAGCTCATTTGAATGGTGGCACGTATGAAGAACGATGGATCAAAGCCACTGCTGAAAAAGGTGCTGTGAACCTGAGAAACCAGAGCTGGTTTGAGACTCTCAGACTTGGGGCTCAGAGTTAAAACCTGCACAGAAGCACCTGGGATAACCCAAATAACCCACTTCAGTGAAGGTTTATGGATCTTGTGTATATCTGTCCAAAAAGACTCTACAAAGTTGAGCGATACGACTGTGTTGATATAAGAGTGGTGAATGCATCTAAATGACATGTTTGAAACAGGATGCATGTAATTTTGTGGGTCGGGTTGTGGGTACGTCCTGCCTCCAAGAATAGAGTATGCAACCAAAGATGGCAGCATATAATGGTGTATTTTCTACATTTTTAAAGTGGTGGTACTCATGTTTTACACAAATTGCAAAACATCCTGTTATGGTATACCAGATTAGATGTTACATATATGATTAAAAGAACTTTCCAAAATAAAGAAATAAACCATTAAATTTCAAGCGTTTATTAATTATTCAATGTCACATGATCCTTCAGAAATCGTTCTAATATGAAGATTTGCTGCTCAAGAAACATTTCTTATTATCAATTTTGAAAACAGCTGAGCTGCTTAATATTTTTGTAGAAACTAATTTTTTTTTTAGGATTCTTTAATGAATAGAAAGTACAAAAGACCAGCATTTATTTTAAACGTTAATCTGTTTATAACATTATAAATGACTGTTACTTTTGATCAATTTAATACATCCTAGCTAAATAAATAAAAAAATATTTCTATCAACAACAAAAACACTTTTTTAATATTGTATGCTCAAAAAAAAACATATTTTAAAGTTATTCTATGGTGATATAAAGACACATTTATGTGTAAGAATTGTACTTGATATTTGCTAAATGAAAACTGAGGAGAGCTGTTAACAAATTCCTGCCTTTTCCTCACGGTTACACTCTTCAATGGTCAATCTTGTAGAAAACAGTGCTTGTTCAACAAATGTTGAACCTATGCAGTTTGTGTTGATCATATTCATGAAGTTCTGAGGCAGGCGGTTTGCAGTGGAGCTGGTTACTGTCAAAGGCAGAATTCACTGGAAGTAGTGCAGGTACGTTTGTTTTATACAACTACACTTCAACCTGGAGACAAAAACAAATATTTAGAGAATACAATTACTCGAGTTGAATGAAATTAAAGCAACACCAAGGAACTTTCCCTCTGCGGTCGCCCTACAAGTTGAGTAAATAATTTAGCCTACCGCATCCTACTGTCGCACGCTCGCTGTTTATCCAGCACAGGAATCAACAATTGTAACGCTTGCCGTAAAGCAAGTCAGATTTGTAGTTTTCTTATGTCTCATTAGAACTACAGAAACGCGACCCGATTTGGCAATCTTATAGCGTGGATATATCAGATAAAGGACCAACGCAGTTGGAATGGCCTTTCACACTGTCACGACTTGATGAACCACTGAAACGATTTTGGAAACATTATTTGAAGGTAAAAAATCCTACTTAGTGTTGCTTTAATTGCCAAATATGTTCATTAACATACTCATTAACAGTGCTGGGTAGCAAGTGATTACATCAGATTCCAAAAAAAGTACTTTTATTATGTTTTAAAACACCAGTCTGGAAAACCATGAAGTAATATAATACTTAATGCACTTCATGCTGTTGATGACAAAGAATGGAATACATTTTCTACCACAGTAATCTACCCATCACTGCTCACTAACATGTGTATCAATGTGTGTTGGTTGCTGTGTAAATCCTTCAGCAAAAAATCTTTTCGAGAATATTTTGAACCAGCTTTTTACATAGCTTTTTGCTTAGTTTGCTCTTTAATAAAGCCTAATGTACCGCTATACAATAAACTGCAATAAAATAAATAACCAATTAACATTAATATACAGTTTTGTGATGTCTGTTATTTGCTGTACGTTGATATTGTGTATACATGCTTCTGGTTATATAGGTGTTACCCTGACTGGCATTAGAGCATGAGTTTAGGGGGTTGAAGGTGGCGAATCCTGGGAGGTTCGGGCCAGTTGAGGTCGTGATCCATTGCTGATACTGTGACACGCGGGTGTACACTCCAGGTTCATTGGGCTGACCACAGTCGTGACCCCTACTGATGATACCAGCCTGAACCCACACTGAACACTGCTGACTCACCATTGGACCACCAGAATCCCCCTACAACAGAAAAAGAGAGGGGTAGTATGCTTTTCAGTTACATTTTTTGTTTGTGGCACTACATTAAACAGTGAACAGTGAACATAAAAAGTCTGATATACTCCTAAACAAACTGTGCTGTAATAAAAATCTAAGTGTGCTTCAACTAAGTGTAAGTGTAGGCTCACCCGATAAATTTTGTGACTATTTTGAATTTCTTTGAATTGCACTGCAAATGTTCATCCTGTTGTTTTTTTAATTGAATTCTGCACAACCCTCATGAGTGCACATGTAGATACGTAGTAGTAATCGGAGTGGTTGTTGTACCTGGCAGGTGTCTTTGCCTCCCTGCAGTAAACCAGCACACATCATGTTGTCTGTAATGATAGCGTCACCCAGCACATCATTACACTGAGAATTAATTATCACTGGAACCAAAGTCTCCTGCAGAGTCCCGGGATAAGACAAATTCACTGGACACACGACAAAACACAATCATCAGTCTGTGACGTTAGTAGAAGGTGTGTATGAGTGTGTACTATATGTGTGTGACCTCCAGATGCAGTTTGTCCCCAGCCTGTGATCCAGCAGTTGGTGCCGGAAGGGAAAATGCTGTCCTCCGCTGCTAGACACACCGGTCTGATATAGTTGGTAAAGTTGACTGAAGAGGACAGATGCAGGAGAGCGATGTCATTGTTGTAGGTGTCACTGCTATAGTCAGGATGTATGACAAGCGTACTGACATTTCTGCTGATTTCATGAGCATGAACACCCTGCTGTGTCATCCTTCCCAAGTACACAAGCAGACTGGATGTGTTGACACCACTGAATATACAGACCACGAGGAAAACAACTATATTACAAGAACAACATGTATAACATCATTTAAAATCTGTGTAAATATGTGTATGTGATTCTAACCCAGCGAAACAGTGAGCAGCCGAGAGCACCCATTCACTGCTGATGAGGGAACCTCCGCAAAAGTGACCTTTATATTTGGGGCTGTGAAGACTAACCTGCCATGGCCACGCCCCCTCATGCGCATCAACTCCACCCACAATACGGGTTTTTAAAGGGCGACGTCCACAAACTGAGAGAAAAAGAGAATAGTTACATAGTAGAATGAGTTTCTTTTTAATAACCATGCGGTTTCAGATTATGTTATGTCATTCTTTCTAGACATCTAGAGGGGCTCTTACCATTCAAATGAGAAAGACAACCTGCAACACAAAAAGTGCTACAGATAAAAGTAAGTATATAATATAAATAATATATATATAGTTCTAAAATGAATTTAGATTTTACCTTTGACGCATGTGAGCAGGGCCATACAGGTCAACGTCCGCATCGTCACTTAATGGTGTTTTCACATATAGTTCATTTTAAAAGAACCAAACCCAGACTCTCTCTTCACTGGCAGGATGGATGTCTATGGTAGTTTTGTCATGTCATTCCTTTAGTAATGTCCACCACCCCTTCTTATCACTAATTTGCCTGATCATTTGCATGTTTCTTCTCTCTTTTGTCGTCCTCACTTCCACAGGCCTAGTTTTACAGCAAATCCATGAATACTTTTCATTTTCATTTATCATGCGGATTTTACTGCATGCTCGACAATAAACTGCATCAGCCTGTGTAGTTTAAATAAAAGTTAAGGTTTAAATGCAAATCTTTGCCAAGACAAAAATAAATGAAATTAGTTCTGTCTGTGGAATTACTATTATTAAAAAGTTTTGATTCCAGTATGCAAGATACAATACAAGATACAAGAATAAATCCAATGCAAGAAGACAAAATTCATTGACTAACTTAACTGTGGTTACATTTAAAGTAAATGCTTTTTAAATTGTACTTTTGTATGTTTTCAAGACAAAAAAACTACAGTAAATCTATGTTGTTGGCACACTTTACATTATTTCAGCATTTTTATAGCATTTCTAACCTTATTTTTTAACTAAATGAAAACAGAAGGATCTTGTTATGTTGCAATATTTTATTGTATGAGTAAACCCACAATACAAATACTATACTATACTATACTACACAGTACTTTAGCATTAAGAATAGTGTCTAAAGTTCAACAGATAGCTAAAGTTTATAGCATATAATCTTATTAAGACATAATAGAATGCAAATACTTAAGTTAAGAATAAAAGGCAACTAATATTTAGTGAACTGTGCATATGATTGTTTTCCTGTTTTTTATTTTATTTTGTGATTCGATATGAACATAAACGTATTATAAACGTATAAATGAATGTATTAATTTACTGACTGACATGGAAGAGAAGAGATTGGTGATTAATGTCATTATTTTTATTACACACAAAAAGTATTCTCGTCACTTCATAACATTAAGGTTGAACCACTGTAGTACACGGACTATTTTAACGGTGTCTTTACTACCTTTCTGGGCCTTGAAAGTTGCAATGACGTTGCTGCCTATGGAGGGACAGAAACCTCTCAGATTTCATCAAAAATATCTGTTCCGAAGATGAGGGTGAGTAATGACAGAAGTTCCATTTTTGGGTAAACTTACACTTTCAGTGTGTGAAATGTGGCATGGTAGGCTACCGTCCTCATTTTACATATGAATTACCATTCGCATTTGAATTTTTCATTCAGTGCCAAAAACGTACTGATTCTCAACCTTTTTGTAGCTACCCTGACAGTATTTTGTAGTAACACACCTTTTGGGAGAGATTTCTTATCAAATGCTTAAATGTTATATAGCCTACTATCTAAATGTTTTCCACAATACAGTAAGTGTTGACTCGACTGGTAATGTCTGCCGTGTCCTCATCCTGCCATATCTGGTCGAGTTGTAGTAATTAACCCAGACTGTAGGGGGCGTCATCGTGACTGTGTTTCCAGTGTTGGACTCGGCGCTGCAGTTTCAGAGCGGCCTGTCTGAGATGAGAAAGGTATAACTCTATAATCATTAACATAGGACTATCTCTGCTCAACTCTATGAAACTAAATCTTCAATATCTGTCCATCGATATTATGCACTGCATTTGTGTTGCCGTCATGGAAGGGAAATGGCACATTGAATCACCTGGAGATGTTCTTGCAGTAGAGCATGCTGATGGACCGCAGATGTGGACAGCTGCACAGGAGGAAAGAAGGGGTGCGGTCAGTCAGGAGAGGACAGCCGCTCACGTCCAGCTCCCTCAGGAAGTGTCCAGCCCTGGTTAGATACTTCACTGCTGTATCTGTCATCTGATGCAGCAAAATATAGTTTCAGCTATTATGTGATATTTACCTTTACCATAGGCCTATATAGCAGTGTCCAATGATCTGAGTGCATTAGTGAGAATTGTTTTTTTTGCATTTTCTAATTCAGGGGTTTTCAAACTGGGGTCCGGGGACCCTCAGGGAGCTACAAGGGAGTGCTTGGGGTCGGTGGAAAAGTTTTAGAGAAAAACATGTACGAAAACATGTAAAATAAATAAGAAAAAATATTCAAATAAAAAATATATAAATTAGGTTGAAATTAATAAATAATACATCAGTACAGTACTATAGTGAGTAGAAAAAATAATAATAATGTAGCTAAATATTTCCTAATTTATTTTATACATATTTAGTGTTAATTTTCACAATATAAATTGGGTCTTTATGCACAAAAATATCTAGCTTTCTTTTAAATTTTAGAACAAGTGTCCCTCACACGAGGATGATCATATTTGAGGGTCCGTGGCATCTAAAGGTTTGAAAAGCCTGTTCTACTTTTATTACAAATCATATTATCAGCATAACCAATTTGAATAAAGTTGAATTTCAAGCATTTGATTATTTGATTAATGACATTAAAATATGTCTAATCCTAAAATTTATTTATTATTTTTTTAACATTTTTTATTTTTTTTATTTTCTTGTTTGAATTTTATTTTATTTGAATCTCGCTGTATTTAGTTGTATTATTCTGGAATTTGTTCATAACAATTTCATTGCATCTCAAATGAACACTATGCACTTATGGGAACATACTACTCTTGTCACATCCTGTTTTTCGCCTACTATATATTAGTGAAGTATGCAATTTCGGATGCAGCCTTCGTTTTTTGGTTAATTAAGTGGGTATCATCCATCATCCGGGTATTTTAAGTGTACTTTTCCTACTTTCAAATTTCAGTGTGAACACACTAATCGTACTATTTATACTACAAAATGACATAGAATAGTGCATAAGTACTTGAACTGGGATGCACTTTTTGTTCATCTGTTAATTGTTTCCTGACTAACTACTTTGTGCACTTATTATTCTTTCAAGATTACTGATTTAAAGTAGTACTTTAGGGCATCCAGCTATTCTGACTGTGGCAATGGTCCTGCAGAAGAAGAAAAGGGCTTTGATGGCACGATCAGACAGACACACACAGTGACACACATCCAAAAGCTCCAGACGAGGACATTGTCGGCAAAACATCTGCACAGAGACAAAATAATGTCACATTAACTTTTCCATAAACAGTAATCAGATTGTAAATTCATGGCAAGCCTTACATTTAGTGATAAAAAATGTAAGCCAAACCTTTATTCCATTATCTGTAATGAAAACACACTCGTTTGCGGTCAGTTTTCTCAGACTGTGATTGGCCCCCAGAGCTACCAGTCCCTGTGAAAGACACATCTTTAATATAATAACAGTTTTGACTACAGCTGTAAAAGGATTATCTGTAATAAATGATATACTAAGTGTACTTTGTCATGTATTTTGCAGCCGGTGATGTCCAGCGAGACCAGAGAATCACATTTGTCCAGACACTCAAAGCCGTTATCTGTCAGGTTCTCACAGAAACACACGGCCAGGTGGGTCAGACTGCTACATCTGGAAATGAATTTTACATTCATACAGTCACTGTATAAGAAGGATTTTAAAATGAGTGCACTGTCTGTAAGTGTTAACTGTTTTCACCTCTGAGTTATTCTCTTCAGGGACAGGTCAGTAACTTTTGGGCAGTAGGAAAGATCAAGCTCTCGCAGTTCAACAGCAGATGGTCCTTCAGTGATGTAATAGATTCCCATATCAGTCACCCTAGATCGGGTAAAAAACACACAACATAAATTGAATGCATTTTAATAGAATCTGAAATGCATGTCAAGAATGAAACCAAATATTCTAGATTGGGGGAGCAAATGTAAAAGTTGTGAATGGAAAGGTGAAACATGATTTTTTTGGATTGTATTAAATCCTATATTATTTTTTTCTGCTGTGTGTATTTTCCACCGGACAAAATTGCGCTTGTTAACTCATGATTTCTGTTCTGTGCGCACCAATCTTGCACTTCTATCTACTCCTCAACCAGACCACCTAGAGACTTCGTGTTTTCGGCATTATGTTAAGGAAGGTCTAATCTCGGGAACGCACAAAAAAAATCCAGGAAAAGATTTACTATCTCTTAGTGTTGTGATCCCATGAGGTGAGAAAATTGCGCTAAAACACTCACCGAGTTTTTATTACTTGTTTTGTCTATTTACACTATAAGAGCAAATAGCCCGCCTTGTTGGCAGAAGCTATTTACACTTACTCTGCACACTAACATCTGGTTGGGCCAGACAAAATTACGGAAGTCACTGGATTGCCAACAGTAGCAATGGTGTCGGGGTAAAGTTTTGAAGCAAATCGACCCGTGTTCGAATCCGAAAATACTGCTATTTTTAGACAGTGTCAATAGAATTTAGTGCTATTTTCACTTAGTTTAAATAGCCACTGCCGAAAGAAAAAACACTGTTTGCATTGTTCTATATATTCACGTCGGTGCAATGGCTTCTCTCACTTGATACAGCCTGAGATATTTAGGTTGCACAGTTTTGTCAGACTTCCTAAAGACTTCAAGCTGGCATCAGTCATGCGAGGACAGTCGGACACGTGGACCTCAGCGAGTTTCTGAGAGCTCCGGCACAGGGCCTTCAAGCTGCTGTCTGTCATTCGCTCATTACCTGAAACGCAGAACACACAGTTTCTGTTTTACTAATCTAGCCTTTCTAGCCGTGCCACATTATTTGAGCGCACAAATACAAACCTTCTATTTGGATCTTGGTGAGGCTGATCACTTCCGCTATGGTTTTGAATGCCACATCAGATAGAAACGGCGAATCCAAGAGGGAAATCTCAGTCAGCACATGACATTTAGACACTAAGACCTTGCAACAAAGAAAAACAACAATCACCAATTCAAACTTAGTGTCTAATAGACGTCATATTTTATGTACATATAACACACACTGTACCTGCACACAGGTGTCAGTGAGGGTGGGCAGGTCATCTAACACAATCTGTTGAAGTGAACTGCAAGCCTCAGCGACATATGTAAATCCATCCACAGATATCTGTAGAGTGGAAAAAAATAACTTTTCTAACATTTATATAATGCAATTAATTTGATCAATCTTTATTCTGATTTATTCCTATAAGCAGCAAAAAGTACCATGATAGCTACCACTTGGATACAGAAGTAGGCTACTACACTTCAAAAAATGATATGATCAATAAGTTATCACAATATATGTTTTTACATCGTTATATAAGTTATACAAGATTCAAATAATTTTCAAAAAAGTTAGTTTAATGTAATTTAAGTTGAAATCACTACAGTGTAATGGACAGTGGACATGTACCATGGTATTCTTTGAGGTACAACATAAATATCATGGATAAATCACTAATAAAAGTACCATGGTAATACTGATTCTGTCCATTATTGCAAATTATTGTGACTAAGAAAGAACCGTAACATGCCGCATCAAAATGATGGTATGCGCTAATAATTTTTTTATGAGACATACTCTGACGGAAATAATAAATATAACAGAAATAGCCGACAAATGATACAGTTCAGTGGAAAGAATTCTTGCTTCTTATGCAAAAAAATAAATAATTCTTCTGTCAGTTATTATTAACCAGTAAACTATAAACGTTTAATGACAGTATTTTACCCAATTCTTCCATTTGTCATCACTTTGAAGAAATAGTTTTTGTGTGGAATTGGAGTGTTTTGGATGGACTTTTCTAATTTTGTAAAAAGGAATTTATCCCAAAACTATTAGTCTATTTTTAAATAGATCCATTTCATATTACATTTATTATTTTATTACTATTCCTTGCATAACTGCACATTTTACATTAATAAATGTACATTTTCAAAGAAAATGCCTTCTTTAAATTCAAAAATTACTTGTAAGACTTAATGGTGTAATACTTACAATTTAACACACTTTAGTTCATTTTAGAATTTCATGTAGGCCTATTAGTGGAGCGGCTAAGTGATATAATCGTTCAGTTTATGATACAAGCGTGAAAATTGGCATGAGCAGTCTCCATGGGTCACTTGACAAGAAAATTGTCCGAGCCACTTGAAATTTCAAGATTTTTCATTTTTCAAGATGGCCGACACCTTAGAGACTGCTCATGCCAATTTTCATGCTTGTATCACCAAATAAACCACTATATCACTTAACTGCTCCACTAAGGTGTCGGCCATCTTGAAATTTCAAGTGGCTCGGACAATTTTCTTGTCAAGTGACCCATGGAGGCTGCTCATGCCAATTTTCACGCTTGTATCATAAACTGAACGATTCTGCCAAACATAAGCACTTAGCCGCTCCACTATATTATAACTTTTTTGGAATATTTTGTTTATTGCCTTCTTATCCTTAAAATGCTGTATTTTTGTTTAAAAAAAATGGGACAACACTTTACAATAAGGTTTCATTAGTTAACTACTTTAGTTAACAAGAACTAAGAATAAACAATACTTCTAAAGAATGTATTAATCTTAATGTTCATTTTAAAGGAACACTCCACCGTTTTTTGAAATAGGGCTTATTCACTTTCTTTCCTACATTTAGATAGGTGGGCAAATGCATTTTTGCCCCCCCTAATATAGTCCTTAATATATATGTCAATATCTGCCTAGGAAATTGCCTAGTGTTAATCTGCATCGCTATTTGTACTTGTTGTGAATACGCAGGCCACAAGAAGTAATTAGGTGGGTTTTTTTATTTTTTATATCACTTTTACTCAGGACATGCTAGCTGGCAACAAAGGATTCCATTCATTATGCTAAGCTAAGCTAGCGCCGACCCTGTCAAACTAAAACAATGCATGCACTGAGACAAAAATGCATTTGCCCACCTATCTAAATGTAGGAAAGAAAGTGAATAAGCCCTATTTCAAAAAACGGTGGAGTGTTCCTTTAACATTTATTAATAGATTATTAAAATAAAAATTTGTATTTGTTAATGTTAGTTAATGCACTGTGAACTAACATAAACAATGAACAACTATGTTTAATGAACTAACATTAACAATGATGAATAAATACAGTAATAAATGTATTGTTCATTGTTAGTTAATACATTAACTAATGCTAACAAATGAGACCTTATTGTAAAGTGTTACCAAAGCAATAATGCTATCAAATGACACCTTATTATAAAGTGTTACAGTTGCTACGATAAACGCATTGTTGTGATGTTTGCACTGTTTTGGCAGCAGAGCAGTGAAACGCAAGAAAGCTTTCTCTGTGAACCGCCTGTAAATATGAACTAATATTACTAGTGTGCATTTCCTATAGGCTATGTGTCAACTCTAACCTGAGAACAACCGGAGAGGTCTAGATGACTGAGTCTGTGACAGCCTTTCCCTGTGGTGAGATACTGCAGGCCTTTATCAGAGAAACCCATGCAGTGTGCCAGATTCAGAGACCGCAGCATCACACAGCATCTTTTAAACAACAGTCAGTGCCAGAACTATACAAATACAGTTATTTCTTTCATTCTAGTTGTGTAATGAGAAACATAAGAAGTTTGTACCTTGAGAGGACTCTTATAGTGCCATTAGTAATATGAGTAAAGGCCAGATTAAGATAGAGGAGAGAGTGACATCCCTCTAAAATCATCTTCATATTTTCATCCTGTCGAGAACAAAAAAAGGTGTTAGATTGATAAGCAGCAGCAAAACCTATAATCACGTGTTTGTTTTCTACTTGCATTAACATTTTGGCATTCGCTCAGATTGAGTTCTTGAAGATTTCGGCATTGACCTTTGAAAATAAAACACATGCAAGATCCTTACATCATTGATCAAACTGAAAATGTGTGTAATTTTAGACTGATTAAAGTAGTTTTACTGATGCGTCTGAAGCTCGAGCCCTGCACCATTGTGCAACCGCACAAGTTCACAGAGATCACATAGACACGATGTGCCCGCAGTTTTCTCTCCACAGTCTGATCTGTGATCCAGCTGCCCTCAGGGGAGAAGTCAATCTGTGGAAACACATCTTACAGATTATACTGGATATATATCCTTGTGAAAAAGAAGTGCACTTTAGCATACTTTTAAAAAAGAGTATGCTTATTGCAGAAATAATATGTTTTACAAGAATTTACTTTAAGTTGAAACTGAATGTAATGTTTCCGGTCACTTCATTGAATGTTATTTAATTAAATGAAAATGGTATATCTTGGCCCTCTAGCGGTTAAGAAACCAAACTGCATGCATGTTGCGGAAGAACATTGTTTTGGTTGTGCTTCGGCTCTGTGTGACGCAGTGCGAATGAATATAGTTCTTTCTCATAAAAAGAGAGATTTTCCTACTGCTCGTAAAAAATAGGCTATTACCAGTTTAGATGGAAAGGAGCTTACTAGCACATTACTAGGACACTACATCCTTGAAAATAAATTCCAGCGCAAAAAATATACAATGAACTCTGTTAAAGAGCTACTTATGGCAATTTATCTGTTAAAAAAAAAATACCGTACTCACCTGTTGAGTAAATTAAACTGCATCTCTCAATGTTTTTACAACATTTCAAATCCCTTAGTTCTCGCCATCTCAGAAAGCCAAGCAAAGCCAAGAATGTTGATTCTTGATTTATTACGAGCTCTGTCAGCGCTTTTATTTTTAAACGGGCGATTCCTCGAAGGTTCGAGATTTAGCTGCTCCCTAACGACCTTTCTCTAGCTAACTTATGCCACACCCACACCATACTTACACACGGCAAAGTAGCCGGAGCAACTTCTCTTGATTTACGGATAGCCTATGTGGAGACACGCACGGGTGGCGATATTTTTTTTCCCAGGATGGTAGGGGAAGACTCATTAATATTCATTAGGGAAGTCATCACTGATTGGTCTGATGACCTACCCCTAACCCCGCCCCTAAACCTACTCGTCACTGGGGGCTATGTGATGACCTACCCCAACCCCGCCCCTAAACCTACCCGTCACTGGGGTAAAGACCAATCAGTGATGACTTCTCTAATGAATATTAATGAGTCTTCCCCTACCCTCCTGGGAAAAAAAATATCGCGCACGGGTGAGTGACGTATGTATGCAATTTTTCTTTGAAAACCATCCAATATGCTTGAATCAAGACAAAAAAAAAAAAAAAACCGTTTTGACTCATTATTTAAATTTAGTTAATTTTGAACAAAATGTTTTACAATCCGGTTTGTAGCCTACAAGGTTGGTTACAGCCGAATGTAACGTTAGGCCTACTCAGGGGCGTCGGACTGGGGGGATAAAGGGTACCGAGTTCCCAGGGCCCGAGGCAGGGGGGGGGCCTTAGAAGTCAGTTTTCTATACATACATATACATGCACTAACATTTTTATAACATTTATGTACAAATAAAAAAGTTCCTGTGCAAAACTAAACTTGTAGTTAGGCACTGGTTTGGTATAAAAAAGTGATTTTCATGCTGTGC
The DNA here is from genome assembly GCF_964197995.2 of Scardinius erythrophthalmus. Classification (NCBI taxonomy): domain Eukaryota; kingdom Metazoa; phylum Chordata; class Actinopteri; order Cypriniformes; family Leuciscidae; genus Scardinius; species Scardinius erythrophthalmus. The sequence continues at coordinate 14,274,510 of NC_138244.1, forward strand.
ATGGCCCCACCACCCCTCTCGAATCAATGTAAATGGTACGACCCGCAGGTCAGGTGCTTCTGCTACGGACCCGCGGTGAATCAATTGATGAGAGACAGGAGGAGCTGGAGTGAGCTGTGATAGGAATTAGGAAGACAGGGGAAGAGTCATGTCTTTCCTTAAGAAAGGAAAATAAGGGGCTAAAAAACGAAAAGAAAAGAAGATTAAAGAGAGAAAGGCAAATGAGGGCAAGCAGTTGCTCACTCAGTTTTTTGAAAAGAAAGGTGAGCTCCAAATGCATCATCGAGCATTGACATTGTTTTAACATAAATATCTACTCCAGGTAGAATAGCATACATTTATGTTCGTACTCTGTTTGAATAATATACCAATACTTTATAGTATCACACCATACATACAGGGATGCAAACAGCGCGCTTTTCGGCGCCTCGCGCTTTTTTCACGTCAGTTTGGGTGACAAAGTCATCTGAGGCCATTCCATAGCTTAATGTGAGGGACAGATGTCGTATTACATCATTAAAGTTTACGGAAACTCGTTTTCGCTCCTCTGCGGCTGTCAATCTCCATTCAGTAACAGCTAACTTAACTAACGTTATTCAAACAGCGCGCGCGCCTCTGCCGGTTACAGCAGGATGCACGGTAAAACTCTCTCCAATATGATATATTAACATTATAATGCTTGATCTGTAGAGAAAAGGCTGTGGATTTACATAAAATGACTTTATTTTGTTGGAGTTTGTTGCTGTTTTTAAACGACTCGCTACCGTGTGCCTGTTAGATCACAAGGACTATGAATCGGCATCAGACGCACAATAACTGGAATTTAAAACTGAAGAAACAAATGATCAATAAACTGTTGGACAGATAAACACTAGAATGTGTGCGCTCGACATGTCTTCGCTTTGTGCCGTGAACTTTTAAATGCACACTTGCTGTGACTCCATGTCGCTTTGAGCACATCATTCTGCACCTGCGATGCGCATACGCGCTTTGTGCGCTCTGTTTTGAAGCGTTTCATACCTAGCCTGCTCAATGCATTTCAAATAAGCATAATTTAATTGTGTATTATTTCTGTGTAGTGTAGCGTAGGCTATATACACTTCTAAATTCTTGACATTAATATATAAATATAAAATTGAGAAATGTATGATTGCCTAATTGAATTTTATAAGAGTACTAATAGCAATTTGTTTTTATTAACGTGTAGATTTGATAAAATTACTGTGCAGATTTTTTCAAGAATTACTTTTTGCTGCTGATTTATAGGCCTACACTCAATAAGTTTAATAAAAATACAAAATAATACATTTATGTAATATTTAAAGGTGTTAACCGTAATCTTACTCTGCAGAAATCAGATGTTTACATGAAAACACTGTATATTTCCCTCCATTGTCAAAATCTAACACCGCAAAACGTTTCGGTTACTCACGTAACCTCTGTTCTCTCTAGAAGAGGGAACGAGTATTGCGTAGTTGCTTACGCTACGGGAAAGCCTTTCTTTCTCGAGATACTGAAGCCAAAAATTATCCTTAATTTTTATAATCTTGTCAACGCAGTGCGGCAGCCTGCAGACCTAGGGCAAGCTTACTAGCGTGCCCATTGGCTGCCCTGCGGCAACTGCAGCAGCCTACCGCTGAGCCCTTGGCGTGACGTCACGACCAATGAGCGCGCTTGGCGCGCTTAATGCGTCACAGCCCGCGAAAAGGGGTGTGGCTTAGCGTATATAAACAGGGCTCGGAGGCTGCTTCTCTGGTTTCTGTCGCATGAAGCGAAATGAGCTCGTGGTGCGAGCACGGCGGGCTACGCAATACTCGTTCCCTCTTCTAGAGAGAACAGAGGTTACGTGAGTAACCGAAACGTTCTCTTACGAGAGGTTCTCTCGTATTGCGTAGTTGCTTACGCTACGGGAACGCCCTAGTCAACGCCGTGCGCGCCCAGCATCCACTGAATGAGTCCCAGGGAGAGCCCGGGGAACGTGATAGCAGAGAGCCGGGCGGCCCGAAGAGGGCTAGCGCCGTACATAAGCACACACTAGGGGGTTAGGAGCGGCACGGCCGGTCCGAACTGACAATTCCCTGCATAGTGCAGCTCAACCAGTAGAGCTAAATCACACAACGTAGCCCGCGCACAGATAGTGGGCTGGCATACGCGAGACTTAGACTGATAACACTTTCGCCTGCAAGGCGGGAACATCCAGGTTGTAAAACCTAACAAATGTGGAGGGGGAGGCCCAGCCTGCCGCTGCACAAATGTCATGAATGGGAATCCCGCTGGACCACGCCCACGACGAGGCCATGCCTCTGGTGGAGTGAGCTTGAATGCCCAATGGGCACTGCAGGTCTTTAGACGCATAAGCAGCAGCAATAGCGTCCACTATCCATCTGGACAGGCTGTGTTTCGAGGCGGCGAGACCCTTGGTGCGCCCGCCAAACGAAACAAAGAGCTGTTCCACCACTCGTTTGACTGAAGACAGTGCTATCAGAAAAACGGTTTTGAGCGTGAGGTATTTCATATCCACAGTTTCCAAGGGTTCGAAGGGATGCGCTTTCAGGGCCTCCAAGACCAGTGAAAGATCCCACATAGGAACCGAGGGGGGTCGCGGGGGGTTCATCCTCCTGGCTCCTCTAAGGAAGCGGATGACGAACTCGTTCGTTCCTAATGCGCGGCCCAGCTCTGAACAGAGAGCGCTGAAATGGCCGTGACATAGACTTTGAGCGTGGAGGGGGACCTGCCCGCGTCCAGTAACTCTTGAAGGAAACACAGTACTCGCGATACCCCCACATGTCTGTGGATCGAGCCCCTTAGCAGTGCACCATCTGTTAAACACTGACCATTTCGACATGTAGAGCCGCCTCGTAGAGGGGGCTCTAGATTGTATGATCATGTTCATGACCCCGTCTGGCAGATCAGCGTGTAATCGTTGAGGCTCCACGCATGCAGAGACAGCGCTCTGGATGGGGATGCCATATCGAGCCGCGGGCTTGAGAGAAAAGGTCTCTCTTCACCGGTATCGGCCAGGGGGCTGAGTCTGCCAGCTGTATTAGATCCGGGAACCAAGCTTGGTTCTCCCAGTATGGGGCTAAGAGGAGCACTGTGTGGCGCGCTTCCCTGATTCTCTTGATGACCTGAGGCAGCAGAGAGACCGGGGGAAAAGCATACAGCGGGCCGCTGGGCCGGGTCTGGGCCAGCGCGTCCTCGTTCTTCGAGAAGAACTCTGGGCAATGAGCGTTGTCTTTTGACGCAAAAAGGTCGACTTTCGCTTTGCCGAAACGGCGCCACAGTGACTGGACTGTTTGGGGGTGTTGAGACCACTCCCCAGGGGGAACGCTGTCCCTGGACAGTCTGTCGGGGCCCTCGTTCAGGTGGCCAGGCACATGCGCGGCTCTCTCAGCGAGCGCAGAGAGTGCTGAGCCCACACGAGGAGGCGTTCCGCCAGGGTGCAGAGCGTCTGATCTGACACCGCCCTGGCGATTCACATAGGCCACTACCGATGTATTGTCCGTGCGGACTAGAACATGGTGACCGTGGAGGAATGGGAGGAAGTGTTTGAGAGCTTTCTCGACCGCGAGCATCTCTAGACAGTTTATGTGTAGGAGATTCTCCTGGTCTGACCAGCGGCCATAGACCGGTCTGCCTTCGAAGAGCGCTCCCCAATCTAGGTTGGAAGCGTCTGTCGAGACAACTTTCCGGTGTGAAATCACTCCCATAGTCACTCCTGTGTGATACCATTCGGCTGCCAGCCAGGGCTGCAGGGCTGAAAAGCAGCTCTGATTCACTCTGACTCGCAAGCCGCCGGCCGCCCAGGCTCGGTGGGGCACGCGCGCTTTCAGCCAGCGTTGAAGCGGGCGCATGCGCAGTAAGCCCAGCTGGAGCGCTGCTGCAGCTGAGGCAATATGCCCCAGGATACGCTGGAATGTCCCCAGCGGAACCCGGCTGCCTATTTGGAGGGATGCGGCGAGGAGGCGGATGCGGCGCGCGCGCTGCTCCGACAGTCTGGCCGTCATAGCCACCGAGTCCAGTTCTATTCCAAGAAGGAAATTGACTGACGGGGCGATAGCGAGCTCTTGGTCCAGTGACCGAGAGACCCAGATCCTCCAGATGGCTGAGAAGCGCTGTTCCGTGAGACACAAGTTCCGTCTCTGACAGCGCTAGAATAAGCCAATCGTCCAGATAATTCAGTATTCGCATTCCCTGTTTTCTCAGGGGAGCGAGAGCCGTGTCCATGCATTTCGTAAAGTACGGGGTGCCAAAGACAGGCCGAAGGGCAGGATTGTGTACTGATATACTCGACCGTTGAAGGCGAATCTCAAGAATGGCCTGTGACGGGGAGTTATCTGGATCTGAAAATATGCGTCTTTTAGATCGAGAGAGATAAACCAGTCTCCTGGGCAAATCTGCGCGAGGATTTTTCTGGTTGTGATCATTTTGAACGGCCGTCTCATGAGGGCTTTGTTCAGATGTCTCAGATCTAAAATAGGTCTTAACGCTCCGTCCTTCTTGGGTACGAGGAAGTAGCGGCTGTAAAGGCTCGACTCGCTTAGAGAAGGATGAACCTGTTCTATAGCCCTTTTGCGCAGTACCTTCGCCATTTCGGCTTGAAGCAGGTGCGCAGCTTCTGAACTCACTTTCGTCTCCGTCTGTGCTAGAAGCGCGGAGGGCGACGAGCGAATTGAAGCGAATAGCCGTGTTTTATAGTACTCAGCACCCATTCTGACGCGCCCTGAATAGCTTCCCATGCTTCCGCATGCATAGCTAGGGGTCGAATGGTCTCTGGGTTCAGATCGCCACGCTGCGCGGGATTGGGGAACCTGTATCAGAGAGGATGGAGCGGCGTGCGCGCCGCTGGTGCTCGAACACGGGGGCTGGTAAACAGTATTGGCCGGCTGTACAGCGTTCGGTAGCTCGGTCCCAGAGGATGGAGCGCGATTTGCTGACAAACACCCCTGGCGCGAAAGCGGCGTGGGGATTGTAATGTCTAAAAGTGAGTGCGCGTGCACCTGAGCGGGCGCAGAGTTTACACTTATGACACGGCCAGAGTTTGGGAGCTTAGAGGGTGTGCGACCCGAGGTAACTGAATGGCAGAGCGAGCAGCGGGTAGGTGTGAGCACAAAGTTGTGGGCACATTTACTACACTTAGTACTCGAGCGGCTTGTGTCCGCTTTATGAGAGAGCGCTCTATGCGCGTTACCATGGGGACCATGTTTGTGTGAAGCAGTGAGCACATGGGAGTGGGCACATTTTCTACACTTATAACACCCTCGGCTTGAGCCGCTGTTGCCCGGGGTAACCGAGTGGCAGAGCGAGTTACAGGTAGATGTGAGCACAGAGTTGTGGGCACATTTACTACACTTATTACTCGAGCGGCGTGTGACCGCTTTATGAGAGAGCGCTCTGAACGCGTTACCATGGGGACCGTGTTTGTGTGTAGTAGTGAGCACATGGGAGTGGGCACATTTTCTACACTTGTAACACCATCGGCGTTATAGAGCAAATGCTTTGATGGCTCATATGTTTAGACGCTCATAAATACTCAAGCACCATCCTGTGAGATGCAGGTTCGCTTTCTGTATGTAAGAAAGCTGGCCGCGAGCTCGGAGAAGACAGCAGAAAAAATATTTTCTGCCGCCAGAGCCGGATTTGAACACGGTTCTCCAGTGCAGAAGCGTAAAATTCTGCCACTGAGCCACAGGGGCACACATGAGCTTCCAGTTGGTGCGAGCATATGACCGAGCGTCGTGTTTCGGCGTTTGTTTGCAGGCGCGCGTGTATTAAAACAGGCCCGTTTACTGCAGCATTAGTATTTCCAGCCGCCTAACTTAGAGGGGACTGAGAAATATGTATCCCGTGAGATGCGGGTTTGCTTTCTGTATGTAAGAAAGCTGGCCGCGAGCTCGGAGAAGCAAGCAGAAAAATGTTTTTTTTTTTTTTCTGCTGCCAGAGCCGGATTCGAACACGGGTCTCTGGTGCGGAAGCCTAATGTTCTGCCACTGAGCCACAGGGGCACACATGAGCTACTGGTCAGTGCGAGCATATGACCGAGCGTCGTGTTTCGTTTCGGCGTTTGTTTGCAGGCGCGCGTGTATTAAAACAGGCCCGTTTACTGCAGTATTAGTATTTCCAGCCGCCTGAACTTAGAGGGGACTGAGAAATATGTATCCCGTGAGATGCGGGTTTGCTTTCTGTATGTAAGAAAGCTGGCCGCGAGCTCGAGAGAAGCAAGCAGAAAAAAGTTTTTCTGCTGCCAGAGCCGGATTCGAACACGGGTCTCTGGTGCGGAAGTCTAATGTTCTGCCACTGAGCCACAGGGGCAAACATGAGCTTCCAGTCAGTGCGAGCATATGACCGAGCGTTTGTTTGCAGGCGCGCGTGTATTACAACAGGCTCGTTTACTGCAATAATAGTATTTCCAGCCGCCTGAGCTTAGAGGGGACTGAGAAATATGCGAGGATTGGAGGAAGTCCGGCCTAAGCGGGACGAAAACACTCTCTCTTCCTCCTTTCGCCGGTGCTCGTGACGTCCGCTCTGATATCCCTTGAGAACGGCGCAGTTGCGCGGCTCGAACAAAGGGAGAGAGAGCGGGAAGATGTCATTATGTGCTGTGACATCGTTTGTTTGCAGGCGTGCGTGTATAACAGGCTCGTTTACTGCAATATAGATATTTCTAGTCGCCTGAGCTAGGAGGGGACTGAGAAATGTGTGAGAAACGGAGGTGGCCGGAGAGTGACGCGCGCGACCGAGACGCGGGGTAGCTTTCTTATAACGTAAAGGAAGCCAGCCCGTGACCGTCTACTTCTAACATCCCTTGTGAGCGGCGCCTTGCGCGGCTCGAACAGAGGGGGAGAGGGCGTGCGTCATCCGGGGGGGGGTAGCTTCCTTGTAACGTAAAGGAAGCTATAGCCCGTGACCGTCCGTTCTGACATCCCTTGTGAGCGGCGCCGTTTGCGCGGCTTGACAGAGGGGAGTAACCAGCTGGTCTGCTTCATCCCCTGAGGCGACGGCAGTGCGGGCAGAGGCCGGCCGCTGCGCGTCGGTGAAGGGCGGGGGAGAAGGAGAGAGCGAGGCTCGCGGGAGGGGCTCCGGCGAGCGCTCAGCTATAACCACCGGCTCGGAAGGCCTTTGAGAGCGGCGTTTTTTCTTACGCGGCCCGGAAGAGGCAGCCGGAGAAGGTGGAGGATCGTGAAACATGGCGAGTCGAGCCCGCAGGGTCGACATCGGCAAGTCCTCACACTGTTCGCAGCCGCCCGTGAAGGGCGCGGGCTGCGTGGTCGAAACCCAGGCAGAGAGCGCAGATCACGTGGCGGTCTCCGTCGCTGAGCGCGGCTCTGCACGAGCCACAGGATGAGCGAGGCATTTGCAACAACGCCTCGCGCTCTTTTAGATGCAAAGTGTGTCGCGGGGCGAACACACAAACACATACAACACAGAGCAGTAAAAGGATATATTCGCCGGATAGCGAAGCAGGCAGGGAAAGCTGAAGGCGGCGAAGGCGGCCGGCGTCCTCAGGCTGAGATCCTCGGCGTGCTGGTCGCTTGATTCGACGGCGGCTTCCTCAGAGAGCAGCGATGCGTAGAGCTTCGCTGAAAAGACAGAAATCAGAGAAGCAGCCTCCGAGCCCTGTTTATATACGCTAAGCCACACCCCTTTTCGCGGGCTGTGACGCATTAAGCGCGCCAAGCGCGCTCATTGGTCGTGACGTCACGCCAAGGGCTCAGCGGTAGGCTGCTGCAGTTGCCGCAGGGCAGCCAATGGGCACGCTAGTAAGCTTGCCCTAGGTCTGCAGGCTGCCGCACTGCGTTGACAAGATTATAAAAATTAAGGATAATTTTTGGCTTCAGTATCTCGAGAAAGAAAGGCTTTCCCGTAGCGTAAGCAACTACGCAATACGAGAGAACCTCTCGTAAGAGAAACACAGATCATTAGCGCCTATTTTACCGCATTGCTTTGCAAATTAGCTCGCGCACGCTCTTACATTAAGTACAGAATTGTTCTCAGTTTAATGCACATCTTAATGATTGAAAATTACTAATTTTAAAAACGTAATTCAAAGACTGAATGTCTAGTTTGGCGGTTAGTGTACCCTGTGATTCTATAGTCTGCATTTATTTTAAACAGACAAATAATCATCAATTAACTTATACTTTTGACAATAAAACAAAAATATATTAATCAGAGTGTGGCTTATTTTGTTTACATTTTAAGTGTTTTTATGATTAAAAATGCAATACCCCACCCATTGGTATCACTATGGTATTTGGTACGGGGGCCCAGCAAGATGGTTTGTACCCAGGGCCCAAAATTTGGTGCTACGCCCCTGGGCCTACTGACAAGCATTTATGATAAACTAAAATATACTTTAATGTATTTCTTATTTAAACTTGTATGTATGTTTAAATATATTTCTAATTACACATTTGTAATGATGAAGTTGCAATTACCCTACATTTAAAATATAATAACTTGCTTTAGTATGTTAGTCAACACATCAAAATAAGTGTACTTCGTTAAAGCATGAACAAAATATTATTAAAACATGATGATGTAAAATGTACTTTAAAGTAAAACTTTAATTTTACATTAAAGTGCACTTTTTTAAAAATGTGTCAAGTAGTAACAAGCACTACAAGAGTACATTCAATACAGCTAAGTGCACTTGTTTTCCACAAGGATAGCTGAATTAAAGTGTTTAAGTGAGCTGCACTGACCTCAGTCCACAATGAGCTGATTTGAGTGATCGCTTTCCAAGAATGACACACCTGAGCGCATTTCAGGAGGTCACGCACGCCTAGACATTGGAAGATCTGCACCAAATAGTTGATTAAAATCACAGTTGACTTGAAGCCAGTTATATAATGGTAACATAACAGAGGTTAAGTGATACCTTAAGAGACAGCTTGTTAGGCAGCAGTGATAGTCTGTCCTGTCCGTTGCCCTGTGATATCTCTGAGTTCAGACTTTCTTGTATCTCTCTCTCTAGCCTCTGAACATACAGACAAGCATAATACCTAAACATCTCATGCATTTGTGTTACACACATTTTAACTTGAAAAACTACCTTAAAATATTCCTTCGTTCTTTTAGCTTCATGCACAACACGACGCCAAGTTATAATGATGTTTCTGCAGTGAACAGACTCCTGTGCTTTCTGTAGTTTCCTCACAGCATCTGGATAACATAGGTAATGCCTTCATGTTACAATATTAATAGAGAACAAAATGGTGTTTAAGTTGGATTTCCTAAATATTCCAACTTTGAATGTAATCTGATGTAATATATAGGCAGTACCATTCTGCCTGTGTTTGCAAAAGCAAACCCACGCTGTCCACTTGATGAAAGCCTGTTTTATCCTTCTCTGTGTGAGATACAACTTAGCCTCTTCCATTCTCTCAAGGAGCCTGGCAGCGTTCATTTTCTTCTTCGAAATATAACTCTTCCAACCCCTTTAACACGAGAAGTCAGACATTAGCCTAGTTGACACCGGCCCGGTGTTTTTTTGTACATGAAGAACCTTTAACATTCCACTGCACAAAAGTTATTTGAGTGGAAAAGGGTTTATTAGATTTTTAAAAAGTTCTTCACACTGAGAACTTAAGAACTGATCAATGAAAAGGTATTTGGGCAACCAAAAAATGGCAAAACCCCCTTTTGGAACAATTCCGAGTGGATCCAAAGCAGGTTTTGTTTGCTGTTGTGGCTCTTTTACAGTACAGTTTTGACACTCACATGAAACACATTCTGGTCAGGTTGGTTCGATAACACGAGAACGCTTTCTCCAACGAATGTGACAGAAACTGTGAGAAAAAATGAGTTTTAGCAGATGGAGGTTTGATAGCTCAACCCTATTCACTCTGAATAAAGAATCCATTATATGAGATTTACCTGGCTGTCTTCTGAATCTCCAAAAATATCATACACAATGCTTCCTGCCAGTGAGAAGATTTGTTTGTCTTTGTCAATAAATGTGTGCCTAAAGAATTCAGAAACAATTTACATTTTAGGGCTATTATTAGTGTTATTTACTGTATTATACTGTTTAAAGCTTATAAACTTGATTTTACATCATCATTTATATTCTAATGTCACAAATTATACACAAGCCCACATACCAGCGAAGCTCGAAATCCTGATCCTCTAGAATTGATAGGATCTTCTCTTCTATAAAGTGCAAAGGATCTTCAGGGCATGACACACATAACCCAGCAAGCAAAGCCTAGTTTAAATGCAAAATATAATAAATAGCATTAATAATCCTTTAAAAAATGTTCATGTTATAAACAAATGAATTGGATTGTGTTCAATTGCACTATTTCCTTGGCTGGCTCATTCATTAACTAGATCATTAAATCACCTTGTAAATCTGAGGAAGTGAATGTTTAATGAAGTAGTCTCTCAATATTGGATCTGAATCTTGCCAAGAAGTCATCATAAAATCGATCGCAGTTGAAGAAGTAGTTTAATAATTTCCAGCAGTTAGTGCAACAATAACCTGAGACACCTGTAGCTTCTGTTACATTCATGTTGCTTGGTGACCTGAGCAAGTGGTTGGTCAGATGAAAAAATCCACGGAGTATGTAATAGCAAAAATACCTAGTTAGTAGTTTTCATATATTATCCACAAAACAAAAACTATATACCTCTGAGTCCAAACTTTACATTCATTGAAAGGCTTTGGGATATGCTGGAGTAGAGTTTGCTTGACTCTTGCATTATCAATACAATATCTTAAACCAAAAACTGATGCCTCTCGATGGAAATAACATCAAAACATTTATTTCCATCAAGAGGTGTGTCAATTTTTGGTCAAGATCATGTATTGAGAATGCAAGAGTCCAGCACTCTGTAAAGTCTCCTCCAGCACATCCCAAAGACTTGCCAATTCATGTGTGAAAATGCTTCCTCCCAACCATTCTTTCACAATTTGAGCCTGAGGAATCTTGATATTATCATTCTGGAATATGGCCATGTGTCTTCCTACATGGTTGTTTAAGAAATGAAAAGCTACACAGTCCATCAATTAGGGTTAGAAGAACAGTCGCCAAACATGCTAGAAACATAATAACCACTGCAATAATGATCCAAGCATTTATTTTCCTATTAAATCCAAACAGCGATTTCTTTTTTGGCCAGGCAATTTGTGTTTTTCAAAAATGTGAAATTATTCTTTGTGTATGTTTTATTATTTGTTATATATTTTGTATTTGTTATATATTTGTTATATATTAGCTAAATTAATCAATGAACGCAACTCCGCGAAACGTTTTGGTCGTCCACTGATGCAATAGGCGGCAACGCGCCGAGGAGGCACCCGACGAGTATAATGTGACCAGGAAGTGGGTGCATCTTTATTTATCCTGTCGGACAAGAGCCATGTGTTAACATTTTCTGTATGAAATCTGCGCATATCGCAGAATGGGAGATGACAATGTCATAGCCCGGCTCGGCAGCATGAAGGCTCTGTTGGGGATTGTAGCAGGAGCCGGAGCTTCATATGGCATTTATAAACTAGTCGTTGGTCGTGTAGGAGATGGAGGAGTGAACAGAAAAAAGTCTGCTAAAAGTGTGACTATTCAGCCCGGGAGCTTAATGGACAAAGTCTCTGGATTTAAAGTTGTCAGTAAGAGTGATAATCTGAATCCGTGTGCGGAGACTGAATCTAGTAAGTGACATTGAAATGTTTTTTATGATGGTATGAAATACTGACAGCTCTATAGAAGTTTACAATATTTGTTTTTGAATCAAACACACAGTATTGGGGAGTTTGTTCATTTTGTTCTCTCAGGTTCTTGATCTTTTCATACAAATCTTTTCTTTGCTGTTTTTTTCTTCTCATAAGGTGAAATTCACTCAAAATCTGCTGCCAGCCTGGAGCCTCGACATCTGAGCATGCTTCTCTCTCTTCTGCAGAGCAGCCCAAACCCAGAAGAGAGGAGAAACGTTCTCGTAACCTTAGGAAATGCTGCTGCCTTTACAGTAAACCAGGTCATCTAATGGTTTGGCATCTAGACATTGTGCATTATTCTTACATTTTGCAGAAGAGTAAAAAAAAAAAGCTCTCAAATTGCAGTTGATGTATCATGTTTACAATACATTTTTGCTTTTCTTAAATAGGATCTTCTGCGAGAATTTGGAGGTCTTCACATCATAGCAGGCTTCCTCTCAGACCCTTCATCTGAGATCCGGGTTCAGACTCTAAACGCTCTGAACAACTTAAGCATGAACATCCGCAATCAAGAGCAGCTGAAGGTATTGCAAATACTGTATATTTGATTATATAGGCTTTTTTGTATTATTTTATTATCTCGGTAGTCGGTACATGCCTGTTGCTTTTGATCCAGTGTTTGTAATGGTTAACTAATATTCAAAACTGTTTTTGATGAAAAAAATAAAACTGAAATAAAATAAAATATAAATAACGGATGAAAATCTTAAACTTAAAATCTAAAAAAAAAAAAAAAAAAAAAGTTGAAGTATAAAAATGTTAAAAAATAGAAATTAGTGCTGTCAAATCGATTGATCACTATTAGCCGCATCTAACATAAGGTTTGTGTGTGTGTGTGTGTGTGTGTGTGTGTGTGTGTATATATATATGCACACACACACACACAAACCATAATATTAATCACGATATATATATATATCTCACAGCACTAATAGAAATAAACAAAATATATATAGCCTATAGAAAAAAGTTAATAAAAATGACATGAGCACAAAGCGAAATGACTAAAACTTGAATGAATTTTAAAATAGCAAATAAAAGCCAATTCAAATAATTAATAAATGCTATATAAATAAGACTAAAATAGCATGTTCTCCCACACCTCTCTGTTGTTGTTCAGATATATATCCCGTCAGTGATGCAGTTGATTGAGATGTCACCGGTGAACTCTGACCTTCAGCTGGCAGCGCTCCGATTACTCACTAATCTGTCAGTCACCGATAATCACCAGCATCTGATGAAGAATTCCATCACCCTCCTCTTATCGCTGCTCGTAGTGAGCAACGAAGTCCTACAGGTGATTTTGGATTTATGAGTTAAAAGATATGTGTACAGAATCAGATTTATTGAATATTTTATCTGTTCCTGCAGATCCAAGTCCTGAAGGTCCTAGTAAATCTTTCCTCCAATCCAGATTTGATGGACGATATTGTGCAAGCTCAGGTGAACAAATTTGTCTTTTATGCTTTCACTTTATTGTGGGTGAGATCCAGTGCAGTGACTTTTCTCTCATGCCAACACAATATGATTATAAATGGATAACCCTATAAATAACTCTCTTGGTTGCTGGGTGTCCTAGTTTGTCCCATTGGATTCCTGTTGATGCCTAGATCTATTTTAAGACCAGTCTTGTCATGATTTAGTTTAGAGCTGCACGATTTGGGGTGGCAAAAAATCTAATCATAAAAAATACTTAAGGTTTGCTGTGCTTGTTTATAGGGCTTCATAATATTGCCAAAGATTTGTGATTATATAACAACTAGGGCTGAAACATAATGTTTATTTAAAAACGCACTGTCAATTATGTTAAATCGTCCTGGTGTTATGGACGTCGCCATCTTTGATACTGTCGCTATTGTTACCCGAGTTCAAATGATGTTGTGACTTCAGCTGTTCGTTCACACAGATATGTATTTAAACAGCTATTTTAATCTGCCGAATGAACAAAACATTTCAAGACTCACACCTGTTAGCAAATGCTGTTGTCACTGAACGCAGCTATTACGAACATTTCTGATAGATGCCTTTTAATTCTTGGCACTTAGTTTTTTATGTGTGGAATTTTTTATTCGTAAAGTATGTTGAAAGTATTGTTGAAAGAAAGATTAATGGCAGTTACAGTTATTATTTATTGGCATAACTACAGGATTAATCAACTAATCAGAAAATAATCAATAAAATAATCATGATTTACTGACTATTCTGGAAAAATAATCAATAGAAAAAAATAATTATTACTAAATAAAAATATTAAACAAAATAAAAAAAATTGAAAGATTAATGATGACAGAAGTTACGGTTATTATTTATTTGCAACTTAACTAAAGGATTAATCAACTAATCCAAAAATAATCAATAGATTAATCGTTAAAAAAGTTGATAGATTAATCGACTAATCAGAAAAAAATAAACAATTGAAAAACTATAATTTTTATGATTAGAATTATTACTAAATAAAAAATCTAACAAAATAAGAAATAGTTTAATATGTGAAGAAATATTTTAAAATAAGAAATAAAAAAAATTAGTAAAAAATATAATAATAATCTTTCTTCATTTTCAAATGTTAAACCATTGTTTAACTTTTATTTTAGTGGAAAGTGGCAGGAAGTGCTTCTCACTGAGGCATGCATTGTGACCCTGGATGGGTCAAAATTATCGATTTTTCTTTTATGCCAAAAATCATTAGGATATTAAGTAAACATCATGTTCCATGAAGATAATTTGCAAATTTCCTACCGTAAATATATAAAACATTTATTTTTGTGAGTGAATGCAGCACAATCGCGAACATAAATGGACAACTTTAAAGGCGATTTTTTTCAATGTTTCGTTTTTTTTGTACCCTCAGATTCCAGATTTTCAAATAGTTGTATCTCGGTCAAATATCGTCATATCCTAACAAACCATACATTCAGCTTTCAGATGGTGTATAAATCTTTTTTTCTGGTTTTGTGGTCCAGGGTCACATATATACTTTTTTTCATTATATTAAATGACTGTCTTTTTTGTGATATCATTAAAAAAAAAATGTTTTTAATCTTTCATCTCTACTTTAGTTCTTCTATTGTTAAGAGCTTATGTATTTGCACACGCTCCTTCAGTTACTTGTAAATTTGTTCACAGGCTCCAGCCTCCTTGATTTTGTTGTTTGACGGCTGCACTAGCACATCTGTCCTCCTCCGCCTGTTGTTTTTCGTGGGGAACCTGCGTGCGTGGAGACCCTCGGCACAGGTGGCTGAAGCTCTGAGGACGAGGCAGGACTCTCTGTACTGTGTTCTACTGGACAACTCCTCTCAGCTTCACCGTAAGCTTCCCCTGCTGCTCTCACATCCAGATGAAGAGGTGAAGACGCAGGTGGCCAGGCTCCTCACATAACCTCTCACAGAATACATCTCCTGTCCTTCTATGTTCAACTACTGAAACGTTCAAGCTCAGCACTAACAACCTAGCATTAATTCCTTAGTGGAGCAGTGTTGATATCTGCTGGTAGCAGGTGATCCACTTGGTGGGCCATCAGTATCCTCTCAAAATGTTGGAAAATGGACAAGAAATGACTCCCTCAGGTTATTTGAGAGATGTTCGCTCATATAATAGACATTTGTGAACACCACAAATCTCCTTGGAGAACCTTTGAGAACATCTCCACTGCCAAACGTTTACTTGCCAAGTGAATGCATCTTACAAGCTTGCAGGTATTTTCTCTGACCACACTAAGTGCTTTGGAGACCCAGACTAGTGGTGGAAAGGACTCTGCATGCGTTTAGAAATGTTAAAGCCTTGAAAAAAAGCCTTGTTAAAGCCTTTCTTCAGTGCTGCATAATGCAAGTGAAGTTTACCATTGAATAAAGGTTATTCAGGTTATGCTGAGGTAGATCCAGAAACCTTATTTTTACAGAAGCTGCATTGATTGTACTGTGATTTTGTTTTCTGATGATTGATGATGAGATTAACATATTTAATAAAGCTTATTTCATGTTGTAAGGCAATTATAAAAAAATTCTTTAACATTATTTTGGAATGCTTTCTGGCTTGTATGTCAGGTTTGTGAAAGTTCTTTAAAATAAATATTTAAGTTTTAATAACCTTTATTGAATTCGTGTTTTTGAAGACCATCTACATCTTCATATTTGTTTTTAATGCAGAGAAATAACTTTCATTATCTCTTGAATCGCAGCTGTGTTTGAGAACAACATTTCCCACTAATCTTAGCAATTCGTCCAGGGTTGCCATGTCTGCTTATTATAAGCGAATGTGTGCTATCAAATCGAATCAAGCGCTATCTGTGTGTTTTTCAGTATTACGGATTGTATTTGAGAGTTTCTTTCCACCACAGAATAAAAACTAAAAAAGGTAAGGTAATCGACCAAAAACTCGCACTTTTTTTTTCATTATAGTTTTTAATTTATGTTTTTTCTTTTCTTTTTCTTTTTTTTAGAATTGTGAGATATAAACTCGGAGTTGTGAGGGGAAAAGTCAGAATTGTGGGATTTTTTTATTTTTATTATTCCATAGTGGAAACAAGCTTCTATACAGAGAGTTAAAAAAAAAAAAATGGGGTACTTTATTTTGTCAGACCCTGACGGCTTATATTTCTAGCGAGATCTGGCAACACTGTCGCTTAGCGTAAGTGCGTTTGAATCACATGAAGCTTATTACACACTGAAGAACTGCGAACTGTCATATCATTCGAGACTGCGTGGATTGACAGAGAAGACAATGAGCTGAAATGACAACGAATATAGAGACACGAAGAAGGAAACTCGACACGAAAAATCAAGGTAAACAATAACACAAAGACAGACCATTTTATGTAAACGAAAGTACTAAAATAATCCACTGACTTGAATTGTCAATAGTGCAATGCATTATATTTTACTACAGCAGACAGTTGCACATTTACTCCAATTAAATCGGACTTTTGATATGAAACACTGGATGTAACGTGACGAATAATTCACGTGACGTGAACAAGGAATGCATGTCCATTGCATTTTACATGAATGGCTCAACTTGTATTGTGATTTATCCTGGACATAAATGAATCAGGATTTCTTAATAAAGAATTGCTTCTAATACATTTGCAGTCAGTCTAGTTTCTGTTGTGAAATCGTTCTGAAACCGCATTTGTCCACACTTCCCCATTTACTATGCATTATTTCCTCTCTGTGGTGTGTCTTTGGATATATATGAATTAACGTGTTGATGTTGACACGCAAATTTATGTGTTAAAACATTTATTGAAAATACTGCATATTCGACATACAGTGGCCAAAAATAGTATTTGGACACTTTGGGTTATAGTTCACCCAAAAGTTTTAATTCTGTCATCATTTACTCGCCCTCATGTTCCAAACCTATCTTTCTTCTGAACACAAAAGAATATATTTTAAAGAATGTGGGTAACCAGACAGTTGATGGTAGCCATTGACTTCCATAGTATTTTATTCCCACTATGGAAGTCAGTGGGGTCCGTCGCCTTCAACTGTCTGGTTACAACATTCTTCAAAATATCTTTTGTGTGTGTGTGTGTGTGTTCAGCAGAAGAAAGAAACCCATACAGGTTTGGAACAACTTGAGGGTGAGTAAGTCATGACAATTTTTATTTTTGGGTGAATTATCCCTTTAAGTAACATTTAAAAATGTAAGAATATCATTGGATTACATAACAAAATATAACAAAATTGGCTTATTAATACTTAATAATAAACCATTCCATGATTTCATCTAATTCCTCAGATCCTCCAGAAGACCATGATGGAGTTCATCTGCCAGGCTCTGGCTGTGACAGGGTTTGTGTAGCTCACGTTCATTCAGAAGCCAGCGATGGTCCTGCTCAGTCCTGTTTACAGCAAACAAGCGCCTCCTACACACCTAAAAACCAACAGAGAAGTGAGAGTCCATGTACACTGCATAAAAGCAAGGGGGTTTTTCTGAACTGGTTTGAGACTTTTTAATGCCACTACCTCTTCTTTTTTCAGCATGCAGCTTTGGTGAGGAAATACACGATGATAACCCGTGCAAGACCACCATAAGTGCTGAAAACGAAGTAGAGGCCCAAAAACTCGCAAATAATTATAAGGTAACTGTACATTGAGCACATATGTCTAGTTTCATTTAGCGTAATGTTGATGCTGATGTCGTTCTGTCCTCTTTATTTCAGTTTGGATTCAGGAAGTGGAAGAGTCACGTGACAGAACGACCCTTTGAGTACAGGTCGGACATTGTGAAGGAGCTTTACTCTGAGCTGAACGTTATCAAACCTTACTCAGGTTAGACCGAGCTCTTCTCATTTCCTTCTGTAGTGCATGTACAGTATCAGTAAAAGGTTTGGACATGCCTTCTCATTTGTATTATTACTTTTATTTGAAAATATAGAAAATAAAGCAGTCGAAACTATTATATTTATTATAAATTATCATACTTTTAAACTATTTTATACTTGTACTGTATATTTCAATCAAAAAACAATTTAATGTAATACTTTTTTTATTTCTCATGCCTTTGATATTACATCTAGGTAATGTCGTAATGTTTTATTATCATGATTTTTGGATGCAAAACTAAAGCAAATCCACTAATTAGAGAAATGTGGCAGTACATTAATTTGTTCCCCTTTACTGTAATGATATCAGTCTTTTTTATTCTCGGGTTTCAGCAGGTTCATTGTTCACTTTTGGCAATGTTCTCTACGTGTTTCTGTTTGGCTGGTGGATCTCTCTGGTTTATGTTTTCGTTGGTGTCCTAATGTTCCTCACAGTTTTTGGCATCCCCTATGGTAAGATTTGGTCTAAATAAGTATCAACACATTTTGTTGCCTCTCCCTGGATCACAAAAGTGCCACTTTCTTGTTTCAGGGAATCTCTGCTGGAGGTTGTCCTGCTATTTTCTGTGGCCATTTGGGAAATCAATCGCAAAGGTTGTGTTTCGTTTTATATCCAAATGATATTTGTATGTTTGCGTACTCTTGATCTTTTCATGGAGTCTTATGACAGCTCTACACACACAGACTCTTTTCTTTTGCCTGCTCCATGAAAATCAGGCTAATGCTGCATTCATCACAAGCCTTTTCATGGATTTTTCGTGGTTTGGAAGGATATTGAACCCGATGTTGCTGTTTTCAGGCCAGTGTCTCTGTGCCGGTGTACAGTGTGAAGATCCTCCAGGGTAATTCCACTCTAGAGGCAGAGGAGAACGGAAAGCCTTCCTCTCCTCTCCTGCTGCCCACACCTGTGGAGGAGACCATAGAAGAGCCCACAGGAAGTCCACAGGACCACCACTACTGGGTGAGAAGTGTGAAACAGATACTAGATCAAATGTCATAGTAACATGCTATCAAATAAATATATCATTATTATTACAAATGTAGCCTGTATAACATCATTTATTAATTAAGAGACTACATATATTATTTGTACCACCATTGTATATTATTTTGACACCACCAGACTATTTTAGTGAAATACAAATACGCTAATAAGTAATTTAAATGGTTAAGAACTAAAAACCAAACAAAAGACTTCTGTTCATCTAAGAATCCTGAAAAAAAAAGTATCAGGATTTCAACAAAAATATTGAGCGGATAATTGCGACTTTTTATCTCACAATTGCGAGTTTACATCTCGCAATTCTGACTTTATTTCTCAGAATTGCGAGATATAAAGTCAGAATTGCGTGAAATAAAGTCGCAATTGCGAGATATAAAGTCAGAATTGCGTGATATAAAGTCAGAATTGCGGGTTATAAAGTCAGAATTCTGACTTTTTTTCTCGCAGTTGCGACTTTATAACACGCAATTGCGACTTTATATCTCGCAATTCTGACATCTTTTCTCAGAATTGTGAGATATAAAGTCCAATTCTAAGGGGGAAAAAAATAAAGACTTTTTTTTTTTTTTTTTTCTCAGAATAGTTTATATCTCACAATTCTGACTTTATAACACGCAATTGCGACTTTATTTTTTAGAATTGCGACTTTATATCTCACAATTGCTAATTTATTTCTCAGAATTGCGACTTTAAATCTAGCAATTGTGACTTTATTTCTCAGAATTGCTACTTTATTTCTCACAATTCTGACTTCATATCTCGCAATTCTGAGAAAAAAAGTCACAATTCTGACTTGATATATCGCAATTGTGAGAAAAAAAGTCAGAATTGTGAGATAAAAAGTTGCAATTATTATTATTTATTTATTATTCAGTAGCGGAAACAAGCTTCCATAGTATTCAACATTGATAATAATAAGAAATGTTTCTTGAGCAGCAAATCAGCATATTAGAATGATTTCTGAAGGATCATCTGACACTGAACACTGGAGTAATGATGCTGAAAATTCAGCTTTGCATCACAGGAATAAATTACATTTTAAAATATATTAAAATAGAAAACAGTTATTTTGAGTTGTAATATTTTTTCACAATATTACTGTTTTTACTGTATTTCCCATCAAATGAATGTCAAATAATTTGAAATTTTTTCCATCAAATAAAACATTAAAAAGTCATACCAACTCCAAACTTTTGAACGGTAGTGTATATAATTATTGTATATTTTTTCACCATTTTAGCTCATTTGGAGTTCACTAAAATAGTCTGATTGTGTAAAATCTATAATTCTAACCTTGAGTTATTGTTGCAGGACTGTATCATCTGTCCTTAACTGAGAATATTACGTCCCGATACACCATTTCTAGCATTTTTGTATTTTTCCCTTTAGATTTTGTACTGATGTCACTAGATTCCAGCTTTCCAATAATGTGGATCTCATATGATTTCAGCGGCGCTTGAGAACATATGCATGGCTGTTTGTGGGTTACCCTCTCCTCGCCGTCACACACTCTGTAGTGTGTCTGATCTCCTGGCTGCTGGTTTTCACCATTCCTGTGGCCAAGATGAGCGCCAAGACCTTACACACCATCCTGCTCATGCCCCCCGAACATATTCACATCAGCCACGCCACGGAGGTGAGGGCACTGTACTATGATTATGAAATCCACTGAGGTTTTGCCATCTGTGAATTAATACTGATTAAAACCGTGTATCATATTTGCAAATTTACACAATTTAACAGATTTTTATTCTTATTTTTAGGCTCAGGAGAATGAAGGCCAAGTCATTCTATGCTGCTACCATGCAGTGAATATCTACTACTATAAATACACAGTGGACGGGATCAATGTTTTTGCTGTCAGTATCCTATATCAAACTATAAACACAGAAGCCATTCAGAAACCATGTCCAATGTCCAAAAGTCTCTTATGCTCAACAAGGCTGCATTTATTTGATCAAAAATGCAGTAATATTGTGAAAAAATATTTGATGTATTATAATAATTTATTGCATTTTCAGCATCATTTCTCCAGTCTTCAGTGTCGCATGATCCTTCAGGAATCATTCTAATATGCTGATTTGATTATCAAGAAACATTTCTTATTATTATCCATGTTGAAAAACAGTGCTGCCTTATATGTTTGTGGAAATAGATTTACTCTTTTTTTTGCCATTTTCCTTACATTGAGTTACTATAGATCTCTTACCATTAGTTATAGTGTCACTAATAATTGGTTACGTGGACAAAACAAACCAGTTTGCCAGCTCAGAAGTCAAGTTCGCCACAGCAGTCAGCTCCATCATTCCACTGTCGTATTACATTGGCATGGGCATTGCAAGGTGAGCAGTTACTCCAGCACAACACCAGAACTTCACCAATACCTTTGAGATCAACATTAATGCAGTATCTAAATGCTGATCTCTATTCTCAGCATTTCCGCTCAGAGTAACTTTGCTGTCGGGGCCGTGGTGAACGCAACGTTCGGTTCCATCACAGAGTTGACCTTTTACATCACAGCATTGCTCAGAGGTCACCACCAGGGAAATAAGTGCCTGCAGGAGATAGTGAAGGCGGCTCTTACTGGAACCCTGCTGGGCTGCATCCTCTTCATACCAGTATGTCATCCGTTACTATGGAAGCTTGATTCCATCATGGAATAAAAAAATTAAAGAATTCTTACTTCTTTTTCTCAGAATTCTTACTGTTTTTCTCAGAATTGCGAGTTTATATCCCACAACTCAGACTTTCAATTCAGAGTTTATATCTTGAAATTCAGACTTTTTTGTTCATATAATTAGGAATGAATAAAGGTCATTTAAAAAAAGGCAAGGGAATTGCTACTTTTTACTTATTAAATTTAGAATTGCAAGAGAAAAGTAAGAATTGTGAGATATAAACTCGGAATTGGAAGAAAAAAGTATGAATTGTGAGATATAAACTCAGAATTGGGTGGAAAGTAAGAATTGTGAGATATAAACTTGTGAGATATAAACTCAGAATTGGAAGAAAAAAGTATGAATTTTGAGATATAAACTCAGAATTGGGGGGAAAATAAGAATTGTGAGATATAAACTTGTGAGATATAAACTCAGAATTGGGGGGAAAGTAAGAATTGTGAGATATAAACTCGGAATTGGAAGAAAAAAGTATGAATTTTGAGATATAAACTCAGAATTGGGGGAAAATAAGAATTGTGAGATATAAACTTGTGAGATATAAACTCAGAATTGGGGGGAAAGTAAGAATTGTGAGAAATAAACTCGGAATTGCAAGAAAAAAGAATGAATTTTGAGATATAAACTCAGAATTGGGGGGAAAATAAGAATTGTGAGATATAAACTTGTGAGATATAAACTCAGAATTGGGGGGAAAGTAAGAATTGTGAGAAATAAACTCAGAATTGGAAGAAAAAAGTATGAATTTTGAGATATAAACTCAGAATTGGGGGGAAAGTAAGAATTATTTGTGAGATATAAAGTCAGAATTCCGAGAAAAAAAAAAACTGTGACAAACTTGGAATTGCGAGGAAAAAAGTATGAATTGTGAGATATGAACCAGAATTGGGAAAAAAGTAAGAATTGTTAGATATAAACTCAGACTTCCGCCATCCGCCGAATCCGCCATTTTTGTCTGACAAAGCAGTCAGGAGAGTTAGTGGATTAACGTTGGAGAATTTGAACTTGAAAAACAGAGTGTGCTGATGTCTTTTCCGCGGTTAAAACAACATTCCTTCTGATGTTCATTCATGTTTATTTGATGCTATAAATGAACTTGAAGGAAGAGATGATCGGTTCACGAGCAGCTTTAACTGAGGCTCTACAGCGATCTGTCAGACATATTAAAGAGCCACAATTTCTTTAAAAAATTACCAAATTTGAAAGGTGAGACTTTGTTTCAAACTTCATATCAAAAGTAGCCTGGTCTGTCCTGTCTGTCAGTGCGTTGTCAGTGTCCTCTACATGGAACATGAACATGGTGTGGCGTGAGAGCGGCGTCGCTTGTCTTTGCGATATGGTCAATTCGATCTTAATTCTCTGAATAGTTTATTCCCTGCAATTCTGACTTTTTTCCCTCAGAATTGTGATACAGTGCTATGCATAAGTTTAGACACCCATGCTAAAGTTGACTAAAAAGAGGAATAAAAAAATCATCTTTTGGAAATTGAACTTAATGCCTTTATAAAAAAAAAAAAATAGGAAAAATCCAACCTTTAAGGACACCAATTTTCTTTGTGAATGAATAATGTATCGTAAATAAATAAATGTTCTTCCTTAAAATACAGGGTGCATAAGTTTGGACACCCCTATGTTAAATTCCCATAGAGGCAGGCAGATTTTTATTTTTAAAGGCCAGTTACTTCATGGATCCAGGATACTATGCATCCTGATAAAGTTCCCTTGGCCTTTGGAATTAAAATAGCCCCACATCATCACATAGCCTTCACTATACCTAGAGATTGGCATGGTTTTATTTCAGTTAGCCTAATAGCTGGTTTGATTTGCATTGAGAGATGATCTTATGGAAAGTACTTATGCCAATCTCTAGGTGAACTTTATCAGGATGCATAGTATCCTGGATCCATGAAGTAACTGGCCTTTAAAAATAAAATCTGCCTGCCTCTATGGGAATTTAACATAGGGGTGTCCAAACTTATGCATCCTGTATTTTAAGGAAGAACATTTATTTATTTACGATACATTATTCATTCACAAAGAAAATTGGTGTCCTTAAAGGTTGGATTTTTCCTAATTCTTTTAATTAAGGCATTAAGTTCAATTTCCAAAAGATGATTTTTTATTCCTCTTTTTAGTCAACTTTAGCATGGGTGTCTAAACTTATGCATAGCACTGTATATATATAAACTTAGAATTGTGAGAAAAAAAGTCAGAATTGTAAGATTAAATTAATGTTAAAAAAGGTCATTTTGACTTTTTATCTTTCAATTCTGACTTTTTTCTCCAAATTGCGAGTTTATATCTCACAAGTCTGTCTTTATAACTCAGTTGCGTTTTTATATCTCACAATTCTAAGAAAAAAGTCAGAATTGTAAGATGTAAACTCTCGATTCTGACTTTTTTTCTTGAAACAGCGAATTTATATCTCGCAATTAAGATATAAACTCTGAATTGAGAGGAAAGAAAAGTCAGAAATGTGACAAAGTCACAAATACCCTTTTTATTTTATTTTATTCTGTGGCGGAAACAGGCTTCCATACGTTACCTTACAGAGGATCTTAAATCTGCAAAGTGTGCAGTAGACGACTGTTATATCTGTGTCTGTCTCAGGGGATCTGTATGATAATCGGAGGACTCAGGCACAGAGAGCAGAGGTTTAACAGTCGCTCGGCGGGGGTCAGCTCCTCTCTGCTCTTCATATCAATAGGGGGTAAGATGAGTCATTGCTTGTTATTGCGCTTCTCTCCTGTAGTAATTAAAGGCAATGTGAAATGGCATTTAATGCGTAAGCTAATTCACATTCACAAAGAAAGGTTTATATATTTGCAAATAGCAATTCACAAACTCATAACCTTATTCATATTCACAAAATATGATTTGAAAATGCACAACCAAATTGTATTTTGTGAAAGTTTAAGTTTGTGAAAGGCTTTTTAGTGAATGTGAATTAGTTTTAATCATAGCAATGAATCATATTTCATTAAATTTTGAGACTATTGTAGCTCCATAATTTCCCACTGTGGTCTCTGTAGGAGTGTTTGCCCCTACACTCTTCTCCAAAGCCTATGGGAATATAGTGTGTGAGGACTGTACCAACTCTACAGGAACCAACAGCAGCGGATCCTTCATGTGCAAAAACTGCCACTACGACCTGGTGAGATTTCAAACATGCGTCACGTAGACATTTAAAACAGTGAAACATCAAGCCATTTTCTGCACATTTTTTTTCTTTCTGGTCCACTAGAGTGAAAACAACTACAGCTTGTTTCACAGTCACATTGAGTAAGTTCATAGTGTGAGCATTTTGTATACTCAGTACTTTGTATACAGTAGCTTATTATTATATAAATAGTAACTATAATTTAAAAAGGATTAATTATTCATATTTTTAGTAACGTTAATATAGTTTTTTTGTGGCTGTTGACGTGTCTCTGTTTTCTCAGGCCTCTAGTGTACACCATTTCCGTTCTACTGCCCGTGTCCTATATCATCGGCCTCATCTTTACTCTTAAAACACATTCACACATCTACGACATCCACGTTGGTGACGGAACGGGTGAGTTTGCTAAACCTTGCAATAAAATGACTAATGTGAAGCTTTGAACCGACCACCAAGACTTCATAAGGTAGCCAAATAATGTCTTTAATGAAGTTTAATTTAGGAACATTGGAGATCTGCAAAATGGTATGAAACACAATGTGTGTGTTCACAGCAGGTCATCTTGGAGCGTCTGTGCACTGGTCCCGTTGGAGAGCTTTGTTAATCCTCATCATTGCCACAGTGCTGATGTCTGCATGTGCCGATCTGACCACCGAACACATTCAGCCCATACTCAGCCGCTCGTCTGTATCACAGGTTAACACTGCAGTAAATCAGTCAGGCAGTAAATAACAGCTCAATATTAACGGATTATGATCCCAACTCTTCATCTCAGTATTTCATAGGTGTGACTCTTTTGGCCATGATCCCTGAAATCCCAGAAATCGTCAATGGAGTCCAGTTTGCTCTTCAGAATCAAATCAGTTTGAGGTCAGTTTGTTCAGTAACACCATACTGTAAGTTCAATATGTGTTAACATGCATTATGAAATGATCATTCATTCAATCCCTGGCTGGTTTAATCTGGTCTTGTCTACTAAAAATGAATGCGTTTTGTTGTTTTCTCCCAGTTTCGAGGTTGGAAGCTGCATTGCGGTGCAGGTGTGCATGATTCAGATCCCCATCCTGGTTTTATTCAACGTCTTTTATGTGAGATATTATGCACACATGCTACATACACTCATAGTTAGCGCACTGATGGCTATATGTCAATGTGTTTTCCTAATTATCTTTCTGTGACAGGATGTTGGCTTTGTACTCGTCTTCAGCGACCTGCATCTGTGGGCCAGCATCTTTAGCGTCATCGTTGTGAATTATAGTTTTATGGATGGAAAGTCTGATTATTTTCAAGGTAATAAGCTAAATATTCTGTAAATCAGGGGTTAGGAACCCTTACAAGAATCCAGTACTGGCTCTTCATTACAAAAAGTTGTAGACTCCTGCTCAAAAACTACACCATCGTTAAAAATGTTGGGATCAGTAAGATTTTTCTTTTTTGAAAAAAATTAATACTTTGATTTAGCAAGGATGCAGTAAATTGATCAAAAGTGACAGGAAAAAATGTCTACTTTTAATAAATGCTGGGGTTTTTTACTTTCTATTCGAAGAATCCTGGAAAAAAAATACATTACAGTTTCCACAAAAATATGAATGTATCATTTTTATTTATTTTATACAAACAGAAAAAATATTTTAAACCAAAAATGGCAGGAAACACTTTTATAATTTTACAAAAAAGTCTACTTTTAATAAATGCTGGGTTTTTTTACTTTCTATTCAAAGAATCCAGGAAAAAAATACATTACAGTTTCCACAAAAATATTAATTTTAAAATTAATTTATTTTATACAAACAAAATAAAATATTTTAAACCAAAAAAAAAAACTACTTTTTTGTTTTCATAAGCTCCTTCACTGCTCTTTCTTTGTTCATCATATTGATTTGAATGAGTTTTGTAAATTGTTAAAACTGTGTGTGTGTGTGTGTGTGTGTGTGTGTGTGTGTTTGTATTACAGGTACTGCTCTTGTGGTGGTGTATCTCATCCTGTTGGCGATGTATTTTTTTGCTCCGTCTCCCGCTGGTTGTTGAGAGGCAAAGACATTTCAGCACAATGCATTCGTTATGAAATTTACAGTATGAAACACTGTTTATGGTTTCAGATTAATGTTAGCTAGTTTACTGTGTGTTTTAGACTATCACTATTCATAACATTTTATTCTTTGGTACTTCAGTAACAATTTTTTTCTGTTCTGTTCAACGAAAAGCTGATATGATTTAGCACTTTACTATGCAGAAGTACAGAAGACTACTTGTGATAATAGATGGATTTATTATTTTAATAAAAATGGGGCGCACAATAAATTATTTTGGAGTGTACATAATAGTTAAAACTATTTTATTATGAAACGTATTTGGTATTTGGCAAAAAAGAATCCGGTTTTAGTTAGCGTGCAGCTGGGTGTTTGTACAGGCCCTAATGATGAACCATCAGGTACTTGACCATGAATTTAAAATCATACAGATGAAGTCATAGTATAGATGCTATTGTTTAAAATATTTGCGATTTGAGGTAACAATTTGATTTGTTGCACTGACCTGTTGTTCTTACTGTCTATAATATGTCTTTTTAAACAGAAGTCTAAAAAGTATATTTGTGATATAACTATTTTAACAACTTGTCTTGAGTATTTTCTATATTTTAAAATAGATGAAGTTTAGGATAAGTAAGTGTGTGGAACAATCTGTCGCATAATGTTGCCTTGAAGAGGTTGACTAAATAAATTTTTAAAAATCAGTGTTTGGATTTTTCTGGGGGAACAATTGATGTACAAGATTATACATTATAAATGTTGGATTTCACATTTTATTTGTGAGTAGCAATCACAGATATTGCTCAAGCTCAAAATTTGAAAGAAACCAGTATGCAAAATTTGTTAAGGTTAAACCTGAAAATGTTGTTATAAAATAATAATCTACTAGAATGTACTGGATTTTAAAGGTACCAAAATGCAGATGCTTATAAATATTACTTAAAAGCATTCATTTGTCTATTTCATTCAATGAACAGTTTTAGCTTTAGGAACGCATCACCTAATTCAGTTTGTGGCCAAATACACAGGACAACACAACAGCGAATAATTAGTCAACAACAGACAGAAGTGTTTGGCATAATGTTGTTCAAAGCGCTGATGACCTGTCAAGTAAAAGTCAAAACAGTATAAAACTCTATGAATGTGTAAAAAATGCTTTCCATTTCGTCTTCAGATTATGAAATTCTGTGCGGAACTGAGGATTGACCGCTGCGTAGATGATGGGGTTAGTGAGGGATGTCATGCTGACCAAAGACACTGTTAAAATCTCCAGCTCCCGAAAAACATCCACCTGAAACACATTAATAACTGTGTTATAGCTACTGGATGATACAGTATGGCAGTATGGTCAATGCACTTCTAAATAAATAAATAAAATCAGTATTATTTTCTAGAACAAACATCTGAACACTCATATCTTCCATAATTATTATTTATTTTATTTTTTGTTATAAGCATAAACAAAATATATAAAGGGTTTACACTTAAAATAAGAAAAAAACTATTTGTTGTTATTATATCTGTATGTTTGACTACTTACTGCTATTTTGTTTAGTATTATTATTATTATTTTTAAATCTACTATTTATTTGTATTTAATGCACAATTTAAGTAACTGACCACAATTTTAAAAAAAGTTGCTGCCTTCATTTTTTTTAAGTACAATCAACTTGGATGTTTAAAGTCATTTCAACTTAAAATATGATTAATGAAATGAGTTGAATCTTGTATAACTTAAAGAAGTTAAAGCCATGTAGAAACATTTGTCAATGTATTGATCATATAATTGTTTTTTACAGTGCAGGTTTAAATTCCATTGCAAAACCTTGAATCTTTAATATTGATTTTTATTTATTTATTTATTGCAGTATGAATGAAAAGAGTTGAGCTAGACATAAATGCCTCCTTCAAGGATTAGGTTAATGCAGCTTTCTCATGTAATTAAAGCTGTCATTTAAATTGTGAGACGAATTCTCAAACTCAACTCACTGTTAGATTGCCATCTCGGTAATAGAAGTGATTCAAGACCACTGTCGCAATTAGCGGGATCCAAAATATGAGGAATGTGAAGATGATGTATCCGGAGCGCTTGGCCAGTTTGCTCTCCTTCTTGGCTTTTCCTCTTTCTCTCTGAGCGAGAGACGGCATCATACAGACAGCACCCACCACCTCCTCCTCCTCCTCCTGTGGAGCAGCTGTGGTTTCTCCAGTTGATGCTGGAGACGTTTCTGCAGCGGTTTCTTGAGGAGCGCTTTGCTCTTCAGCACCTTCTCCATTTCCTGATGCTGGAGAAGTTTCAGTAATATCTTGTGGAGCGCTTGTCTCAAGAGTACCATCTTCATTAGTTGATGGAGAAGTTTCTGAAGTTGTATCTAGATGGTCATTTGGGTCTTCATCACCCTCTTCTCCATTAGTTGACCCTCCAGAAACTTCTCCATCAGTAACCTTGCTTGACTCTACAGCACCAACTTCTTCATTGGCCGATGGAGAAGTATCTTGGTGGTCGTTTGGTTCCACAATACCTTCTAGAACCTGTGGTGCTTCATTGGGAAGTTCATTCATGGATTTTTCAGTCACAATCTCTGGTTCGTTTATATTTAAATAGTCAGTCACAGTTGTTGTGGGAAGTTCCTCAGATGTTGGATGTAAATATTGTTGGATATTTTCTCCAGACGGCTCTTTTTCATTGGGTTTTAAACGACCAGTATCGATTGTTTGTGTATTTCCTGTCTCATTTTTAATACTATTCTTTGTTTCCTCCTGTTTTTGCTTTTTATCCTCTTTCTTCTTACCAGGTGGTGGAAGCGAACCCTTATCGAATATTTTCCGACCGTGCGCTCTTACCAACAGGAAAATGCGGCCGTAGAATCCAACAATGACCGTCAAACAAACGCACCAAACGGGAGTCAAAATATAAAGTCCAAACGTGTCGTAAGAGTTGAAAGTCTCCATCCGCAAGCCTCTGCATCTTACGTACACCGGCGAGTCTTTCGCAAATATCACGCAAATGACCGATATGGATATTGGAGCCAGCCAGGTCAAGAGGATCCCCACCGTTACCCGTTTTCTGCTCTCGGCGCTTTTAAACGGATGTGCAATGGCTTGATATCGCTCGGCACTGATGCACGCCAGCGTGAGCAACTGCACGCAACAGATGAGAGAAAACGACGCGATCTGCGCGCTGCAGAAAAGCAGTCCGAGGTCTAGCGCCGCGTCGCGAGCGCTCAAAACAATGCTGAGGAGCATCGGGCAGTCAACGGCGCATCGCAGGAAGTCAATGACGGCCAGATTCACCAGGAGCGCGTTGTTGGACGTCTGGAGAGACTTCTGGTGGTACACGGCCCACGCCACGAACAAGTTGGCGAGAATTCCTACATGTAAAGTCACCAGCAAAACTAGACAATTGGCAGCCACAAATGCAACTTCTATAGTGTCTTGCCATGTGTTGTTCACTTGTCCCCAAACAACGGTGGAAGTACTTCTCATCTCCAGTCAAATAACAGCTAATTCCATGTCTTTTTATATCACATATCGATTTCTATGAATAAAGTTGCACCTTAGTTTTACTCCATCTCTTGTCTCTTGCTTTTTGAGAGTATAGTAGGCTAGCTAATAAAGCCCTTTATTACACCCTTCATCATTACCATGGTTCTCCTTTTGTTTGCGTTTTTCAATTAACACCCTGCAGGGCTGATGGTCACCAGGGATGCTTTTGTTTTAGGCAATTTGCTGGTTCCATAAGCCATCTCCAGACCGGAACATGGCCAATTACAGCACGAACGCTGATTTTTATTATTTTGCCCTTCATTTCTGCTCGTTAAAGGTTTTATTCATTTGTTGATTTCTTAAAGGTCTAAACATTTGAACTGGGTCGTTGAATAGAGAATAGTCATAATAAGCACTGGTCTTTAATTATTAAGGCTGTAGTCTCTTATTGTCATAGTGATCACATCAGTAATCTTATTTTGAGGAGATTAATTTGGGAAAGGTTTTACACTCTAATTATGAGATTAATATGCTCCCTTTTAACCTTATCAGGTTACTGCTCTGCATTTTTATATCGGTTTGGCATAAACTGTAAAAAAAGTTGCTGCCATAAATGTTTAAGTACAAATCAACTTGGATTTTTGTCATTTACACTTATAATTTTATAATTGTTAAACAGTAATACACAATGATTCACATTGACAGACCTCAGATCAGACTGGAATAACCCTGCTTTGGCTCGTCATTACACCAGCAGTGTCACGAGGGATGTATCGACCACAGGACAGGATTTCCAGAGAGGACTCTCGGAACTGGACAAACACATTTCAGAGAATGACTGGAGCGTTTCGTTGCACAGTGTGCGTATATAAATACCAAAGCATTCTGTCGAAGATGATGCTGGCACATGAAACAGACCTGTTTGTTAGTAAGGAAGTAGATGATGGGATTGTAGACTGGGCTGGTTTTGGCGAAGTACATTGGCATGGTGGCGACCAGAGGTGGGATGTAGATCTCTGGATTCACAACCACAACCACAGAGATGGCGGTGTAAGGCAACCAGCAGATGAAGAAGGCGACGATCATGGCCAGGACCATCCGAACCGCATGCTCGTTGTCCTCCAGGCATTTTTTACCTCCTTGAAGTTCAATGCTTTTGTTGATCTGAAATGATGGAGTGTCATTTGCAGTGATATGAGAAGAACTAGGAAAAAAGATCATAGTTCGGCTATAAACACGGATGTCTACGGTAGCGATCAAAATAGAGTAAATCACCTTTTGAAAGTAGCTTGACACTTCAAATAAAGCCTGTATATCAATTGCATAGTTACATCAGTATGTGGTGACAAAAAAAAAAAAATAATTCAAGAGATTAATCACTGTAAAAAAAAAAAAAATTCCTGCCTTGAATTTTTAAGTACAATCAACTTGGATGTTTAAGTCATTTCAACTTAAAGGGATAGTTCACCCAAAAATTTAAATTAGCCCATGATTTACTCACCCTCAAGTCATCCTAGGTGTATATGACATTCTTCTTTCAGACGAATACAATAAGTTATATTAAAAAATGTCCTGGCTCTTCCAAGCTTTATAATGACAGTGAATGGCTGCTTCTGTTTTGAAGTCCATAAAAGTGCATCCATCAATCATAAAAGTGCTCCACACTGCTCCGGGGGGTTAATAAAGGCCTTCTGAAGTAAAGCCATGCGTTTGTGTAAGAAAAATATTCATATTTAACACGTTACAAAGTAAAATTCTAGCTTCCGGCCAAATGCAGTCTACTTACGCTCAAAGCACAACTTACGCAACTTGAGATGTCGGAAGTACATAGTGCATAATGGCGTAAATATCAGCAGTGCGTTGCATTACTCGCATAAGTTGCGCTTAGACTTAAGTTGAATCCGTATGTTCGTTTGGCCGAAAGCTTTTTTATTTTATAAAGTTTTAAATATGAATATTTTACTTACACAAACGCATCGCTTCACTGAACTATCCCTTTAAATGACATCAAAATGACTTTAAAAATTTAGTTGAATCTTGTATAACACAAAAGTTATTTTGACAAGTTAAAGCAATGTAAAAACAAATGTTGTCATCAAGTAATGAAACAAGTGAAGTTTTTATGAGTGAATCATTGACTAAGAGCGAGCCGCCTACCTTCCTCATGGACACAAGGACGTTGCTGTAGCAGTATATAATGACAGCAGTGGGTAATATGAAGCACATAAGCGTGTAGGCGATGAGGTAACTGTAGTTTGTCCAGGATCTCTCCTCCCAGCCCAATGAGCAGGACGTCTGGACGCCCTCGGGCCCGTACGAGCTCCAGCCCAGCAGTGGAGCGACGGCCCAGAAGAGGCAATAGAGCCAGACCAGCACCAGGCCCTGGCAGCTCCTGCAGACGTTCAGCTTGAAGCCTGCCATGGGTTTGCAGACTATATTGTACCGCTCGTATGCCAGTAGTGTGAGAGTGCATAATGAAACCAGGCCTAGAAAATAAGATATTAACATATATTTTATTGACTTTTTTTTATGCAGTATTTATATATAACAGTTTCTTTCATGCTTATTCAGCTTACTCAAAACTGGTCAGAGATTAATCACTATTTTATCATATTTTACAGATACTGTTTTAATCATTCATTGGTTTTAGTACAGATAATATGAAAACAGTAGCCAATTATTATAAATATAATAGCCCTTGTCTTTAAAAAATATTTGTCTTTAAATTTTTTTTTTTTTATAATTACTTTTTATGTTTAATAAATGTTTATAAATACTGTTTATACTATATTATATATCTTTACACATGAAAATATAACAGCCTTAATATAAATAGCAATTATTTAATGTTATCCTATATATAATGTTATTTAGTATTAAAGTATTAAATATTTTGAGTATTAAACATTTAATATTATAATTATTTAATATTTTTAAAATGCCATTTTAAAAAAAAAGATTTAAAATACTTTTATAAAATATTAAATACTTAATATTTTTCTCACACATTTTAAATGGGTATTTACTCATGAAAATATGATAGCCTTAATATATTAATTTTATCTTTAAAATTATATAATAGTATTTTTTTTGTGTGTAAGCATGTAACATTTAAAAACTGTTATATTTATAAATGACATTTAAAAAATATAATAAAATGTTAAATACTTAATATTTTTCTCATACATTTTAAATGGATCTTTACATATGAATATATAATAGCCTTAAAACAAAAGCCAATTAAATTTTATATTTAAAATGCATCATATTAATACATAATGTAATATTTAATATGTATAAATATCATTTACACATTTAAATGGGTTTTTACACATGAAATAGCTTTGCTATAAAATGCAATTAGTCAATGTTATATTTAAAATATATCATTAATATTATAAGTATGTCATATTTTAGTTTTAAACATTTAATATTCATATATTTAATATTTGTAATTATTTTTTTATAATTTTTAATTATTATTTAATATTTTAAATACTTATTTTCCTCAAACATTTTATGATATTTTCATGTGTAAAGACCCTTTCAAAATGTGTAAATAATATAAATTCCTATAATATTCATATTAAATGTCGAATGCTAAAAATATTGCATATTTATATTATTCTTATTATATATTTTAAATATAACATTGAATAATTGGCTTTTATATTAATGGGTCACATGAAAATATACAGAATATACATGGAAAAATATTATATCCTCTACATGGGAAACACTCAGAAGGGCATCAACATATTTGGGGACACATTATATAACATAAAACAAACAAAATAACCTTTTAATCAGTACTCACCAAAGTAGTTCACAGCAAATCCTTGAAAAACACAGAATGCATGGCCTAAAAAGAAAGACCCTTCATAATTTGTGATGGTGACGATCGCAGAGCCGCAGGTGGCAATCATAAGATCTGACACAGCCAGGCTGAGAATGATGACGTTCATCGCGTTGAGAAAATGCATGTTCTTCAGCATCACGGCAATTACCAACAAGTTATTAAACACAGAAAGTAAAGTGTTTATAAACATGAGGTATGAAAGTATGCTGTAACCCACGCGTGGAAAAATAGTAGGTTGTACCGTCATGGCCAAATCTGTAGTCGTGATGCTCTCCATGATTGAATGAGCTCTGGAGACTTTGTGACGGCAGTGCGTTTTGTTTCCGAGCCGGTCAGACCATCATATTATCGGCTTTAAAGAATGAGATCAGATATTGGCTATGGCCAATTGATTACAGAAAGTAATCTGAAGCATCTGGTCACCATATCCAATTGTTAAAGGCCATTTGTCAAATTACTCTTTGCCAGCTTATTCGTATTAATAAAAGCAGGCTTAGAAAATCAAATTGGAGAAGCCTGCTGAGATTCTGTTTTAAGATAATTATATATAGACAGTATCCTTTGCATTGTACTACCAAAAGCATAAAACAATAAAAAAAAAAGACAAAACACTGATTAATTTGTTTCCATTTGTAATAAATATCCCAAATAAAATACACTTCTAATAACACATTTGAACAATGTCAAATTAATGACAGGTTCTGACTTCCTTCAGTATCAAAAAGAAAGTTTAAGCAGACAAAAAAACTAGTGTGCGTATTCAAAATACGATGCAAACATTCATACAATACCAAGTTCAGTATACTGAACTTATTTTTAAAAGTCAAAAATATATATTTACCGTGTCAGAAAGAATGCCTTGCAGGCGATTATGCAAAATAAAGCAGTACAATACGCTCTTTCACTTTAAGAGTCATGCGAACTCTCATTGTACAGCAACTATTTATATTTCATTCTGCTATAAATGTTGATTTCTAAACAGTTACATGATGACAAAAACATACAGGAGGGAGCAAAAATCTGAAACCACACTGAAAATTTGAGATTCAAAATCGAATTTAAACCTGAAAAGTTTATCATAAAAATAATAAAAATTCAGTTAAATTTTCACTCTAATTGTTATACTTAATATAATCTGTAATAATTCCTAATTCCGATCAAAAGGTTTGAGGTTGGCAAGATTTTTTAATGTTTTTGATAAGAAAATAATATTATTACCAATTAAAATCAATTTTTTATTTTAATATATTTAAAATTCCTGTGAAGGCAAAGCTGAATGTTCAGCAGTGATTATTGGTAGTGTATTTTTCTCACACTTTTGAAGCCCATTGTATATTATCATCATATATTGCTAAAACACAGTATGTAAGGCTTTTAAAACATTAAACACTGAAATTATTTTTATGATCATGTAAAGATGAATATAGTGTCCCTCTGTCTTCCTGAGAGTTTCTCTTTTGTTCTTCATTAGCTATCTGAAACCAGGTTCAGCTCAGAATCAGCTTTAACCCTTCAATATGTACATTCACTTTGAAAAAAAATAAAGCGTGTTTGATTGTGTCAAGTATCCACTCCCTTAGTCTTTCAATAAGCTTAATGGAGATGGATTCATGAAGGCCAATGATGAAAGAAAGACTTACAAAATGTAAAAATAAAATCTCTCCGAGGCACATTAAAACAGCATGAAGTTCCTCAAGTACTCTCTTATCCATGTAAACTCCATTGTCATCCATTTTACAAGAAAGGTTACATATAAAATGAAGGTATTGGCAGATATTCACAGCGCAGATCTACACTAGAATGATATTATCTGAATCTGATGGAAGAGATGTAACATCTAACCGTGGCTGTTCTGTGGCCTCTGTCTTTAAGTCTCTCTCTGGGATCCGGTGGTTGTCCTGTGGCTCTGGAAGCTGGTCTGCTCGGGCCAGATAGGAGACTCGTGCTGGAGGGGTGTGCGTCGGGGGTAGAAGGTGTGCTGGAGGTCGTAGTTCAGCAGACAGCTGAGGGACGCCATGTAGATGTCGGCGAAGCGGGAGAGACGGCGCGAGAAGTAGGTCGGGTTGTGGTACGTGCGAAAAAGACTCCCGAACTTGCCGTTGAAGATGTCTTTGGTCCGTAACCTGTTGACAACAAATTATTTTGAAGAATTGGCCATTTCAAGCTCAATTTTGAAGTCATTATGCCTGAAGAAACTAAGTTCATCTACAGTGTATCATTTTCTCTATGCCATCAATATTTCCTATACATTAGTTAGAAGAGAAATAATGTTGTGTAATGAATGATTTTAAACGCCACATTCCTCTAAATGAACCGAAATGTGTGTGTCTGTATTATTATATTATATTTAACTAAAACTGAAATCAAAACCATAAAAAAAAACATTTTCGTTAATTGAAATTAAATAAAATCATAATAATTAATATAAAACGTAAGCTTATTTTAATTTCAGCTAGTTGCCAATGCAACATTTCTCATTTTCATTTAACTTGATGTACTAAAATAACTAAAACTAAAATATATTTTTTTTATATAAACATGTTTTAAAAAACAAAAACTAATAAAAACAACAAAAACAGCAACATTATTAAAGCTAGACTAAATTGAATATAAAAACTAGAGCCCGACCGATATATCGGCAGGCCGATATTATCGGCCGATATTAGGCATTTTCAAAACTATCGGTATCGGCATTTATAACGGCCGATAAATTAAGATTTCAAAAATAAAATAAAAACGGACGAAACACCCTTCAACCATGTCATGAGGGTTGCCGTTGTATAGTTTGTCCACCAGAGGGCACTCTACACCGTCCCTGTTGGCAACACTCGTGTATAACGCGCCACACATTCAGCAACCTGTTGATCCAGCCAGAGTCGGGCAGAGAGAACCGCGAGTGAGATCATCGGTGAATTGTGTTCATGGTGAGTTGGTAACGACTCACGAGACATACATTGCTTGAATAACAATTAAAAGAACATCCCTATCAGTTCTCTTAACTCAAATAAGGATGACAAAATTCGTGACTCATGTCCAGTTTTGCTGCGGTTAAATAAGCCGAGAGTGAAGCGGAACAACGCGACGTAGGCTATATTCACATTAAATGTTAACACTGCAGTTCACAAAAGTTCATAATGTGCATGTGCTTTAATGCTTTGTCGGTTAAACATTTAATTTTAAATGCTGATGCGCTGTTCTAACGTGTGCGTTTCTCAGCGCGTACATGTGAAGCTCACATGCACTAAAAGCCTTTCTACCAGCGCCTGGATACTGGACTAAGTTATCTTTCGAGTATTATTGTGCTAATACTGTTAAATACACACAAGATTTACATAAACAATGTCGGTTGTCCGCTTGTCAAATGCGTGTACATTAGACGTGGCATGCTCAGCTCTTAAACAGACAGTAGCAATTGTAAACACATTGCCGCTTGTCCTTAAAGGGATAGTTCACCCAATAATAAAAATGATCTCATTATTTACAGGCACTCTAATGTTGTTCCAACTGTATTAATTTCCTTCTAATATTTTTTTAAATATTAATAGTTTGAAGAATGTGGGTAACCAAACAGTAGCTGGTCCCCATTGACTTCCAAAGGAGAAAAATATACTATGGAAGTCACTGGGGTACATCAACTGTTTGGTTACCCACATTCATCCAAATAACTTATTTTCAACAGAAGAAAAAAACAACTTGAGAGAGTAAATTATGACAATTTGAATTTGTTGTCAATATGAATGTGAAATTGTTGTTTTTGTTCAAAGGACTAAACGTTTAGTCTTAAAAAAAATCTTAAGTTTGTATTTTTATACATTTTATTTATCAGAACTTTAATATATTTTGATGTTCCTCTGTTCTGTTGTGACAATACAAGAAACAAGTTTCTTTTTAAAATGCATTATCATATTATTTTAGTTAAAACTCATAAATAACTACAAATAACTAATGTTAGGGAAATTTGTTAATGTTTTGTTGCGCGTTTCTGAAAAAAAAATAAAAAATATCGTCCGATATATCGGAATATCGGATTTTAAAACCAACAAATATTTGTACCGGTATCAGCCTTCAAAATCCTTTATCAGTCGGGCTCTAGTACCCATCAAAAGTTTGTACACACCAATTGTAAAGTGTGTCCAAACTTACTGTACTATAATACACATAAATAATATTGCTACTGTATTATAATATACACATAAATAATATCGGCCGATATATCGGTATCTGGCTTTTTTTTTATCGGTATCGGTATCGGCGCCCAAAAATCCATATCGGTCGGGCTCTAATAAAAACAGATAACATAAGAATAAAAACTAATGAATGAAAACTATAATAGTTTCTCAATGGTACTAAAATAACACATAAAGATTCATTTGAGATTAGTTACATCATATCCTCTCTTTCACTGATCCACTGCTGGATCACTGTTTGTGACGCGGGGTCCTGGTGCACCTGCCACATAAAGACAAATGCTTGGTCAATATTGGACATTTGCATGCTTATTTACGCTATAGATTACCTTTGCACTCATCTAATGTTAAAACAAAGTTAACTTTAAAAACAATAAGTATTAAGAACATTGTTAAATGTAATCTTCAGCAGTTCTCAAAATGTACATGCACTTAAAGGGCTCATGAAATGAGAAATCAAACATGGATGAGTGATATTCGTGTGGATAGGATTGGCAGTCTTCTGAATGGACGCGGGGAGCTGCAGCTCATTTGCATTTAAAGGGACACACACAAAAAAAGCATGTTTTTTGCTCACACCCCAAAAGGGGCGAATTTGACAAGCTATAATAAATGATATAGGGGATATTTTGAGCTGATATTTCACAGACACATTCTGGGGACACGATAGATTTATATTGCATCTTGTGAAAAGGGGTATAATATGTCATCTTTAAACGGTCAGAGACATCTGTCATCTATTTAAAACAACTGCGGCATCTGCAGTTCTTAATGTGACGCTTTACGTTTTTAGCGAGGGAGAGACAAGCAACGCGCACAGAGCTGAAAGGGCTTGAATGAAGCACTTTTGGCTCTAGATAAACTCTTATAGATATAACTCAGAAAGATCATTACTGTAAACAACCTTGAGTGCTTGTAGTGTGAACCGCTTCATTGTTTTTAATCTTTAAAGCTACACTGTCATTTTTTAAGTTGATTCTTAGCAGAAAACACTTTGTTCTTTCAAAATGATATGTGCTCATTAATGTGTAATTGCTTCTACCAACTAATCAAGTATTCTCGTAAGCGTAGAATCTGCCATTTAGAATACATACGAGCGAGTCGCTCGAATGGCGGCAGCCATGTTGCGCCTCCATCTTGAAAATACATTAGCCAAAGAGGGACATACCTGGAAATTGAAGCTTCGCCTTTCGCGTTTTGACACTCAGCGGCACCGTGACGAATGCGAGGGGGAGATTACTCGCGACTGCCGTCAGATTTGAAATAATACGGCCCCCGTAGAAGTTAAAACGCCCTCGGAATGGGAGGGGCTAGAAAGTAATATTCAGTTGGTAGTCATAAACAATTTCACCGCTAGATGGGAGAAAATCCTACACAGTGTAGCTTTAATCTATAGAAACGGAAAAATGGCGCATTTATATACCGCAGTCCCGCCATTTGAATAACACCGTTTTAGAGCGTCCCCTTTTGTTTTCTTTAGAGCGCCCCCTGGTGGTCTGACCTGCATTTGTTCCAGAAGCCCGGTCAGGGCCTGCAGCCAGGTCATGGTGTGGACGTATTCTTCAGTATTCATGATTTTGATCTCCTTACGCAACTCAGGAATGATAGCTCCTGTTCTCCAACCATGTTTCAGGGTCAGGTCCTGCACACATCACGACATGATTTTCATTACAAAATCAAACACAATCAAAAACAATACTTTCAGAAGACCAAGTCATTGCCTGTGATATCAATACAGGGCATGCTGAGACATGTTTGTATTCTGCATTATGATGAAAACAGCAGATAAAAATAAACGAAATTAATAAAACGGTTCAATGTAATCTTTTTTTTTATTACTAATATCTGTGTTTTTATGCTTATTATCAAATCAAAGCACAATATGTTTGTGTATATGCTGAAAAGGACAGAATCTGATTCTTACGGCAAGGTCACTGTAAATGTGATCTCCAAAGTACAAAACCTTTGAGCCTCTCCATCCCGTAAGCCGCAAAAACTCGTACAGGTTTCCCTGGAAGCAGACAAAGTGAACAGATCAGATTCCACCATCATCACTGAATAGAAACAGCTGGCAGCTAAACACATGAAAGATTACCTGTTTATAGATCTGCCCTTTCTTCAGTTGGTGAATTCTGTCCCATAACAACACGCCTTTATCAGTAACTCGTCTGAATGGTCTTCAGAAACCGGGGGAAAAATGTCAGAATGACTTTGATTTAGAAGTGATGCAACACTACCAGACCTGGCCAGAGATTTCTTAGGGTTTTTGGAACTTACTTCCTCCTGTCGTTGAAAAAGCCTGGCTTGTCGGCCTGCACTATGACAACATCAAACAGGTCCTGCCAGTCTTTCCCAACTATATAGTTCATGCCTCGATCTCTACAAAAAAAAGACATTTTATTTGAAAAGAGCATTTTGTTTCAAGCGGTTAGTCACAATGGCTTTATATAAATTCTTTGTAATAGGGTGTCTCTCATACGATCCAGTTATTTATATGTATTGATGTTTATTTTCAATTTAGTTGCTTGGTTGCACTCACACAAAATCCAAAGGGCTGTTGGTTATCAAAAACATCTTCTTGCCAATCTTCGCCAGCTTCTGTAAAACAGCGTGTGTCTGTTCACCGTAACAGATGTACTTTTCTGCAGAAAAGAAAAAACAAGAATAACAAGAACATCTAAATTGTATCATTTGCACTGATGATTACAAAACAGGGGAGTAGTGCTTACATATATGTACATCATATTAAATACTACCATAATAATAATAAATTAAATTAAATATAAATGTTATTGTTAATTCATTATTGTAGATCGTTATATCAAATATATTACATTTTATATTGTACTAATGTACTTATATTGTATTAATTGAGAATCATACTTATAATAGTAACACAATAATATTAACTGTTAATGAAAAAATATGTCATTATCATCATTATTGTAGACCAAATTATTATTACACGTTTATATTGTGTATAACAGTACATAATAAGTATTATTATAATAATTATAAATATCGTTGCTGATATTATCATTATTATTATTATAGATTATGGACGTATTATTATTACATTTTTATACTGTTTATTACAGTGTCTATCATTTATCAGTCGTATTTATAATGATAATATTATTCATAATATATTATATATATATTTCATTACAGCAGGTCAATATATTATTACACTTTTATATTGGCCATAATTAATTGTATTTATTTATTTATTACAATAATTATTATTATGAATATTATTAGATTAATCGATTTGACAGCACTCATAAAATGTATTATATAATACATTAATCGTGATTAATCTCATTTAACATAAAAGCTTGTGTGTGTGTGTGTGTGTGTGTGTGTGTGTGTGTGTGTGTGTGTATATATATATATACAAATATACATACATACATACATATATACACATAAATTTACAAACTTTTATGTTAGATGTGATTAATCAAGATTAATTGATTTGACAGCACAAATTTTTAGATGTGTATTACAGTACATATTTATCAATCATATTTATAATGATATTATTATTATTATTATTATTATTATTATTATTAAACAATTCGTGTGAATATATCACAAGATGCTTGACAGATTTGGTCAGATCTCTCAAATAGACATATTACTTAAATTACCGATATCAGCCTCCACTGCTCGATACATAATCCCTCTGACATGGACATCTCCAATGGCCTCCTGGGAGTGGAGAAACACACCAGATGCAGAATATCAAAGCTAACGTAACATCAATATTCAGCACTAAAGCAACACACAAAGCCCTGACGCACTACCAGACACCTCCTGTGAAAGCTCTCGCTCATTTCATCTGGGGACAGTCATAAATCCTCTGAGACTTGTTAATGCATAAAGAGGGAGGACTGAACATAAAAGCAGTGATGTGCATCTCATATTGATTGAATTGATCTGTAGCTCCACTAAAAGACATCCGTCCATCCGTAACGCTGCTTCTCTCCAGGCACGTGGCACAGATGGTGCTTCCAAACGCTCCCTCTAAAATTAGGCCGTTCCACGCTGCTCTCTACAAACTTAAATAGCACTTTCAGGAGCCTTCTGACATCTGTGGTACCCTAAATATGACAGCACTTCGTCTCCTTACAAACTGATATCGGTGAAGGAAATCTTGATTTTTGACTATACCTTGACGTCTTTATAAAGATGAACAGGCTCGTAGTCGATGTTGTGCTTCAGGAAGTAGTCATTAACACACGACAGTAGAGTCATTTCTGGCAGGGAGAAGATATCCATGAACTGCTTCATGGTGTGACCGTGAGAGCTCTGCACGAGAGAACAGAAGAGCTGTGTTAAAGGAGAACTGTTATGCCCTTTTTCAAAGTCTTGATTTTGTTTTTGGGGTCTACTAGAATAGGTTTTCAGTTTGTTAGTAACGCTGTTTTGTTTCGGTCTCTTTGAAGCCCCTCCTTCTGAAAAGCGCAATGTGCTCTGATTGGTCGGCTGGATCAGTGTGTTGTGATTGGTCAACAGCATCGACCGCGTTTTGGAAATGTCATGCCTCTTATCATAATCGTAAGTTTCAACACACTACGTACTTACCCCGCCCCTTTTTTTTGCGTATGCCTTGGGCGGGAATTCCTTAAATGAGGAATATTGTGACGTGTTCATCCCCGGAATAAAACTCAAGACTACAATCGAGGCGTTTCAGGGAGTTCAGCACTGATATAGAGAATAACTCCTTTTAGAGTGACTTTGTGCTTTCAAACTTGGCAGATGCTCAAACAGAAACGTTACAGGACGGGACGGGAGTTTTGCGTGACCACACCTTTAAGATTTAAAACAAACCATTGACAAGCAAAAGACGGCAAGCACACAGACCTTGCCATAGAAGTCACTCATGATCTCGAGGGGTACGTGGGAACCCTCATACATCGCAATGACCTCCTTTTCTGGCACAGGATTAAGACCCCTACGGAAACATTGACATGACAATGAGCGAACATATCTTGAGATTAATAATAATGTATAAAATTAGTAAAGTAGATATGTTTGGTGCTACCTGTACACAGTACCCCGTTGGATATAATGAAAGGCATCAATCTTCATCAATAAGGCCTAGAAAACAGATGAGAATCAAGTTACGCATTGAAAACTCTAAAAGAAAATTCTAGATCAGGACTGAACACATACCTTTTGGACATCATAGTGCAAACCACGAATCACAAAATTAGGGATGTAATTATATTCCCTCAATCCCTCTGGATACTGTTATGTGGACAGAAAAAGACAAAATATCATTTCCAAAGGCATTCATTTATTAAAACTACTGAAAATCTTTTAAATATCTTGGTTTTAAGTGTGTAATTTCTGGAAAATATTGACAGATTTCATAATTATTACAAATTACATTATTTAACATAACAGAATTTGTTTGTGTATAGGCCTATATACATACATACATTATACATTAAATATATATAATATAGTCATGGATCAGTCACCCTGTGTTCTTCGATGAGGATGTCTCGGGCGATGTTGAAAATGAGTGTGTGAAGGTGACTGGAGTAGAAAGCTAGTGTGTAGTCATAGTCGAAGCCATAGATCTCAATGTCCTGCAGACTCATCTGATTATTGGCAAAGATGGTGTCTGGGTTGACAAAGTTACTTGATATCACAGGAATTAAATCTGTGGAAAAAAACAACATACTTGTGTGTTAATAAATTATTGACCCTTTAAGTTCACAGTTTTATTATGCTTGCTTAAATATAATAAAAAGAATAAATACAAAAGGAATTCCAATGAATAATGATTAACCTGCAAGTGAGACATTCATCATGAAAAGAAATTCTTTGCATGCTAATATAATCTTGGATGGTTTTCATGTAAAGACAAGCGTTGTTATTGTTACTAACTAACTAAAACTATCAAAAATTATTAAAATAAAGCTGAAATAAAATAAAACAAATATTCAAAGAAAAATGTCAACAAAACAATAATCAATTCAAATCTGAACAAAAGTACATTAATAAATTAAATATTATAATAACATATAAATAAAACAGCTCTCTCTTTCTCTCTCTCTCAGCACATAAATGCATGCATTATATAGTCATTTAACATCTCCAATCATGGCATACAGAGGTCAGCACATATCACTGCAATAAATAACTAAACTTTAACAATCTATAATATAATACGGTAAAATATAACATGATATGACACTGGGATAGAATAAAAAAATAGAATTGTATTTATGCATTGCTCATATACAACATCCAAACAGCCTTCTGGTCCTCTGCCA
The DNA here is from genome assembly GCF_964197995.2 of Scardinius erythrophthalmus. NCBI lineage: Eukaryota > Metazoa > Chordata > Actinopteri > Cypriniformes > Leuciscidae > Scardinius > Scardinius erythrophthalmus. The sequence continues at coordinate 14,319,250 of NC_138244.1, forward strand.
GATCAGGATCTTAAGAGGAAAGTGGAAACAGGCATTTCTTTAACATGTACTAACTAACCTAGCGTTCGCTGTTTGGTTTCATTGTAAACAGACCAGAGCCAGCTGGTCTTGTCGTCACCGGAGCTGGTGCACATGTTCCCTGCTGTCAGTTGTCCCAGGGGACCCTGCCTCCGGGACACGAGAGCACATTTAGGTCCCCGGGAGCGTCTGGTCCATGGAGTGCTGCTGTTGACCGACCATGTCCCGCTTCTAGTGTGCAGATACTTAAAGTGCGTGCTCAGTCTCTTAAAACTCTCTTTATTTCTGAGCAGGTTTGAAAGAGGCAAGGACAAAGTCGGCATGTTTCCACCGCACCAGAGCTGCCTTCTGTATGATAGATAGTGTCAGGCAAGCGCGTTCAACTGTACATGCTCAGATATACACATGCATACTTCCGTTTGCACGGTCACAGGCTGCTTTCCATAATAAAAGTTTTTTACTTAAAAAAAAAAAAAACCTATTCAGACAATTTTTTCAGAGAAAAGTCTTATTTTACTAAGACAGTTTAATTTCCACATTTATTAATTTTTTTTTTTTCCAAAATAAAAGCATCAAGATCTGAAATGGTTGCAGAAACTCTCAATTAGTCTATAACACAAAACAACTGTACAGATAAAGAAAAAAATATTTTTGAGTTTGAGTTTTATATGACAAATGGAGACAGTACACCGTACACGTATAAATAACTTTATTCACAGAATAAAATAACTTTTGTATCATTTTACTCAGGCTTTGAAAAAAAGATTTTATGTTTTATATAAACAGTAGCTATGAAAAACAAATCAATGGGTCACTGTTTCTCAGACACAGAGTCTGTCTGTCTTTCTTTCAAGCCAAGAAGTTCTGTTTGCAGTTCTCCAGGCTTTGGTGGGACATCTGGAATGGTCTATGATTTAGGAAAAAAAAAAAAAAAATTGTTTATGCCGTACATAATGTTTCCAGTCAACATGAAGTTAAAAATAATCTAATTTATTTTTTATTATCCACAATCCTGGACTTAATTACCGGTAAAACATGAATTGATACATATAATTCCAAAAAATTTAATAAAAAAAAATAGACAGTCAAGTAAAATCCCTACAGACAATATGTAAAATTACAGAAAATAGCAAATCACATTTACAGACAATCATCAAGGTTGTACAAACACCTAAAATAAAATAAAAAAGCACAAAACCGGATCTGGAAACTTACTAAATCAGGACGGTAATACTGATGCACAACCTGTGCTCCAGCAAACATTGACAACACACTGGCTCCAAACATCCTTAGATATCTTGGCCAAGATACACCTGCTGGCATCCTTAAAACTCAGCTGGCTGACAAGTGTTATGCCAATTAAGAGAATTTATACCTAAAGAAAAAAAAAAAAAAAAAAGTTATAATTGCCCCACTTAACAGTGTTAGTATTTAAATAGGAAGGAGCATTCTGGGTTATGTTAACCCATTACCACTATATAAAATAATGTAATATCTATTATAAATAATAATAACAATAACACATGTTTAAATTTTTTATTTTTTATCAACAATATAATAACAATAAGCCATTATTTTCCTTGGTTTACCTAACAGCTAGTCTACAACACATTTTCATATGTTGTAGCCATAAAGTTGTAGCTTCTTCCAATGCAACTCAAAAAATATATAATGTACACAAGCATTTCAAGTGAGTATAAGTATTTTATCAGTCAATTTAATTAACGTTACATCGATCTTTGCTGTAAGGTCATTTAATCACTGCTAGCTATCTTAAACGAAGCAACAAATGAAGTGTATGTGCAATTGAATGACAACAGGATTATATTTCCTACATTAAGCAGATAAGAATGATTCACTAACCTTGTTAAGTTATAGTCGAAATAACATTACGGAGTGGTTTCGTTATTCGACATTCAGCAGTAAAGGTTCTTGTTACATGTCTCACATGCTTTGGGAGTATTGTAAGTCACGTTTATCATGGGGTGTACTGAAATGAATGATTTTCCCTATTTTTCCCAAGCAATTGATGAAAATTTGTTAAAGTGATTAAATACTTTATTCTACACTTACTTGAACTGTAGTAATTTCATGTATGCCATAAGGTGCGTTTTATATAGACATGCATGAAGAGAAAAATACCACTTCCCCTTTGTAAATAATGGTAGAGTCCAACTATGTGAAGCCAACCATTAGAAAACTAATGTTTTATTGTATAAAAGCTTAGATGTAAATTCAGCACGAATGTTTTTTTTGTCTTTATGTTTTAAAACGTCAACTTTTAAATCGTCATCTATAATAAGTAAATACAAATATAAAGCTTTAAGTCCAAAAATATGTAATTGGATCAGTAACCGGGACTTTTATTTTGAATCTAGCCTTTACCTTTGTTGACATTTTTACGTACACCGGCTTCATTCATCATGTGTAGCATCATTTAGCTCATATTTTTCTGCATTAAATACTGATATGTGCCAGAAAAGGTCTGAAGAATATATATGGCAGGTAAGATTCATAACCCAAACGCACAGAAATATATCTGTATGTAACGAAACGAGTTATGCTTGTATGCGTCCACACACAGCTCTTAGCCTATTGAATGCAATGAGCTAGTTAGCTGCATCCTAAAGTGTTGCCCATAACATGAGGCTAATTAGTCTTTAAAATATGTATATTTCTAGTTAATGTGTATTTTATTTTATCTTGTGACGTTTCATTTATAAGCCAAGTCTAATGAAAACGGGACGGATGTAAAAAAAATATCAAACAAAGGGAGGTGTGGTTTACCAGCTGGCATTTTAGTAACATAAACATGAATATTAATCTATTAAAGTAAGACCACCAATTAAGATGGAAGAAAGGCAGTATTCATCTCTGACGGCCCCTATGGATTATCTTCAGTATTGGTAAGTTTGCCCAGCCCAAAAAGAACCCAAAAGAGTTCATACATCTTTGAATTAAACTAGTGATTTTTTTTTAAAAATAATGTGATTAAGATTAACATCTCAACAAATGTTCTCAAAATGGGATATGATGGTGTATGTTAAATGTCAAAGCACCGACAGGGAAAGGGTCAGATTATTCCGAAGCGTATCAAGTAAGTGCAGTGTTTCTTTCTTTGTAATTTTGTTTTCTCAGGTATCAAACCAGTCCACAGCAGTACCAGCCGGAGCAGGTGCCGCAGTACCACCAGCTGGTTAATGCCACACAGTACGCCGAGAGACCCATGGAAGACAAAATCATGACTGATTTAGCAGTGCATCAAGATCCATATCTGGATCAACCTCATCAGCCTCACCAAGATCCATATCTGGATCAACCTCATCAAGATTCATATCTGGATCAACCTCATCAAGATCCATATCTGGATCAACCTCAAAATCATCATCATCATCAACCCTCTGTCCAACAACCAGGTACAGCCCTTTTAACTGGGATATTTCTGCAGCCCATTTGTACAACTTATCAAATATCTGTTTTGCAGCCCCTCCGACATTGACAGCAAAAGGAAAGAAAAGGGGAAGGCCTCTAAAAGGTGAAGGAAAGGAAAAGACGGAAGCTGAGGAGTCTGCCAAGAAAGCAAAGAGGACGTTAGATCGGTTCAACGGCATGTCAGTGGAGGAAGTCATGTCTAGAAAGCTGCCAGACGTCATCACGCATAATCTTGACTTGCTGATTGTGAGTTATTGTATTATATAGACTGCAAGTTTGATCTGTATTTTATTTATTTATTCTATAAATTTGGTATACATTTATTTTAACCATAAATCATTTAAAATTGTTTATATTCCACTTCCACTCTTTTTTAGCCCATTCTCTGTAAACCCTAAAGATGGTTGTGCATAAAAATCCCAGTAGATCAGCAGTTTCAGAAATACTCAGACCAGCCCGTCTGTCACCAACAACCCTGCCACGTTCATAGTCACTTAAATCACCTTTCCTCGCAATTCTGATGCTCAGTTTAAACTTCAGCAGACTGTTTTAACCATGTCTGCATGCTTAAATGCTGCCATGTTATTGGCTGATTAGATATTTGCATTAACAAGCAGTTGAACAGGTGTATCTAATAAAGTGGCCAGTAAGTGTGTGTGTATATATATATGTATATATAAATCTGGTTTAAATGTATTTATTGTATGCTAATTTTGTAGATCGGCATCAATCCTGGACTGTTGTCAGCCTTCAAGGGAAGGCATTATCCAAATCCTGGGAACCATTTTTGTATGTATTATTCAGCCGATTTCAATGGTTGTTAAAGGTTGTTTATGTATTTATACTTGTTTTTTGATTTGAATGTCTTATAGGGAAGTGCTTGTTTCTCTCCGGGCTGACTGAAGAACAGTTGAACCACATGCACGATCAGACACTACCTGAACGCTATGGCATTGGTTTCACCAATATGGTGGAGAGGACCACACCTGGGAGTAAAGACCTATCAAAGTAAGAGTTTAGCATTATCTGGGGGGAAAAGGTGCGGGCACATTTACCGTTGTACGGTGAATTTTCACAGACAAAATCCAGTCATTTAAATTGGAATCCACGTGATTGGGAATTTCACAAGGGCGAAAGATTTCCACACGATTTCGGTCTTATGAATTCGCCACATTGACATTGGCTGATACACTAATGAAAGTTTTGCTGACATTTCACAAATGTGACTGCACCTTAAAAATGTGTTTTTGCCCTGATTTGATGTTAGAAAATTCTTGATGTAAGTACATTTGAAAAAAGTATTGTTTTGCAGCAAAGAGATCCGTGAAGGTGGCCACCAGCTTTTGGAAAAACTCCAGAAATACAGACCTTTAATCGCTGTGTTCAATGGGAAATGTAAGTCTTCGGTTTGGTTTTAACTCTCATTTAACACTCAAGACTAGTCCCAGACTAAAATGCATGTTTGGGCGGTTTTAACTGAAAGCAACTTACACTGACATCTCTTAAAGGGATACTCCACTTTTTTGGAAATAGGCTCATTTTACAACTCCCCCAGAGTTAAACAGTTTTACCGTTTTTGAATCCATTCAGCCGATCTCCGGTTTTGGCGGTACCACTTTTAGCATAGCTTAGCATAGATCATTGAAGTGGACAAGACCATTAGCATTTCTCTCAAAAAAATGACTAAAGAGTTTCGATATTTTTCCTATTTATAACTTGACTCTTCTGTAGTTACATCGTGCACTAAAGACCGACGGAAAATGTAAAGTTGCGATTTTCTAGGCTGATATGGGTAGGAACTATACTCTCATTCCTGCGTAATAATCAAGAAACTTATGTTTCGTAATGAGGCGTAATGATTTGACGCAGCGCCTGAAAATAGGCTACCTTCCGTCAACATAACCAACGTGACAACCTGCTTGCACAGGGAGCGTCGGAAGTTACCGAGCTGGGGACTATTTTCAGGCGCTGCGTCATATCATTACGCCTGCCGCACTCATGGTAAGGCAGTAACGTTTCTTGATTATTACGCAGGAATGAGAGTATAGTTCCTACCCATATCAGCCTAGAAAATCGCAACTTTACATTTTCCGTCGGTCTTTAGAGCACGATGTAACTACAGAAGATCAATGATCTATGCTAAAAGTGGTTCCGCCAGAACCGAAGATCGGCTGAATGGATAAAAAAACGGTAAAACTGTTTAACTCTGGGGGACTTGTAAAATGAGCCTATTTCCAAAAAAAGTGGAGTATCCCTTTAAAACATGTCATTGCTATTTGTCTCAAGATGCACACCAGTAATGCTTTTTTCTAAGGCATGTTTATAAAAACTACTTAAATCTCCTAATTTAACTAAGGCCTAATCCTTGCTTAATCTAAGCCCTGTCTGTGAAACCAGGCCATTGTGTAATTTAATCCTTCATTTCAGGTATTTATGAAACATTTTGCAAGGAGATATTTGGAGTGAAGGCCAAGAACTTAGAGTTCGGATTGCAGCCCTACAAAGTGCCCGAAACGGAGACGGTACGAGCTTCTTTCTTGATGGTACTTTGAATTTTCCTGTTTAAAGTTGCATTTTGATTAGAAATGAGGTTCTGTTGTCCAGGTTTGCTATCTGATGCCATCGTCTAGCCCACGCTGTGCCCAGTTTCCTCGTGCTCAGGACAAAGTGCACTTCTACATCAAGCTAAAAGATCTCAGGGATCAGCTGAAGGGAGAGGGGAAGACTCAGGAGATCCAAGAGACAAACTACACATTTGATGTGACTCTGGCCAAAGGTGAAGAGTTTCACAATTTAAAGTCGGCATGAAACTTTTCTTCCATATTGTGATGTATATCTGAGTGAAACGGCTTCTCGAGCAAGAAAAAAATGTAGGACGGGACTTGTTTGGATGGTTGTGGTTTGCTATTGGTCGATCTCATGTAATGATGTGCACATCAGATAAATCATTTATAATAAATGCTGCAACACTCCGAGGTGACTTTAAAACATTTTTCTATTAATGTGCTGTTCGAAAACATGTTGGTAACCAAAGTCTTTTGATGTTGTTTTTTCTAGAGGATGCCAAACGATTGGCAATTAAAGAAGAGCAGCATGACCCTGAGTACGAGAAGACCTGTGCGCATGGATCATGGGGGGAACCACAGCAAGCGTTTGGAGCCCATCCTTCTACAGATACAGGCACATACATATTGTGTTCAGAAAGAATATGAACCATTTTGTGTCAGGTGCTCATAATAATTGTCAACATTCTCTAGACCAGGTAACGGATAACCGGTGGACAATGCAGCCATTTGCAGACCAGATTCCAGACATCAGATGTAGCAACAACAGCCGAACAACCTGAGAAGTAGTTATGGCACAAAGACTGTTTGTCTACACTGCATGAACTGAGAAGGACCAACTAAACTTTTTTTTTATTGTTTTATTTAATATTTCAGTATGTTTTGGCTATCTTCCTAAGTGATGATACTAAGTTGTTACCTGGAATATTTAATGTATATGATTTCTGTGTGTGTGTGTGTAACAAAGCTTTGTTGCTTGAATGAATGTGAGACTTTCTGTTTGAGACATTTTTCTAATTTTGTGCCACTATATTGTTTTTATTATCTTTTTTAAGGAAACTTTAATCTCATACACTACTGTCCAAAAGTTTGGGGTTAATAAGATTTTTTTTAAAGAAATGAATACTTAAAAAAAAAAAGTGACAGTAAAGACATTTATAATGTTACAAAAGATTTCTATTTCAAATAAACATTATTTTAAACTTTCCTTTCATCAAAGAATCCTGACAAATGTCACGGTTTCTACAAAAATATTAAGCAGTTAAACTGTTTTCTAATATAAAATATGTTTCTTGACCACCAAATCAGCATATTAGAATGATTTCTGAATGATTTCAAATTCAGCCTTCCATCAAAGGAATAAATTCTATTTTAAAATAATAATAAAATTGTAGTAATACTTCACAATATTACAGTTTTTACTGTATTTTTGATTATATAAATAAAGCCTTGGTGAGCAGAAGAGACTTCTTTCAAAAAAAATCTTACCGACCCCAAACTTTTGAATGGTAATGTATGCTGAATGTTTGTTTATATAGTTTCATATTTACTAAATTTATACATTTCTGTGGTATTAGGATTATTCTGAGAAGACCTAATATTTGACATGCACATGTTTTTCAATAGGAGTATTTCCGTGTAGCAAATTTCAAACCATGATGACTGGCCTCTGGAGGAGGTTTATCACTGTGCATGCCTTCAATGCATGGATTTATATGGCATGCTCAATCCCACATTATGGTGCTTATTGAATACCGATCACTCAATTTACCTCATTTTGAATGGTATTTTTAGACTTTTTAGAAATGTTTTGTTATTTTGCAGTCAGTGGGCATAACTGTTTATTATCATTTATACCTGTTTTGTTGCATCATAATAATCCTGCTTTATTGTTGCTGTGAGAATTCTGTACTATGTATGTTATTATTCTGTTAGTTGTATTTTATTTTTTATATGTATGTGTTACTAATGGAACTGTTTTAGGGCAAATAAAAGCAAATGGCAAAGCAAATATGATGAAAAGCCATGTGTATATTAGTTATTGTCAATTAAAAATATATCGGGGTCGAAGCACCATTGGCTCGTGTAGTCAATCCTGTGCCTGTTTCTCTTTTCAAAACGAGTCTTACAAAATGTTTTTCGTTTATTAACAGCAATACCAGTTTTGTTTGTTTATATATATATATGTATATATATATGTATGATATATATATAGGCATTTGCTACATGGTAAAAGAGAATTTCTTATTTATTTAAGCGCAGCCAATAGGAAGCTCGCTTTGAAGCGTTTAAATGTCACAGGAGACCGGGGTCATACTATTAACTTTAGAGGGGTACCGTTTTTCATTGCCATACTAAAATTAAGATAAAAAGAAGAGCCTGGAACACGTTTTCAGTTTTTACATTTAGAATAATTATATTTAATATTAAATTATGATTCCTTTATTTTCCTTTCTACATTAAACGGAAGAAATAGTCATACTGTGCCAATTACACCCCCAGTCCTAGTGTTTTGGTTCGCTCCACTGTCAAATTGATTTCTAGCTGTTGGTCTCGTCTTTGTTGCTTTCACCGGTTTTGTTACTAAAACGAGAAAAATCAACCTTTCAGTGGACTATCGTTCGAATCATATCATAACGGTATGTATTAATTTAACAAATAAGAGCTTAATTTGACTAATAACACTATGGAAAGACCGTTTATATCGATAGAAACGCGCTGCACATTTAGCTAGCGACCATCATTCATTGTACTCAATGAATTGGCACACTAGGCCAGCGTTAGCCAATCATGCTAACAGTATCACATATATTGTTTTTCTTAACGAAAAATAAAGTATCTATTTCCGTTTACCTGCTGGAAGAATATGTGGTCGCTAAATTTATTTAAGTTCGCAGTTTACCGCAGTTTAAAGTAAACTACTGCCTGCTGTGGCAAAATAGTGGTGCGAGATGTGCTGGTGATTACGTGGAGTTTAAAATCCAGCACACCGAACCTTTTCTGATCTGGTTTATACACTTAAGCCAACCTAGGCTGGATATGTTTTGATATTCATTCAGGAATGTATTTTCGAGTTTTCTATATAATTGAACATATTAATTAATAAAGCAATCTACAAGTAAGCCTATAATAAGGGCAGGTTATAAATATTCTCCTGTGAGAGTACCACTGAAATTGCTGTTGATATGAACACACATATTGATTTATTTAAGTAAATCCCGTAGAGATGGATGAAAGGCTCTATGGATCTTTGCCCCATGCCCCCTCGGAATACCTCCAACAATGGTGAGTGTCCCCCCATTTGTCATCAATTGGCGCCAAGATTAATTAAGATCCCACTGATTTTATGTGATAATAACATTCAGCACTTCAGTCTGGTTTTGAATGCTACTAACGGCAATGCACGAGTCAACAATTACAACCTGCCTTGGCGTTGCCACTTGTGTTTGCTTCTGCAATTATTAACTGTTTATTTGCACAGATCCCGGTTGCATTAATGTTATGCTTTTCTCACATTATACACTCAGTATCACTTTATAGAAATTGCTTCTATTTGCATTCGAGATATTTTCTTTTCTTTGTTTGACTGATGCTGCTTATTTTTGTGTCTGATAACTGTAATGTAGAAGTAGTGGTACTTATATCAAGTAATTAAACTATTTTCAATGGTTATTTTAATTGTGAACATTTTAGTAAAAACAAAAACAAATTGTAGTTATTATAAAATAAATTATACTTTTTATAATTATTTATAATTTCTATTATTATTATTATTATCGTGCCATAAAAATGTATGCAAATGTTTGAACTTTGAAATCAAACTGGGTGCAAATGTAATTTTATCTTTTCGTGTTGTGTAATTGTTAAATAAGTGTTTCTTGTTGTACTAGGCTAGACATTAGCCTATGTCTAGTTATATTTAATGTTTATTTTACATTTATTTTATTAAAAAAACATAAATTGAATAGTTATTATAAATATATTTGTTTAATAATTAATAAAAAATCAATACATGATTAATAATATGTTGTTTTATTTATGCAAATGTTTGCAATCTAAGTGGTTACAAATATATTTTCATCTTCGTTTTAACTGGTAGGCCTACATGTTTCTTACTTGTTGAGTTAAGGAGTAATTATGCAAATAATACCTTATATAATTTACTTTACCTGTAAACACCATTGTTTCCACAGTGTTGGGTGTTATTCTTTAGAGACCGTATAGATAAGAATTTTTGCCATTTATCGTAAAAATAATTTAAAGAAATAGGCTACGTGTAACTCAATTAACTGATCTATTTCTAGTTTGCATATTGTTAAAGGTGCAGTAAGCAATTTCTGAGAAACACTGTTGATATTTAAAATCAACCTAAGCATACACACCCCTCCCTTCATTGCTCCGCCCCCAAAATGCACAAACGCACAATGCAAGAGTGGATGTCTCTTTATCATAGCCGTTTGTAATGTCTCTCAGCCATCGCTCTTTCTACAGTCTTTCTTCAAATCTCCCTCTTGCTCACGCTCTCTCATGAGTGGACACGCCCCCTACTGCTGATTGGCTACAAGTGTGTTGTGCTGCTCGGTCCGATCCACTCTTAAAAGCATTTCTCAGAAATCGCTCTTTGCACCTTTAAATATGCACTTGTAGAATTGGCCTTTTTTTGTATAAGTTGGACTGACAACTTCGGGCCCTATTTTTATTTTTGAAATAGGGTTCAGTCAGCTCAGCAGCATCTACAGACCCTTCAGGCTCAGTATCCTCACATGGCTAATGGCAATGCTGGCTTTATGATGGAGGGACCCAGAGAGGATGGGGTCATGCAGCAGATGCCTGTACACCCAGAGGATGCTGCCCAACAGGCTGCTGCTGCACAGAAAGGTAGTTTTCCAGTGCCGTGTGTTTTCAAACAGTAGAAATGAGCTCTGCAAACTGAATGCGAACTCTCATGTAGCTTTAAGTAAATCAAAGTTTTTTTTTCCCTTTAAGCACCTGCTAAAAAGCGAGGAAGGCCGGCGAGCAAAGAACCCAAAGCCAAAGCTGAACCTAAAGCCAGAGCCAAACCCGGACCCAAACCCAAGAAAGCTAAGGAGGATAAGGAGGCCCCGCCTGCTGAAGGACAGGAGAAGATTGATGAAACCTTCAAGAAAGTCAAGAGGAAAGTCGATCGTTTTAAGGGCATGTCGGAGGAGGAAGTCATGAAGAGGACGCTGCCTGATATCCTTATCCCCAATCTGGACTATGTCATTGTAAGTTTTTTGTCTAAAAAATATGATGAAGAACGTTAAAACCAAAATGACATTGAAGCCAAATGACTGAAATTATTTTTTATGATACAGATCGGAATTAATCCAGGGTTGATGGCGGCCTACATTGGAAGATGGTTCCCTGGACCAGGAAACCATTTTTGTAAGTAGGCTTTAATTCTATTCCTCTTTAACATTTTAGATTATTATATTATTTAATTTGTATTATTGCCAATATAAATATTCATATATTATTACTATTATAATAATAATATATATATATATATAAAAAAGAGAGATTCTAAGGTCAATAAATATGATAATACAAATAAAAAAATATTTGAATATAATAGAAATAATTTACGTTAATAACATTGTAAACAGTAATATACCAATTCGCTGTCTTATGCTAATATTTTAAAAAGGAACTGTTCAAAAGTTGAGCAATTTTGTCAACCCTTCCTAGTCATCTTCAACTGATCTTCAAACTATTATTATATTTACATTAACATAACAATGTAAATATTATTATTTTCATTATTTAATTTAGTAGTATTAATAACGATGGTTAATATTATAACATTTTAAAAAGTGGTTGTTTACAAATATAAAAAGAGGTATTTTATATTGCTAGAATTAATTGATATCAATATAATTATAATATAAATACAGAAATATTGTTATGTAAATAGTTGTGATAATCAATAAAAACAATTTTTTTCTATATTATATTAATATTTTTTTTAATAAATTGTTCAAAATCTCTCATTTTGTCAATCTTTAAGGGAAGTGCCTGTTCCTGTCTGGATTCACTGACAAGCTACTAAATCACATGGATGATCAGAGTTTGCCTGAGAAATACGGCATCGGCTTCACAAATATGGTAGAGAGAGCGACACCAGGAAGCAAAGATCTCTCTAGGTGCGGGATATAATCACGCTGCTTTCCTTCATGACTGAAAGCCATGATGTTCTTCTAACCTGTTTTGCTTGTCACCCTTCTGCAGTAAGGAACTAAGAGAAGGTGGAAAAATCTTAGTGGAAAAAATAAAGAAATTCAAGCCACTCATAGCGGTTTTTAACGGGAAATGTACGTTTTTCACCACAGATACAGAACGTGAAGGATACAACTGTTACAAATACGTGCATTTAACAATTCCTTTTAATTGTTTCAGGTATTTATGAAATGTTCTGTAGGGAGATATTTGGGAAAAAGCCCAAAACACTACAGTTTGGCCTACAGCCTCACAAAGTTCCTGATTCTGAGACGGTAAGAAGCCTTTTTTGGTTCATTGCATGATAAAAGCCAAACTCAAATTTGCGTTAAATGCTGCATACTGCTGCTTTTCCATAGGCGTTGTACCTAATGCCGTCCTCCAGCGCCCGCTGTGCTCAGTTTCCTCGTGCTCAGGACAAAGTGCATTTTTACATCAAGCTCAGAGAGCTCCGAGATGAGCTGAGGGGTGTGATCAAGAGCAAAGAGGTCGAGGAAGTCAAATACACCTTTGATCTCGGCCTGGCCAAAGGTACATACAGAACTTTTATGATTGCGCTTCTCAATCATACCAAGAGTGATGTACATACAATTATGGACTGTATTTGACCACTTCTCTTTCTCTTGCAGAGGACGCCAAGAGGATTGCCGTCAAGGAAGAGCAGTATGATCCTGGTTACGAGGCTGCTTTCGGAGGAGCTTATGGAGAATCAGCACCTGAAGGGGGCCAAAGCAATGGGTTTTGTAACTTCTCCACATCGGAGGAGACAGGTTGGTATCATCTTTCTTCTGCGGAAAACAAAAGACGATTTTTTTAACCATTTTTGTCTTTCATTCGGACATCTTTTGTCACATGCTGTTTTTCGCCTGATATATAGTAGGAAATTATGCCATTTCGGATGCAGCCTCTGTCTAGAGCGAACGTGAGCGTCTCGCTTATAATAAACCCATCCAACGAATGTTCACTGGGTGCATTTTTTGACATGGCGCATCACAACTCTTTTGAGGCTGTCTACACTGGACACATCAAAATAAATAATATAAACTGGAACTTTTGTCTTTCTGAACGGTTGCATGATGATACTATATGTTTTTGAAGTGTCCATTGTAGCGCATGGCATCACAATGCCCCGTTCACATTCGTCTAATTTCAGAGAATTTTCGCTTGCACTCCTTTACACAAAACTGAATGTCTTTTCCCAAACTATAATCACTTGCTTCCGGCAATGGGCGTACGTGCGTTCACGAGAGTCTAATTTCGGCGGAAGGGTGACCTCTGACCTGACCCGACATTAGGGGTGGTTAATCTGTCTGATTTCCCGATTCGATTCGATTACGATTATTGAAGTCCCGATTCGATTACAGTCGATTTTCGATTATTAACGATTTTCGATTAGCGATTATTGATTTTCCAGTTCACAACAGTAAACAAAAATACACTAAGTGATTGCAGTATTAAAAAAAGTCAGCTGCTGAATTACTTAACTCTTTTATTGAGTAACAACTCAAAGCACTTTCTGTGTCGTGTAGTTATAACTTCAGAATTATTTGTATGTAGCTTATGTTCTGTAGAACACAGAAATGAATACATCACATTGTGTTGTGACTCATCAAGTTGAACCAAACTAGCTTTTAATACAATGTTGGTATGAGCCACCACAGTATTTTACAAATATAAAAAATAACACAAAGTGAAAATAAAGTGGCATTTTGGCGTTAATATTGAAACGACAGTTACCATGGTGAATACACAATACTAACAAGAACTGTTAATGAAACATGGAAACTGCTCCTGGTGAATAGAATGAAAATCATGCCTGCATGCAAATCCTTCTCAGCTAACACACGACGTACCAGTAACGTGATTTATTGGTATTTTACTTTTATTTCATGACTTACTAATTTACAACGTAACAACGTTGCATGCTCGTAGTTTCCTTTGCACTTTGCACTATACAGTGAAGCGATACACGGCGCGCCCCTCCGCATTTGCGCGTGCAATTGAAGAGTGTGCGCTACGAGTACAGTATAACGGCTGACAGGACAGGAACGTCCGTTTTTCTGAGGTGAAATACTTTTTATTTCAGCGTACACATACGTCACTGCCTGGTAGTTCCTATACTGTGCTGGGTTTTCTGAAGTAGTTGTGATTCGCCTCTCATAACATAACATGCTCTAAATGCACGCAGAGTGGATTTTTTTTTTATTTTTTTTTTTTATAAAAAATCGATTTTTGAAAATTTGATAATCGATTCATACTCGTCCATAACATACTCGCGATTAATCAATAATCGATTTTTTTCACCACCCCTACCCGACATAGGACGTAGCTTCTCTTCTCTTATATCGAAATCCTCCGACATTTTTCTTTCTCGATTTAGACTTCTAATTTGCTTACGTCATATATCCTACGTCATACGTCGGGTCAGAGGTCACCCTTCCGCCGGAACTCGACTCTCTCGTGAGTGTGCGTACAGTCACTCCCGGAAGCCAGTGATTAAAGTTTATAAAGTTTAAAATATGGATATTTTTCTTACAAAACCCCATTGCTTCTGCCCCATCCCCATTCTACCACAGTTTCCATAAAGTTACTTCAGCTTTGCTTTTTCAATCCGGAAGAACGAAATTGCTCTGATAACCGCAAAAATAACCAATTTCCACTTATTGATACAATTAATAGTGTTTTCAGTGATGTGCATAGTTTGACATCTCAAAAAATGTGTTTGTTAACATAAAAAAAATCATGCTTACTTCACCTTTAATATCGATTTCTTTTCCGAACACCTCCAGCCAACACAGCCGAGAAGGCGCCAACGAATCCAAACGCCGTCAGCCAAATTCAGGACGGTCAGTGGATGACGCAGTCTTTCGCCGATCAGATCCCAGACATCGGCAGCTCCTCTCAAGCCCAAACCTGGGGTGTATGAGGACAGACCATGGCGAGGGACTTCAGATGAAGCCTGTCGGAGGAGTTCCTGTGTTCTTCCAGATATGCTGTGCCTCCCATCTTCTCAGAATCAAACCCAGGAGTCTTAAAGTGTGCTGGTGTCTTTCTCCTGTGCGCTGCTGTGACGACTGTTACAATATAATTTCAGGAACGATTTGAGGAATCACAGTATCATACAAGGTGGCCCAACTTGCACAAGGAGAATCCAATGGCTGCTACGCTTTTAAAGAAACTGTACCTCTGAACTTCAATTGGGGGCCTTTGGGATCTCGGATGCCTCTTTAGTAAAGAAGAGAACTGTTTTTGCAATGAATTTCAATTAGACCCTTTTAGGAATTTAGCATTTCTATGGAATTGGAATATTTACTCATCTTTTACATTTAATGGTTTAGAGTCATTGATGTTACTTTCAGTAGTGTAGTGTACGAGGTTCTGAGCACTGGTTTATTGCATTATGTGATATCAGGGACTGATACTTGATTTGTTCATGAGGAGCATTCACTATTCTTGTTTGATATTTTAGATGGGACGTATTGTTGTCTGTTTCTGTAGTAATATTTTAAGTTTTAACTACCCAATTTGTTTTTATAGTGTAAATTTTAAAGATCATACTGCCAAATCTATAAGGATAACATTTAAACAATGTTTTGTTACTATCATCATGTGACAAATTAGGTCTTTTTACATGTTGCCCGGATGCAACCTTGATGGTTTTAAGAACTTTTATGATGCCACTGCAAGATAAATTATTGATGGTTGTAAATGTCTTTAAATGTTTTCCTTATGAGGAAGCTTCAACATCACTGTTTTAAAAATGCACACAATCACCTCTCCGCCTTCAATACTGTATGATAGAATACAGTGTGACCATTTATACAAATGAAGATGGCTGAACTAATCTGGAGCATGCTATAATTTATGGAATTATTCACATGCTCTTATTTGGTGCTATTTTTGACTCCTGTAAACATCAATATCTTTTTTTGTTCATTAAAATACAATTATCTTGATTTCTACTTGTGCACATTTATTTCTCTTATTAGTATTCAGTATTCTATACAATATATAAGTGAGAAGAGCTTGTAAACTGGTCTATCAACATTGTATATGATCTGTAATCTTTCATTTATAGGCCATTTAAGTGGAGTGATTACATAAAAATAATTTAAAAGGGTATTGATTTTTTTTTTTATTAAAAATAATTGTAAATAGTAATTTGTGCAGATCAGTGAGTTTGGTTTGAAGATGAAGGGTCTTGATGAAGAGTCGGACATTTCTGTGAATGTAAATACCTGAAGGCAGAAAATTCTTTTTTAGATCCATCACACTTAATATTTTGATTATATGTAATATCTTTCAAACCTTCTTAAGAAAGCTCTCTTCCATATTCGTCCAATCATTCCAACTGTCATCTTACACATCTCTGGAGTCCACTCAGCAAGTCTAAATTCCAGTCAGAGTCTTAGAATAAAATTAAAAGACTTGAATATTTAACTTTACTCGTTTTTGACAGATACCTTAGAAGCATGATGTACACCATCTCCACTGGCAGAAAACACCACATTAGACAAGAAACCAGTTTCACTGAGAAAGGACACCTTATTTCTTCATTCTCCATCGTGCTAGCTTTGAAAAACACTAAATGGGGTGAAAAATAGATCAATTTCTCCATGTGTAATTTTCCAGATTTACAAGTTCCTGGTGTGAAATGTCAGTTATTTGTTGTCTTACCTTTCTTGATGGATTCTGGAAGGATACTTTTAGAATTCCCAGTCACTGTTGGCTTGTTTTCACTAATATATTTCTTAGATGTTGAAATATGATCCCATAATTCTGACAATGGCGACCTGAGCTTCAGGAGTTCTAGTAAGCAAAACAAAATTGGATCTAAACAGCCACACAATTACCCCAAATATCATCTCAAGAAGAGTGTAATCTACTCACTATATTCTTGTAAAAAAAGGAAAGCATCCTTATATCCATTTTGACACATCTCAGCCAAGACCTTATGAAATACCAAAAGGGTATGTGGGCGTAAGTATGGATTTGAAAATGTACCAAGATTATTAAACATAAATTCAAAAATGTACCTCTGGTTCTGGAGGGAAAAATGCAATAACCACTCTGTGTGCGTTAATGAAGTTGATATGAATGCTGACGTTATTGTAGTATATTTCATGGAAGTAAAAAGGGTTGCCGTAAGGACTGATGTCGCTCTCTCCAGAAAAAGGGGAGATTGTGATTGTTTCTCTCAGACTAGAGAAAGGCATGTTATCACTCAATGCTCCGTCTACATACCTCTGAAAGCAGATAAGATGGAAAAAAAGTTTTAAAAAATGGATAAAACTTATATAATTGAAAAGAGGCACTCCTTCAGACAAGAAGTGGATGACGTGTATTAAAGGTGCCATATTTATACTCTGGTCACATGGGTCACACTAGTAGTGATGTCATAGGCTGTGGCCAGCCAATGTTATTATTGTGTTTTGACACATGCTTCAGACACCAGTCATACCGAAGGCATTCCCCATTAGCATCCTAGGACGCAGAGTCTCGTTCCCTTTCTCAGGGAACCATGGTTACATTCGTAACCCGAGACGTTTTATCTCACCAACTCCCCTGTTATATATGGAAGCTTGTTTCTGACACAGAATAAAATTTTTTAAAGATAATTGCAACTTTTTATCTCACAATTGGGAGTTTACTTCTCGCAATTCTGACCTTTTATCTCGCAATTGCGAGTTTATTCGAATTGTGAGATATAAATTTGCAGTGGGGGAAAGGGGAAAAAAGACTTCCGAGTTTATATCACGTAATTAGAATTGTGAGACTTAAAGATAGTTATCAGACACTTTCGCTCATCGAATAAAAGGTTTACTGCTAATAGCTCGTTTTCCTATTACTATGATAACAATGGGTACATTTTCTCATGCGTGATACTGCATTCAAACCGCTAGGTGTCAGAATAATATCAAGATAATAAGGCCAGCAAAACATTAAAACTAATAAAAAAAATGAGTGAGTACACCTTTAATTGAAAAACTGCAAGCAATTTTATCACAAAATCACAGTCAAAAGGCTGTGTTTGGCTACTTACAATTCCATGATAGCTTGGAGGCATCACACCACAATACAGTGGATAAAAGCAGCTACAAATCAGAGCCTGCAGACAGGGAGCAAACTGCAAATCATTAATCCTCATGAATACTTATCTATTCATCAGGAAACAAAAGCCATTGTCAACAAGGGAGTTGAGTTCACCTGAATGAGATCTTCTTTACTGTCAAACTCAGACACCAACACATTTGTCCCATCTGACACTCGAGTGAGTGACACATACAGCCGTCCATTGGCGAGTAGGTGGGCGTCCTCGGGCAGGTCTCTGCTTAAGAAGTTTCGTACTATCTTCAGTAGGTTGAAGGAGGGATGCACAGCACCCAGAGTGCCTTTCCGAGCCTCTCGGGACATTTCCAGCAAATTTTCACAGCATTTGGCTTCAAAATGGAATATCCTTTAGGACCACGAATTTGAATCAATATAAAAGTAATCAAAATGTATTACATGGTGGTGGGGTTCATTGATTCTATGATTTGGAGATATATTTGGATTTTAAAACTACTATTCAGTATCATTTGTGTATGTGAAAGATTTGTCTGATCCTTGACGAGTGCTTTCCAAAAATACTCTTTTACTACTTTCGGGTGTTTAGAAATCACAAATTATTGTTGAAACGTACCTGGAGACATTTGGCATGCTATAACTGCACCCATGAGAGCACCAGATGAAGCCCCACAAATCTTTGTCACCCCCTTAAGAAGAAACGGGGCCCGTTCGAATAAACAGCTATATACTCCACAGTAGTAAGCCATCAGAAATCCACAGCCGGCAAAAGAGATATTCCATTCTTTAGCAGACTCCTGCATGTTTTTCAACACACTGTATGAATCCCTGAGGTTACGCAGTGCAGGTGCGATAAATAATACGTCTAAATGTGTGGTCAGTCATAAGCACTGATCTGGCAACGCTCTACTATTGCGAAACAGAGTGTTGCAATCACAGGGATCACAGGGAAAAACAACATTTGGTAAGGACATTGCTAGTGATTTTCTTGTCAAAACATTAGTGATCTTGAAAGCAATTATTGTTTTTTAAAGCACTTTTTAAAATAATTATCAAATATAACATTTATAATTGTTTTATATAAAAAAAGATTATCTTGCTATATGAATAAAAACAACAGAAATAAAGGATCAAAATTTTATTTATGAAAACATTTGTGACATCAGTGCAGCTAAAGCAGTGCAATATGACACTAAAAACTAATAAACAAAGGAAACTGCGCTCATTTTAGGAAAATGCGAAGGAAATCATTGTATGAAATCCTCCCTGAGAGGTTACTGTCAAAAAAAGATGTGAAATGAAAGAATTCTTCCTCTGACAGATTCACGTTGTACTGTCTCAGAACCTAAAAAAGAATAATTAAAAAAATTGCATGATTAAATACCGGACGTGGACTGAAAAGTTTTTTTTTTAAGTATAAAATAGTGCCTTGTACCTTTCTAAAGTCCTGAAGAGAGATCTTTCCAGTGCGTTCTTTGTCAAAGGAGATGAATTTTTGCCTCATCTGTTTCCAGACGAGCTGGATAGGCCTGGAAATTCTCAGCATGGCTTCAACACACTGACCACTGAGTGGACCGGGACTCATCTAAAGGAGGAAGTCAGAAAATGCTGGATGAACTATACTGGTCTATAACCGCTCAAGACGTGCTGTAATTGCAGTGAACTCACTGGTGTCCTGGGGAGCTGCAGTCTGAGTCTGTTGGATGAAGCGTTGACCTGAGGGCTGAACATGAGCACAAAGTGCCGTAGGAAGTCCGTGTAAGAGAGACGTCCGCTGTTTTTGATGTCATATTTGACAGCCAGCTGCTCAAACTCAGGTGGACTCAGCTCAATATTGAGGCCCTGGAGTATCTCTGCAAAACATCAGTTCAAATTCACCATTTCCAAACAACATTGTGACAATATATGACAATGTTTCCATTGTCATTTGCCATTTATTATTATTAGTGGTCCTGCACTTTTTTTAACAATTATCTTATATTATATTATTTATATTTATATAAAATCATTATAATTCAATAATAAATCATTCAGAGCTATCTGCAAAATGTTTTTTATGACTGTGGGAACCCTGTATTTTATGGTTGAAATGTGCAGTGACTAATAAATGGAAATAAATCAGGCCTCAAACATGTACCTAGGAATATATCCACATCTATCTCCCCAGTTCTGTCAGGGTCCGCCTGCCTGCATCTCCTCTGGATGTGCCTCCAACAGTCCTGGATCCTGGAACGCACCTTCATCTCCACATCCTCACAGTTCTGCAGTGGCGTGGACCTTCTGCCCGCCGTGGAGGGCCTCTGAGGCCGCTCTGAGACTGATGGCTGCGAGATACAAATGACACTGGAGACACTTGGACAGAGGAAACAACCAATATCAGCAAATGAAGCGAGTAATGCACTGTACCATCGAGTGTGTAAAGGTGCAAGGTGCTGTTTTGGGGCGTCTGAGGGATGCTGGTCTCTCCAGTGTTGATCTTGCTGAACCTTGTAATGATTTAGCAACCTTTTCCAGGCCTTTCTGTTCTCCACTGAACTTTTTCAGGAACTCTCGATATTGCAGGTTTCCAAAGCCATTAACTGGTAGCATTTTCCACAGGCTTTGAAACTGAAAGAGTTGATTGTGTTTCAAGCAATTGAAGGAACTATTAAAGATGTTCATGTGGTACACTCTTAAATAAAGGTTCTTTACTGGCAGCTATGGTTTCATGAAGAACCTTTCCATGCATTGCAAAAAGATTTTTTTAAATGTTCTTCACACTTAGTTATTTTAAGAACTTTTCACTGAATGAAACCCAAAATGGTTCTTCTATGGCATTGCTGTGGAAAGGATGCACTTAAAGCGTTAGTTCACCCAAAAATGAAAATTCTGTTAGTAATTACTCACCCTCATGTTGTTCCAACCCCGTAAGACTTTCATTCATCTTCGGAACACAAATTAAGATATTTTTGATGAAATCTGAGAGCTGGATCACTCCTACACAGGCTTATGGACACGTTAACTTGCTGGCCCAGAAAATGTATTAAAGACATTGTTAATATAGTCCAAGTGACTCCAGTGGCTCAATCTTAAGTTTATAAAGCGACGAGAATACTTTTTTGTGCGCAAAAACAAACAAAAATAACGACTTTATTCCACTTTTCATTTCCTTCTCTCTGGACCTCGAGTTTTTTTTACGTAGTGTAATAGCATAGCGCGTCTGTGTTTCACCACGTATCACACATGACCAGAGTCGCCCAATAGTGAGCCTACGTGGTGACGTGCAACACAGACGCGCTACGCTTAAACACTATGTAAAAAGACTTGAGGTCCAGAGAGAAGGAAATGAAAAGCGGAATAAAGTCGTTATTTTTGTTTGTTTTTGCGCACAAAAAGTATTCTCGTCGCTTTATAAACTTAAGATTGAGCCACTGGAGTCACTTGGACTATATTAACAATGTCTTTAATACATTTTCTGGGCCAGCAAGTTAACGTGTCCATAAGCCTGTGGAGGAGTGATCCAGCTCTCAGATTTCATCAAAAATATCTTAATTTGTGTTTCGAAGATGAACGAAAGTCTTACGGGGTTGGAACAACATGGTGAGTAATTACTGACAGAATTGTCATTTTTGGGTGAACTAACCCTTTAAATCCATTGAATGTGCACTTGTAGTGTACTTCAAACCTTTATAGCATTTGAGAGTGTACTGGAAATTACCTGGTCGTCGGTAAGCCTCATGAAGTGACGATCACAAATGGTCTTAAAGTCCATTTTGGAGATTGTGTTTATATTGGCATAGTCGAGGTCTACTATCTCCTTTGTTATAGTGTAAATGCGGGCCGACACAACCTCTTGTATCCGCCTTAAAATGTCAGAGATGACTAAAGGTCGGGTCTGATTAGGAAAACGCATCTTGTGGATTTTCTTCAGCCATTCATCTGCTGTCTGTTAGATTTAAGGAATAGCCATTTTAATATACACCATATGCAACTAAGACCATTCTACATTATGGTGATTTGATAGTGTGCAAAAAGTAAAAACTCGAACATAAAACAATTTCTGACCTCTTGAGTGTGGAGGTTGAAGACTTGGAGGAAATTCTTCCAGTCGACCATAATCTCCTCTCCTTCACTCAGTCTCATATCAGACAGCAACCTCCTGAACTGTACATCTGAGAGACGCATGCAGAAATGGTCCAGCACTTGCCGAAACTCTGTTTGCGGTATCATACCATTTCCAGTCTTATCAAATGCAGAGAAGGCCTAAAAAGCAAAACAGAATTTTTAAAGTTAAAACATCTCTTGCAGTATTAATATATTTTATAAATAGTCTGTACCTTGTAGAGAGTATCTGAGGAAGCAGTAATCAGCTCCTTGACTCTATGTATGGCTCTGTCTGGGCTCAGCTCCTCAACATCCTCCACTGGTTCTGGAGAACCCATAGTTTGAGGAGGGTCAACTGCAGTCCCACTCGAGACTGAAGGTCCAGTGAGATGTTTTAGGAAATCAAGGTAAGGCAGCTCCTTCAGACAAGCATCAAAGCCTAGGCTGAAAAATCAAGAGAACAGAAGAAGAAGAATGCAGTGGCTGAAAACACTTATCATATTTTGAGTAAATGAGCATGTCTGTAATGGAGGGTTACAGGTTCAGTAGACATGTGAGCTGTGTTTCTGTTAGTTGAAAGCCATTTCTGTGCAGGAGAGAGCGCAAGTCTGTCACAGTCACGTAACCATCTTTGTTTTTATCCAGAACCACAAGGCTTCTGCTCACACTCTCAAAGTCACTCCCGATCCACTTCCTTCAAACACAGATAGACTCATGTAACACAATGTGTGAGGAGAGTGTTTTCATCCGCCATTACGTTTGTCATTTTAAGAGAGACCATTCTCACCTAAGATTATGTAGTATAACCTCTAGATCAGGTGTTGTGGGGATCACCCTTTCTGTGAGCTGTTCCTCTAAAGCGTCCAACTGACTGCCTTCCTCTGATGTGGCTTTAAGCCTTCTTAAAAACTCTGTCTGAGTGAGGAAGCCCTTCCCCTCCTCATCATATCTGTGTGAGAGTTTTTTAGTTTTATTTACAGCAGATATCAGACATCTAAAACTTTAGAATTTTGTCATTTATGTATTTTAGTTCATGCCATGCTAATACTGATTCTGGATCAGCTGTTAAATGCATTGAGGAACTCATACACACATTAAAGTGAAATATAATGTAAACAAAATGAAGGTGCTTACCTGCACCAGAGTTTTTCAAACTCATTTGGTGTGATAGGCATGGAGTATTTAAAAAGCATCAGCTTTAGATCATTTTTGGTCATGAGGCTTTCACCATCGTCACCCAACTGGCAAAAGACCTGTCAACACAATTTATTAAGTGCAAAGTTTAGTTTAAAAGAGCACTCATTCATTTTTACCTCATTACAACGTTTTTACATGGACGGGTCTCCTCGCCGGAGCCGCCATTTTGAGTTCTCTTGATCAGTCAAATACTGCTCAGTTTATCTTGCTAAAAATAAACACATCTTGCTATAACCATGACTGACTGCTAATAATGCATTTCTATACTGATTTCTACACTTTCTACACATTGGTAATCGAATGCTATATTTTTGTATTATGCTATATAGGGGAGAGTGGGGTGAGTTGTGCCAGTTTTTACTCAAAGTGACTTTAAAGTGAGGCCATGGCAGTAATGCCTTCAACTTAAGGATGTACATGTATTTCAGGATGTTGTGCATCCCTGAGAACAATAACTTTGGATCTGAAATAAATTGTTTCAGAAATATAGCTCTTGGAAAAAAAGTGGTCTCATGGCACAACTTGCCCCTGGTGCAGGGGAAGTTGTGCCTTTGGGGGAATACATTGGGGGTAAATTGTGCCAGTGATTTCTGAAGTAAAACAGAACATTTTAATGTTATGAACCATACTGCTATATGAAAGCAAGATAAATTCAATACAAAATGACTAATTTAAGTTTTATTTAGATATTGTCACCCTGGAAAACCATAGCATGCGTTTTTCCTACTATGGTCAATTGCATAGGTATTTTGTATTGAACATAACTCTGGATCACAGTGTCATAGAGACAAGGGGGCGGGCTCATTTTACTCAGACGACCAATAAGTCTCTCAGGATCATTGTGAAGCTATAAAGCTACGCCCTAGCAACCATTTAGAGCACCATAGCAACACAATATATGATATTTGTGAATCATTTCAGGCAAAAAGGCTTTGGCAATAGATGCCTGTTGACATAGCGCTGTCTGTCAATTATGTAACATATAAGAGTAAAGTGACTAGGCTAATTTCTAAACATCCTTTGTTGTTTTCAAACTTGTCTATAATTGTTCAGACACTACAATCAAAAAACCTCAATCATAGAAATTTTACTTTGAAAGGGAAAAAACAGTTTTTTGCACTAAAATATGCTTAACTCTCATGCCATGTGTCTCTCTTCTTTGGAGGACGAGTAAAAGTGATTGCTTTTTCAAAATTATGTGGTCACATGACCAATTTCTTCTATGGTTTTCCAGAAACAAGGGTGGAACTACTTCCCCCCCCTGGCACAAATCACCCCACTCTTCCCTACAGGCCACTAGGTGTATGTGTATGTCCAAGACAGCTGCCATATAGCACCAAAAAGTAAAGATTCACTGTAAAAGTAAAGATTTGATTCGGCTGTGTATCGTGTTGGATATGCTCTTTGCAAAAATGTATTTTTTTTTATTATTATTATTATTTTTAATTTATTTATTTATTATTATTTTATTTTTTTCTTCTTCTTTTTTTTTTTTTCTCTATAGGTCTCCTTACACAGAGTGACCAGGTGTTTGTAATTGATTAATTAACTTCTGTTAAAAATGAACCTGAGATGCTGTTGGTTACACACACCCTGACGAAGGCATGTAAAGCCGCAACGCGCAGGGGGATCTGTCACCAATTTTAATGTTTAAGCCATGAATGAAATAAAGGCTTTTTAACTTTTTTCAACTTACTTCAAGTGCCTTGGAGTTCCTAAGTTCTTAGTAAAGATTCACTGTTTTGAAGTGTCACATGCTAGTGACCCCTGCTGGTCAGAACAGTGTAAATGCAACAAAAATTGAAAGTAATTTGAAAGTTTAATTGAAAGTAAAATCTATCAAATGCAATAAACTAATCATCCTATAAGATGAAATAGGTTAGATTAATTGGCTAAACAGGCCAATAAGAGACTATTAACTACTATTATTCCTTTTAAAAATACTAATGTCTAATTAAAATGTCTAAAAATGTTAAAACTGATCAGAGATCAGGTAAAACCCATAGACACTTGTTCAATGGTTCGCTTCTGGGGAACATGCCCATGATTCATTGGTTCACACAGATCGCCCCCCCAACGGCGAACAATTGAAATTTCGAAACATTTCCAAACCGTTATGATGTAACGAAGCGTCGTTTACTGAAATCACATGACTTTGGCAGTTTGATACACACTCCAACCCACTGATTTGAAACAAAAGATTCGTAAAGGTTTCGAAGCTTCATGAAGCAGAGTTTCAAAATCGTGCATCACTACCAAAAAGTGCCCTTTTAGTAAGCAGGACAGGATGGAGATTACCTTTGAGAGCTCTGAAGGTCTTTTGTGTGCAATGGCTGCTAGATAGTCATGAACTAGGTCAAGACACCCGTTTCGTCTGAAAAACATGAATTCTGAGCTATTAGCTTTACAAAAACAGCTAAGATAAATATAACGATTAATTCCAGAGAAGTAAAAGGTTCTTACAAGGTGTTATCATTTTGATGTGATTTCATCTTGCCACTAGAGAGGACTTTTTTGTGGAAATCAGTGTAGTTGAGTGTGGCACCAGGCGTAAGGCCCAACAGTTCGAGAAATCTCCGATACTCTCGCTCTTGGGTTACAAACATCAGGCTGTCAAACAGAGTCCTGAAGTCATTCTGATTAACTATACCATCTCGGTTCTTGTCCATGAGACGGAAAGCGGTCAGAGCATCCTGCAAACAATAAAGAGGTATTCGTTTTTTATGAAATTCATTGCATTACATGTATACATACAGTATATATGTACATATACTGTATGTGGGCGCTTTACAATTATTTTACTTTATAAGTAAAAATATAATATTTAAGTAAACAAGTAGAATGATCTGTTGCTTTGATACCCCATGATATTCCTTGATCCTCATTTTGAGCTGACCTAGACAATCCTCTGCAGTCAAAAGTGTGGAAGTTTGCAAATTTTTTGTCCGTCTATCTTTGTCCTTTTCTGGTATTGTTCCTTCTGTGGTGAAAAGAAATTAGAAAAATGATGTTTTACCAGTTTGTGCCATATGTTTGTGTTAAGAAAACAGTTTGTGTGTTGTGAAATATCAAACCTTCAAATTTGGCCACAAAGTCAGTAACAGAAATCGGACCCAAATTAAAACCAAGAGACTCAATAAGCATCTGAAAATGGGGTCCCTTCACTAAAATACCACAATCATCCAGAATCTAAAATCAAGAGTGACATGAATCAATGTAAAGAACCCATTGTTTCAGACATTGCATGAACGTTGCTATCAGAATTATAGTACCTGTAATGAGTTTAACCAAAATAAACAAAAAGTGCGAGCGAGATCTCAGGCCATACCTTACAGAAATGTCTCAGAGTGAGCGCTGCTGTTGAGCTTTTCCTGGTGGACATCAGATAGTCCTGAAGGGTCATCCCACGCCTCTGAAACCTGTCCTTGAGTTTCCTCAGGACAACATTTTTTACTGCTTGTGCTTTTATGTTCAACCTGCAGGCTTCATGTTCATTTTCGTTCCTGTAGTATAAAAAAAAAAAAAAAGATCATATGTGATTCCTCATTAGGACAAGGTGTTGCATGCATATCATTTCTCATGTTCATTGACTATACAGACCTCTCACTGATACTGATGCCCTTATTCTTCTCTGGAACACCCAAGCTTGTCAAAAACAGCTTGTAGTTCACACCTCCACCCTCCAAAAATGGTTCACAGAGCCTTGACAGCAAATAGGAGAAATTAGTCAGTATCCAAAGGTAAGGCTGAGGGCAGAAAAGAGAGACTCACTTGCTGAAGTGGGATTCAGACAGTGGTAGTCCGTATTGTTGGATCAATCTCCTAAGGTCTTCTGTTGGGATGATGTTACTCTGGTTTTGGGTTGTGTTGGTGATAGATTCGATCAACATGTCATGGTTCTCAGAGAGCTTCTCCTTCAAAATCCCTTCTACCTGTAGAAATCATGTATGTAAAAGAACTAGTATTGGCAAGTGATTCATTTTATCATTGTTAGATATTCTAGTGGTGAATAAGCCAGCTTTATACACAAAAAATATTTAAAAAAGTTACTTTGCAGGTTACTTACTGCGTTCCATGTTGTTGTTGCTGTGGAAGGCAATGTGTTTACCCATGCTGGAGCCTTTTTATTGAGCTTTGGTGTCTGCTGGAATTAATGCACAGAACAGGGTTCATTTTAGATTCATTTTAAATGTGCGAATAACCTCTACATGGGAGAATTTGTCAAAACTCTTTTAAGAAATATAATAAGAAATTATATTTTGCATAAAGAAAAACAAATTTACTAATTTGGACACTTTTTAGGACATATTAGGAACCACTGTACCCACCAATCTGCATTACAGTAATGTCTCTCTTAGTATTTTGTAATGATTCTCATTGCAATATGTCATTTTACTGCATTGCAGTAAAATATTTTGTAATGATTTTTTCATTACATTTTTTTTAAATATAATCTATGGGAGTTTTTAAAAAATTGCAGAATGGGAAATATTTTTTGTATTTTACAGTAATGAAAATTGGTAAAAATGTGCTTAATTGTCCTAAAAACAATGTCCCAATGCAAAAATCCAAAGGGTCCTAATAATATTTAAATATTTGTTATTAGTTTTTTTTAGGTTAAAATGTGACCCAGACAACTCATCCTAAAATTCACCTGAATGGGTATTACAGTACAGCAAAGTTATAATTTTTATATTTATAAAATGTATTTATATTGTTTTAATAATTTCATGTGTGTATATATATATATATATATATATATATATATATATATATATATATATATATATATATATATATATATATATATATATATATATATATATATATATATTGCAGTAATGAGAATTGGGTGAATTAAATTGAGCTTAATTGTCCTAAAAAATAATGTCAAATGTTATAATACCTCGATTGGCCTTTGGTGATGGAGGATGTCCAGGAATTGTTGGTAATTTATGACATCTGTATGTTCCACGTCCAAGACATCAACAAGAGCTGTGAACTGCTCATCGGTCAGATGGAAATTCAGACTCTCCAGGGCCTTGTATAGTTCATCTCTACTGATAAAACCTGTTCTGTTCTGCAGAAAAAATAATGTCATTATTATGAATAGTGATTTAAAGTGCACAATTACATTTTTTCTGAATCACAAAACATACTGTATCAAAGTCCTGAAAGGCTTCTGTCAGATGAAGCTGATTAACTACATGTTGACGTAGTCTTGGTAGAATTGCTTTAATACTGCATGATCCTGGAGTTGCTGAAGCAGAATCTTTCCTGAGACATTACAAAATATTTATGTAATCAAAATTATATATATTTTAAACCTTATATATTTTATATACTGTATATATATGAAGACTTCAGATGCAAAAGCCATCAGAAAGTGCCATCAGAAAGTTTCTTCTAAAATTAGCATTTTTTTTCAAGTTCAGTAATTTCACTTTAATGACAATTAATAGGTCATTTTCATTGCCATTAAAGTGGAATAACTGGACATAAACATACAAGCTTGATAAAAATGATCATTCTAGAAGGAAATTTCAGATGGCACTTAGAGGCTTTTGCATCTGAAGTCTTCATATATACACACACACACATATACAGTATATACTTCAACATATTGCAGTTATTTACAATAACTGTATGGCCAACTTACTGTGCAGTTATGTCATCTTTGAACAATCCAAGAAATATTCTCCATTGCACAGGCTCTGTGTTGCTCACTCCAAATCTGTGACAGTAAATGATCACTAGATGAATTTCAGAACTGCAATCAGGTAAATACATAAACAACATGTTGAATTCTCATACCTGTTTAATAACTCTCTGAATATAATATCATCCATGGGAAAGAGGAAATTACTCAGGACAGATCTGAGATTCTCTTGGGACACAAACCCACTGTCTGTGATGTCAAATGCCTGCAGAGCTTTTTCAACAAGGCTATAATTTTTCTTGATCTGTAAATTGCAATCAAAGTAGAAAACTGATTTTAATGAAATGTTCACATATATATGAGATGAAAAAAAATCCATCATACTCACTTTACTCAAAAACCTGGTCTGGGCTTCATCCAAGGTGTCCCTGGATTTGCCTGAAAAACCCCTTACGCTTATCTTACTTTTAGGTCTTGTTGTATTGCGACTGACAGCTTCCCAACTCAGTGCTGAAAACAAATAAGAAAAACAATTTACATATATTCCATAAATCTAAGCATACATTTGAATGAATCATTATTTTATTATTGTCACTTTTATATTAAATAATTTATTTTGAATTACGGTACCCAGTTGTATAGAATCTGGTGCAATTTTTCTATAGTTTTCACAGTCAACACCAAGCTGCTCAAGAAACTCCTTGTAAGATATTGTGTCAGCATTATTCACGCTGTAATGTGACCATAGTCTGAAGGAAAGACATAGACACAAAACACTTAGCATTCGGGGAAAAACAATAGGCTAACAACACATCAAGAGAAAACCAGGACCTGTGGAATTCCAGCTGACTCATGGGAAAGCAGTATCCCTCTAGCACTTTACGCAGCTCATGTTGCTGTATCTGTCCATCACTGTTGAAGTCAAACAGCCGAAAAGCCCTGGTGATGTTTTTCAAATTGCCTCCGATCTGAAATGATGAGAATCATGGATATTACACTAGCATCTCCAGACAAATATTTAAATAAAATTCATACCTTATCACCCACACCTTATCTTTCAGGCGACACTGTAGTTCTCCAAGTGACAAGTTTCTGTAACTTCCACTCCTGGATGGGATTCTGTTAAGAGATATTGTATGTATAAAGAAATATTATACGCTACCATTTAAAAGTTTGGTGTCAGGTTTTTTTTTAAAGTAAGAAATTAATACCTTTATTTAGCAAAGCCACAATAAATTGATCAAAAGTGACAGTAAATACATTTATAATGTTACAAAAGATTTCTATTTCAAATAAATGCTGTTCTTTTGAACTTTCTGTTCATTAAAGAATCCTGAAAAAAATATCAGGTTCAAAACTCATTGATTATAATACGCAAATGTTATTTGAGCATCAAATCAGCATAGAATGATTTCTGAAGGATCATGTGACACTGTAAAAAAACTTGTAATATTTCACAATATTACTGTTTTACTGTTTTTTTGATCAAATAAATGCAGCCTTGGAAGGCATGGGATAAAAAAAAACTTTGAATGGTAGTGTATAAATTAAGGAAATACAATAATTGAGAAATTACCTGCCCACAGCAGATGAAACCTTGCCGTATCTTCTGAGAAACTCCATATAGGGAATTGTTCCATTTTCTCTAAAGTCAAGCTAATATAAATATTTTAATGTAAGTTAAATTAAGTGAGAATTTTACATTTAAGATGAAAATCGCTGCCTTGGTACCACAAAATAACAATAAGTGCACTGTCTGAAAGTGGTGACTGTTGTAATTCTAAATGAACACACCTCAGCCAACAGACCCTCAAACTGAGACTCGGTGAGCGGAACCAGAAAGCCCTCAATGACACGTCTGAACTCTCCTTTGGTGACAGTTTTGTTCCCTTCTTGGTCAAAGGCTTCAAAAGCAACCTTCAAGTCATGTTTTCTGTCCTTGAGTCTTTCCAAGAGTAAATTCTCAATGTCCAACAAAGAAAGATTGTCATCTGCCACTGACTGCACAGAAGAGGCTGTAAAAAAGATGAAGAAATAAAACAGAAAATCTCCTCAACAAAATGCTTTTCCATTATTACCCAGATAATACATACTAAAACCAACTAAATAAACAGCATAAACCCTACCAGAGTCAGATTTGAGAGTGTCTCTCCTTGAGAATTCTCCTGTGGAAGTTCGAGACGAACTCTTATCTCTAGGGATGATGGTGAGCCCTTGTGTTACAGGCCTCAGATCTATGTGGCCAGATATTTGAGGCCTCTCTGCTGACTGTGACACCTGAATATAACCAAAATAACATTTCATGTCACAACATATCACAATACAAAAATGCAACATGTATCGTGTTGAATATCGTCCAAAATAATTCTGGATTTTCAGCTTCAGAATCATTTATTTTTATTTAGTTACCATTGTCCTGTGCATTAGGCAAGCACTAAGTCCAAGCCTATTCATTTCCACACCCAATGTAATACCAAATATAGCATTTTATTCAACAGATCAGTTTTTGTTAACCTTTTACCATATGTCTTGGAGTATCGCAACAATATCGTATCGTGAGTTCAGTATCGTGATATGTATCGAATAGTGAGATGAGGGTATCATTAACTTACATCCCTAGTGGTAAAGCTTTTTTTTTCCTTTTTTTTAAAATGTCCTTCGTTTTTTTTTTATTGTATATATATATTCAATGTACAACGTTTTTGAATTACTTGAAACAATTAGAAAGTATTTAGTTAAACTTTTATTGAGGACCAGTAGCCTCATAAGAGAACCTATTTCCTTGGTAACGTTAGTTCAACTTAGCCATTTTTCTACCAGAAATTATATAAGTAAAATGTCTTCATACTAACCCAACATTCCACAGCTGACCTCGGACGCATTATTGTGTTAAATTCGTATTTAGACTATCGGTGTCCAAACTAAAGACGACAACTTTTGTTGTCAACCAGTCAAACTTTGTAGCCACAGTCGAGGACGCTCCGCTGTTCCCATGGATATGGTCTGACAATGGCCCCGCCTACTGCAAAAGC
Source organism: Scardinius erythrophthalmus (assembly GCF_964197995.2). Taxonomy (NCBI): domain Eukaryota; kingdom Metazoa; phylum Chordata; class Actinopteri; order Cypriniformes; family Leuciscidae; genus Scardinius; species Scardinius erythrophthalmus. The sequence continues at coordinate 14,351,538 of NC_138244.1, forward strand.
GAAAGAAAATCACAAAACATTTTTTCAAATGGACAGTACCAACGGATAACCAGTGCAGATTAATTTGTATCGTCACATAAACTGCAATTTGTCATATTTTTTTTTAAAGGAAAATAGTGACAAACATGACGTTGTTGTCCTGTCCTCCTCAGCCAATCATTTCCGACGGGCGTGGTTACCAAGTGTCATGGCGGCCGCCAGGAGTTTATTGTAGTGTGCCAGAGTCAGACCGCTGATTGTCCTGTTTTACATTGAACTCTGTTTATAATCACATTGGGGACGTTTGAATGTAAACAGTTGTTTAAAAATGGGGAGCGTGCATGCCAGGGTAAGCGCATTTTTCCAGAGTTGTCGGAAAAGCTAAAGCAATGACCTCTGAACAGTGTCTTTGAATGACAGGCCGAGTTCAGGATGACGTTTTGTACTACACATTTATTCATATTAATTGTCAGTGAGATAGTAAATCAATTTTGCGCATATAAACGGTCACTCTCACTACAGACTGAATCATGTTACAATCGACATTGACGAACTATAGCTGTCACAATACTTGCCTTTATATATGCACAATTCTTGGTCTGTAACACTATAACTCACTGCTACTTATTTGTTGATCCAGAGTCTGGACCCCCTTCCTATGCAAGGACCTGAACTGGGGGTTCAGGCAGATGACATGGACTTGGGGGAACCAGAGCATGAGGAGAAACAGGAAGTTCTGGAAAATAAAGATGTAAGATTGGTCTATCCAGTGTTTGCATATGTATAAATGTAGATTCATATCAGGTTTTCATATGTATCTTTCAATTGTTTAGGTTGTAGTACAACATGTACACATTGATGGTCTCGGAAGAACAAAGGAAGACCTTTTAACGTATGAGATTGCAGATGTTTTCCGTGCCAACAACTTGATTGATGTGAGTATTATATATATATATATATATATATATTCAAATTTGAACTATATTTAAAATTGTGTTTTTATTTACAAATTTGTAACAGGTTATGAAGAAGTCCCATGAGGCCAGACAGAAACTTTTGCGTCTGGGGATATTCAGACATGTCGAAGTTGTCATTGACACTGCTGAAGGTATAACAATTATGCAAACAACCAATAGTAAATAACCAATAAGCAAAGTGATGCATTATAGTCTGAATTTCTCTTAAAACATTAGGTACTGATGCGCTGCCTAATGGACTGGATGTGACATTCGAGGTGAAAGAGCTGAGAAGAATGACGGGAAGTTACAACACTATGGTTGGGAACAACGAGGGAAGCATGGTGAGCTACTGACAATCTGCATCATCACTGCTGGCTGTGTGTCTACCGTTTAAAACTGAGGTTATTGAAAACTGAGTGTTGTTCTGGTTCTTATCTCAGGTGCTGGGTTTGAAATTGCCCAATGTTTTTGGCCGTGCAGAGAAGCTGACCTTTCAGTTCTCTTATGGTACTAAGGAAACCTCATATGGCCTGTCATTCTTCAAGCCCCAGCCTGGACACTTTGAACGGAAGTATGTTTCTCGGCATTGTATTTCTGTTTACAGTTACATTTACTTTTGTTAGAAATGTCATGGTGCCCAAGTTAGTCATTAAAGTTCCCCTGTTTCAGATATCATCTTTCATGTAGTGTGTAATTTAGAGTCATCTTACTTCCTGCACAAACCTATGAAGGTTTGAAACTAATTTGCATAATGCCAGCCTATGGCTGCTCGTGAACAACGTCTATTTTGAAAATCCATAATATGTATTGGATTCATGTAAACAAAATTAGCAACCATTAAAATAGCATAATAGGGGCACTTTAAAGTCAAGCACATTTCTTTCTCTTACTCTTTCAGCTTCTCCATTAACTTGTATAAAGTCACGGGGCAGTTCCCATGGAGCTCACTCAGAGAAACGGACCGAGGGGTCTCCACAGAGTTCAGTGTAATGGACTTTATTTTAATCATTTATTTTTATAATAAGGCGTTTATTTATTTATTTACAAAGCTTCTATGTCTCTTTTTTTATGTAATATAAGTTTAGTAGATTTAAAAGTCAAAGTTTTAGTAGATATGTAAGAAATGATCTAATTCATGAATTGCCCATTGTTTGATCTATGATCCCCAGTTCCCCATCTGGAGGACAAATCACACTTTGAAATGGGAGGGTGTGTGGCGAGAGCTGGGTTGTTTGGCCCGTACGGCCTCCTTCACTGTCAGGGAGGAGAGTGGCCATTCCCTGAAGTCCTCACTTTCTGTATGAGTCTTCTCTATATCTTGGCTTTGTTATTACACTCATTGATATTTCATGTCTGATTTTGAATATGATGTTTTCCTCACAGCACGCAATGGTCATCGACACACGCAATTCTACCATCCTTCCGAAAAAAGGTGCCTTACTGAAGATCAACCAGGTTTGTTTGCTATCCTTGTAAATGAAAGGAATAGTTCATCCAAAAATGAAAATACTGTCATTGTTTACTTATTTTTTATGGTCTGTCAGGAACTGGCAGGTTACACTGGAGGAGATGTCAGATTCCTGAAGGAAGACTTTGAAATTCAGCTCAACAAGACTCTCTTCTGGGACTCGGTAAGATGCTTTGGAAAAAACGATTGCTTATGTCTGTTTGTTGCCGTGTTAATTTAGCATCATTAATATACTATAGTACGTATTTAGTAATATTTATTATTTATAGTATTCAGTAATATTGTGAATGAGTTTTTATTTTTATATTTTATTTTAGTAATTTTGTGTTTTATTAGGTTTTGTTTGAATTTAAATATGTATTTAGTTTTTATTAATGATTATTTTGGTATTAGTTTTAATAATTTTAGTATAAAAATCAAATGAAAATTTGAAAAAAAATTGGCAACTAACTTAAATAATGTAATTTTACCTTTTTATTATCATTAATATACTATAGTATTTAGTATTTATAGTATTTAATAATATATTGAATTAGTTTTTATTTTTATATTTTCCATTTTTATTTGAATAATTTAGTTGTTTTTATCATTTTATTTGGTGGTAATGTGTTTAAAGGGATAGTTCACCCAAAAATGAAAATTCTGTCACTTACTCACCCTCATGTTATTCTAAACCTCTATGAGTTTCTTTCTTCTGTTAAACACAAATTAAGATGTTTTGAAGAATGTTGGTAACCAGAAAGTTGACTTTTTTTTTAAACATTTTGATTTTCGTCTCTTATAGGTGCTCTCTACCTCTCTGTGGGGTGGTATGTTGCTTCCCCTTGGAGAAAGACCATCCTGCATTGCTGACAGGTTAGCAAATTCTCTCTGTCATTGGTAAAAAAGACCCACAAACACTCAAAGTAATGGTGGTTTTGGTGTATTTAGGTTCTATTTGGGTGGACCGACCAGCGTGAGGGGCTTCAGCATGTACAGCATCGGCCCTCAGAGTGAAGGTAAATGACTCTGACAAAATGTATATATATATATCTGTATATATTCATGAGTAAGGTTTGTTTTCTCACTTTTGTGACAGGCGATTACCTCGGTGGAGAGGCGTATTGGGCTGGGGGGGTTCATCTGTACACCCCTCTTCCATTCAGGCCAGGCCGAGGCGGATTTGGAGACCTTTTCAGGACACATTTCTTCTTCAATGCCGGAAACTTGTGTAACCTCAACTATGGTAAGATGAATAATGCTGTGAAGGGCAAATTATCCTTCTTTTGTTTCATGAAACATGCTTTGTTTTTACTTACATTTGTTGCTGCACTTTAAATCGTCCACTAGGGGAAGGGCCGAGGGCACACCTGAGCAAACTGGCCGAGTGTATCCGCTGGTCTTATGGAGCGGGCATTGTGTTGCGTCTGGGGAACATCGCTCGCCTGGAACTCAACTATTGCATTCCCATGGGTGTCCAGAGCGGAGACAGGTAGACAATCAGACATTCGCACACAATCTATCAATCACTAATGCACAAGTGATACACTTTTAATGTAATGGCATTTCTCTGCTCTTATTTTGAATTTATTTTTTGTATCTCAGGATATGTGATGGAGTGCAGTTTGGGGCTGGAATCCGATTCCTGTGATTCCCATGGGGGAAAAAAGAAGGATTTCTGTCATTTTGTACTTGGGATAAAGGATATTCATACGATTCAACTTTGAGCTGCAAAGTAATGTTGGTTAATTTTTCAGTGTTGGCAAACACGCTAAAAAATTAAAATGGTCTAAAACAAGTAACATTTGTTAGGAATCAATCATCCTTTTTAAAGTTATTGGCACTTCAGTGGGGAATATATTGGACATCAGTGCTCTTATTGTCATATTTATTTGTCAGAACAGTCTGTGTTCAATAAATAATGTCTCTGGCCTTTATTGTGGTTTCATGTGTGTTATTAATCTGTTATATATTAAATAATAAAATAAATTGTGTATGTGTGTCTATATATATATATATATATACTGTATGTGTGTGTATGGGCTTATTAAGGTCACTTCCCTTGTGTAAATTAGCGTGTGTGTGTGTAGAAACAAACAACTTATTCACACTTGCCATACTTTTTAATCACACAAACACCAAGTCCATCATCATTCGCTATTTTCTGTACTCACGTAAAACATTTAAACCATTATCAAGCCATATTAAAAAACTATTGGTTTTGTATCAATAAACATACATATACTAAAATACACACATATAATTTTGTTTTTAAAAAAAATATTAACACAACATATGGCTTGCTTTTCATTACTGAGTTTCATAAAATGGTTCAATGAAAAACATTAAGTAGCAACCATCGTGAAGATAAACAGCTGCGACTGCTCTATATTTTCTTTAAAACATTCATTGTATTCCTAAACATTATTACAAAAAATTAAGAGAATAGCAGAACTGATGTATAACATCAAGTCACACGAGACAATCTAAGATTATATCTCTCGCTGTCGCTCCCACTGAGAAAAGTATAATCTGTGCAGTGTCATAGTGAGTCCAGTAGGGGCAGAACTGCTGTGTATGAAGCATGTTAAAGGGATAGTTCACTCACTTCGGTCATCGTCAGTCTTCTTCATGTAGTTCCAAAGCGGTATGACTTTCATTTTTGGGTAAACTATCCATTTAAATTTAAATTGTAATAACAATTCTATGTAAACCTGTTATTGGTTGAATTCCTCATCTTGGAGATCCACAGTTGATAATCAAAGGTGTCCTGTTTGGTGTGCCTTGGGTCAGTGCACTGTGGGACAGTGGTCATGGCAGAAGGATGTTTTATTATTCAGCGGATGGCCAATGAGATAGCCAGACATATGAAGTACAGTGTGAGAGATACCGCTATACTGCATGCTCCACCACAATCCTTGGCATTTTCCTGCAAGAACACAATACAATAAAATGGTAATTTGTACTTGCTTGTGCTTGGGGAATATGTATATATATGTACAACTGTCGGAAAATTATTTATTTGCCAAACGCCGGTTATTTTCTGCAAATCTGTGCCAGTCATGGAGGAATCCAGATCTTCCGCTATATATTATAGGCCTATATATTCTGACTCGTTCATGAACTGTATAAACAGGGTGGCTTACATGAGGATGGTATGCGTGACAAGACTCGGGTCTTCTGCGAATCTTCTGAGATTTCATCCTGTTGCATTTAACTGTGGAATTATGTTCAAAGAAGTTAAGAAGACTTCAGTTTCAAACAAGGTTGAACCAAAACAACATTTCAAAGACAAGGCAATCATCATGGAAGGATATATTTGACTTCTTTGGGCATGAGTGTGATGGGGGCGTACTGTCGGGAGCAGTCGCAGTCGGCCTGGATCACCAGCACGATCAGGTTACTGTTGGGAACCTGCTGTAGGACAAACATCCTGAAACAGAGATGCATTGACAAATTGTTACTGGTACAAACCCACCAACCTGAGGACAATCTGATAGACCGATAGACTTACTTCTGACAGCGGCCACATTTGATGATGCTGTTGGTCTCTCTGATGGACGTGTCATACATGAAGCTGGGATACTCTGTGTTACAAGGCTGCATTAGTTCCACCTTCTTCTGTTTGTGTGCTGGAGAAGACAAGATTTTCCTTATAACCGATAGTTAAGTACTTGATGAAGTCTGTGTGTAGACAAGAGGTTTTTAACCTGGGGTTTTAAAAATAATATATACTGTATATATATATATATATATATATACACACACATCATATTTGGTGGATGTTGGCATTAAAAAGTTTAAAAACCTTTGGTTGGATGTTGGATGAAACTATCTGAAATGCTTACTTCCCCCATTCTCGCAAAATAAATCAGGATCTCTAGGATCTATACTAAAAGCACTACAGATGACTAAGGCATTTCATTACCTACAAATTCCAATCTCAGGATCAAAGTTGGCATTCTAAGCCAATCTTGGCTATAGAAAGGCTCAAACTAGATGAAGGACATGTACACACTCAGCACACTTACCAGCATGAAACCCAGCTTTAGCTGCACAGCGTCAATGAGAAACAATTACAGCAAAGGGATGAACAATGGAAATGGAGAATGACAGACACTACATAAGATGACATTAAATGATACGAAAATATGGAGATGGAGATGATGTTTATATGTTTGAAGTGTCCGTGAACTACAAGCACATCATGACACGACGCAAGTCCTCTTGATTATATTGGGATCCCAATTTCAGCAGTTTTACTATTACATCCTTCATAACTTTGGTTGCACTTTATTTTACAGTACGTGTACTTCCAATGTACTTACAGTGTACTTACAAAAGTACTGAGTAATGTAAAGTAACTAAATGGGTTAAGTTAAGGTTTAGCGGTATTTTCATCATGGTTAGTACCTAGTTATTACTTACTTAGTTAATGTAATTACTAAAATAAGTGCATACAGTAGTATGTTCATGCAAAACAGGACTGTAAAATAACTTTTTAACTTACCATCCACTACATAGTCGTTATGCCAAAGTCCGCAGATGTTGAACTCCAACAGAAACCTGAAAGTTTAGATATGAGGATTCATTTCTACTGGCAAATCAAGTTACATTTCAAATTAATTAAAATAGCTCATGTTCCTTCTAGTGGCACAACCTACAGCACTTACATCATGAAATGTGAGAAGAACCACTTTATTAACGCCAGCAGACCATAGAAAGGCTGTGAGGTGAACAGAGGTGGAGTGTCAGCACATTAAAGACTACATTATAAAGATGTTTCTCTCTAAGATGCTAAGGTGTACATACGCTGAGCAGTGGTCGAGCTCCACTAGTGTGATGATGGACGGTCTTACACATGGCCTGGTAGTCATACAGAGTCACCCTATAGAACAATATAGAAGAGCATTTCCTCATGTTCACATTTTTAAAGTCACATCAAACTTTAAAGGAATTAGTCACCAAAAAAATTACCACTTTTATGTTATGTTTTATTATATTAAATCAGCAATACATTTAGCTTGGGATCTAAAATTAAGCAACACTATGAATATTGTGATGATTTTAGTCCATTTTCCATTTAAAAAAAAAAAAAAAAAAAAAAAAAAAAATAATAATAATAATAATAATAATATATATATATATATATATATATATATAGATATATACAAATACATAAATATACATTTCTTTAACCAAAAATACAGTAAAAACAGTAATATTATGAAATATCATTATAATTTAAAATAACTTTTCTATTTTAGTGTCACATGATCCTTCAGAAATCACACAAATATGCTGATTTGCTGCTCATGAAGCATTTCTTATTATTATTAATGTTGAAAACAGTTTTTGCTTAATATTTTTGTGAAAACTGATACTTTTCTTCAGGATTCTTTCACATATAGAAGGTTCAAAAGAACAGAATTCATTTGAAGTGGATATGTTGGTAACACTTTAGTTTAGAGCCAAATTCTCACTATTAACTAGTTGCTTATTATCATGCATATTACTAGGATATTGGCTGTTTATTAGTTCTTATAAAGAACATATTAATGCCTTATTCTACATCCCTTAACTTACTAATTTACTTGAACAGTAATTTATTTATTTAAACAGCAATTAGAAGTGTATTGAGGCAAAAGTCATAGTTAATAGTTTGTTAATATGGAGAATTGGACACTAATCTAAAATGGCTGTCACTTTTGATGCATTCTTGCTGAATAAAAACCTTAATTTCTTTCAAAATGGTATTTGAAGGGTCCAGTTACCTTTTATACAACCCAGATTTTAGTAACTGGGCCATAACAGATCCATCTATTTCCCCGAAGAATTTACCAACCTGTGTGAAAAGAAATACAGAAATCACATATATTAGTAACATACACAGAGACTACAACACAGAGTGAGGGATTACTTATGATCCCTTCTGGGGATAAAATACAGTATAACACAATATGAATCTAACCATTCCCAAGATGAATAGACACACACCAACACGCTCACATACAGACTGATGGGCAGTGATCCAGATGTGCAAGCAGATGCCTGAAACTGCCCTGCCTGACCCACGGCAATCTGGGATTAGATTCCAAAAGCATTAATCTCCTGGCTACTGCTCACATAGCTGCAGTGCATGTGTTATTACAAACAGCTGCAGTTATGGTATGAGACCATTGTCATCATATAGACATGGATATGCAACAAAATTGTATGTAAAATTAAATTTTATGAAACCGTTAATCTAATAACTAATTCAACAATAATGATGAGGTTAATAATAACAATTATTTGAATACATAAGACTAATTTATATTAATGTTTTTGAAAAAGAAAAATTATATTCAATTGTAGGCTTTAGTTTTCTTTCGGGAAAGGACACGTCAAAATATTCCTTTTTTAAGTAATTCCTGCCCAAGACATATGCAAAAAAAGGGGACGGGGCCGGTTGAGTTGCGCTAGTAGTGTGTTGAAACTAAAACTTAGCTATTTCCAAAATGAGCTGATTGATTGACCAATCACAACACACTGGCGCAGCCGACCAATCAGAGCACACTGCGCTTTTTGGAAGGAGGGACTTCATAGAGACAGAAACAAACAGATGCTGAGTCCCAATTCGCCTACTTATACTACGACCTAAAGTATGTACTTTTTTTGTGATGAAAAAGTACATACTTTTGAGTGTGTAGCAAAAAAGTATGCACGTTCTGGGACATACTTCGATGACGTCATGCAACGTGAACTTGAACGTGGTTGCCTAGTTACGCACACCGCGACGGTTAACAAAACATTTAACATTTCATTCATTCTTATTATGCAATATAATTTTATTTACTATTCCCATCTTTTTTTCCACAATACATTTACAATGTGTTTACCAAATTGAGGAGTGAAGCGGGCGTCGTCGTAGATCAACCAAACGCAGGTCGTTTGTGAGGCGGCTGGTTCTGACGTTCATGTGCAAATGTGTGTAACGAAAGTTAAAATATTTAAAGTTTATAGTGTAACTATTGTTTAACGTATTTTATACTTAATCTTATACTTATGTATAATACTTAAAAATACCCCGATGAAAATGAACCATGCTTTTACTATAGTAAAAGTGTAGTAACCATGTTTCTTTGGTTGGACTGATAAAGTTAACATATGTACAGCCACAGTATTACTACAAATAAGTCAGACACAAACATAAAAATAAATACATAAAAAAAGACACTTGCATGACACTGTACTAGAGCCTTTTTATTTATTGTTTTGTAGCCTGCAATGAGGCGCTCGGTATCTTCATCGGACCCTACAAGATAAACACGGTACTTTTTTGGCACAACATAAACCCATTAATATTACGAGACAATAAAATATAACTTTAATTAGGGTTAAACATTTGAATTCTTACACTTAAAAACTGAGGGCGCATCTCCGTTGCTGCATCCGACTGCCAGGTTTACATCACCATCATCACCGCAAAGCTCCTCCCTCCCGCACGCAATGGGTTGTGGGCAATATTAGCCGTTAGAGTGTGCATTGATCTGCACTTCGAATTCTAACCGGAAATAGTAGACCATCCGGGTATCTTTGGAATACTCTTTTCAACATGCTACGATTTGGGACGTACTAATTCTAGTTTTGCATACTATTTAGGACGGATAGTATGCGAATTGGGACTCAGCCAGAGCGTTACTGACAGACTGGGAAGAATGTGTGAACATTCAAGCATGAAAAGGGCATAATAGGTCCTCTTTAATTTAAATATCTTCCCCTCCCTCTTGCAGCGACATCTCTTCTCTGGTGACGCGTTTACTGCTGCGAGGGCGGGACAACTTCTCAATCACAGGGATAGCAAACCACAAACATCCAACGATCCAATCAATTTCAGATGGACAAAATCAATTCCCGCCCTTTCCCCCCATTGCAAATCAGGTTTATTATCAAAATGTACAGACTTTCAGCTGTTTGCAATGAACAAATCAAACAAAAGTGATTGAAATAGCTCAACACAACAAATGCCAAATTTAACTGAAAATGCTACTTTTAATGACTTCTGCAGTCTTAAAATTATTCAACCCCTTGAATAGAATCCCTCACAACAGCACAAATCTGCTAAACAGATGTTGTCTTAAGCACACCTGACGCAACTAATCAAGGGCTTCATTACTTGCACCAGGTGTGCTTGAGCTAGAACACATGAAATATCTGAACTAGCTAGGTTTGTTGAGTTTGTTGAGTGTTTGTTAAGTTAAGAGAAGGTATCATCGTACTTCACAAACAAGGAACAGGATACAAATAGATAGTGGAGGCACGAAATGTTCCTAGAGACACCGTTGGAAGCATAGTTCGCAAGTTCAAAGGTAAAGAAACAGTGGTTTTGATTACAACTGAACATTACAATAGAAAGAAAAGACTATAACACCTGTTTCATGCAGACTTTGAAAGGATTTTTTTGTCACACAAAACACTACTATGACTATAAACTCCAATAATATATGCAGGCATTATATTCAGTTGCATATATGATGTCACTCTCCATTTCAACACTACTATATTCTGTCTGCACTGTATTGTCCTATAAATAAAAGGCCAAAAAATATATGAAATATATGGCAAACTTTTTCAACTAATCCAATTTTACCCTGCAGTCTAAATCAATTCTCATTCTCTCAATCAATGTCTCATTTGGGACCCCATCTGTTTGCTCTAAGGACAAGCTTGTGGTACATTATTGAGTCCTCAAGGGAGAGGATCCGCCTACCCCATCACCTGCCCTTCACATCTAACCCCCTGGGCAAGGAAACGTGCAGCTAGAACCGTCCCAAAAAACAGATAACCATCTTCCATCTTCTGCTTCTATTCTCAGGGAAAGGCTTAGCTCACCATGCTAATGCATTTCTCATAACCCAAAAGCAAATGAATGGTTTCTCCAGCAGTGACTTTGCGTGTTGAATAATGATGGAAATGTTCCACAGCTTTTAAATAAATATTTCAAGCTATCTGTCTATGCAGAAATTAACTTTCAAAAATAGATCTATGCTAACAACTAGCCCCTGTTTTAGCCCAATTTTGTCATAATTATTTTACTTAAAGACTGGTTTTATATACTCACATCTCCTCTGTCCTTTGAGACCAGTGTGAAGCCATTATTGTCAATAAGGTAACAGTTGACATCCTGTGAAAAACACAGTTGGATTAGAACTGACAATCTCCCTTGCTGAACCAAAAATCATTCCAGTGACTCGGTTTGTGTAAATAAACTGATTCAGAACAATGATTCACAGATTACATAAAGGCCCTGTCCCAAACGGCACCCTAAACACTCGCGGTCTGCTAACGTTTCGTGAGGTAACGCAGCTTTGAAGTCTGCTGTGGAGCTTGCTTAAGTGTGGGCTCAACAAAAGTGCGAATCGAGGGTGCATATCGGCCACAAATGACAAAAGAGACACCCTACGGACTTGTGGACTTAGTGGAGATGTGTATGCGGCGGCCATTGTAAGTCCACAAGACTGTAAGTGCATATGAAGTGTGCCATTTGGGCCAGGGCCAAAGATGACACAAAGAAAAGTCAATCAGCTTCACTCACAATGCTCTCACAGCTGAGAGGACATATACCCTCCACATCACTGCACTGCAAAGAGTAAGAAGACAACCGCAAGGGCTTTAGTAAATGGACAAGAGCATTTTATTGGATACATTATATTTAGGAAACACTACAGTGTGGAAATTACTATGTTACCTGTGTAGAGGTTACATTATGGTACTTTACATGAATAGGGTGTAAATTAGGGCCTAAAACATTTATTTATTTATTTCAACAAATGAAGGTTCTAAACCTTCAGCAAATTGTGATCGTCTTCAGGGGGTCAAAAATAGGTTTTATACAAAAACATAATTTTGCAACCATGTTAGCAAAACTTGGTGCATGTCTCAATTTGTGTTCTTTAATAGCAATAATATTAAATCAAATCACATTGAAATTAAATAGATACAATTTATCAGGTAAAAAAAGAATTGGTGACGGTTGCAAATTTAGCCTAAGAGAAGTTAGACAAATGCTGGTTTGTAGTTATTGACAAACGTATATTTCCCATAAGTTAAAGAAAAATATTTATTTGATCATTTTTCATATGATAACGTGGGTAACACGATTGAAGGTTAAACTTCATAAATACAGTTAACAATTATGAGTGCAACTATAAAAATTGAGAAGTCAGTTTTAACGACTGTTACTTTAATAAGTGATCTTGTGGTAACAGGCCTGCATGCAAAATGTGGGGCTCACCTAAAAAAAAAAAGTACAACAAATTTTTGTTGAACAGATTGTTAAAATTATTATGTTAAAATTATTTCCATTTTAATTGTTGGACACTGGACCTCTGACAGACCAAAATCCCATTTTAAGGGGGATATTTGAGGTGTAAAAGATCTGTTCATCTTTTCTTATAAAATCAACTTAGATAATTCATGTGGTTCAGATAACATAATATTTTGAGTTTGTTGATTAAACCAATCTCCTTTATTGTATTAACTCAAATTTTTTATTTCAGTAAACTAAAATTTTTAAGGTTACTTTAAGTTAAACCAACAATATTTTTTACAGTGCAAGCTGTTTTTCATATTATCTCAATTTTATGTTATAAAACAGTTTATCTAATATTTCTCATAAATGTTTTTTTTTTAAAGCATGTACAAATTTGTGCATCTAATGCTGTTAAAAAGTAATAGGACACCAAAAGTGTACCATATTAGTGTAATGTACTGTAAGTGCATTTTGGCTTTTTTTAATGTATAAATCAAGTGAAGACAACAATGCAATACTTACATCTGTGTTGTTTGGCTGACAGGAAATAAGGGCGGGAAAAAAAATGAGAAGGAAAAGGTTAGGTGATTCAGATTGTTGTTTGTAGGTTTGTGTGTGTGTTGCACCGATTACAAAGGACAAGAAAAGAGCCCTTGTGTGAAACGGGGATGGTGATTGAAATGTCCTAGGTTTAAACCCCAGAAGGGACAATAAGTCATGTGGCAAGTCGCATTGGATGAAGAGTGTTTGCTAAGTAGCAATCATCTTGATAAATTGCTTGGAGGCCTGCATACGTGAGCATGTACATGTACGCTTAGAAACCTCCAGTGACAAACACTATTTGCTCATTTGTCAGGGTAAGGCGGTCAGGGACTGATACACACCATTAACCAAAGACCTTCAGGACAACCACATCTCATATTTCAAGATTGTTGTCATTCACAGTCTACCTTTACACTACACAGCAAATTCACACCTCTATGCATTTATAATATGAATATTTTAACGTATATTTTTGTATTTGTGTATCAAAAGTAAAAATGTTTAAAATCTGTAAATGAAATGAAAATATTTAATATCAACATTCTACTTAAAATCAATATTATATTATTATGTTTCTTTAATATTAATATTTTGGTAACACTGTACAATAGGGTCCCATTCGTTAGCATTAGTTAATGCATTAACTAAAATGAACAATGAACCATTCATTGCTATTATTCTTTGTTAATGTTAGTTAATACAAATACAGCTGTGCATTATAGTTCATGTTAGCTCAGGTCCATTAAATAATATTACCAGATACAACTTTTGATTTTAATAATGTATTACTAAATGTTGAAATTAACATTAAATAAGATTAAAAAATGCGTTAGAATTTTTACTGTTAGTTCAAGTTAAATAATGTACTTACTTAACTAATGTAAACAAATGGATTTATTGTAAAGTGTTAACAATATTTTAAGAATATTTTTGAGGTCAAACTCACTTGTTTGGCAATTGAAAAGAACACTCTTTCCAGCAGGTCCAGGGATGCTTGCATTCCAATAGCTGCACATAACAAGGGGAAAATCAGAAAACATTCAATGGGAATAGATTAGGGTATTTTACAGAGATTACATTCATATTGGATGAAAAAAAAAATCCATAAATATTTACAATATTTTTTACATAATTTCAAGGATTTAAAAAAGATACAATTTTAAAGAGATTGCATTCATAATTTCTAGTAAATTAAATATTTTAGAGCGGATCATAACAAGACAATTAAGCAATTTCCCTAAATATTGTACTATTTTATTAATTTCCATGATTTTTCCAGTGCAGGTAATTCCCAGATATTTATGTAAGAACCCTGTATTCATGTTTTCCTGGAAAACATTTGTTTATGCTCTATATCACATGATTAATCCTAATATGTGCAACATCATAAGCTACAGGAATAGAGTCATGAAAAAATGAAGAGGCTCCCATTTCTAAGCTGTATCAGCTGATGTTTTTTCTCTTTTACCCCCTCCTCAGTCCATCTATCTATCTCTCTCTCTCTCTCTCTCTCTCTCTCTCTCTCTCTCTCTCTCTCCGGCACAGACTGTTCTAATGTTAGTCCTACTAACTGATGTGACCCACGCTCATACACACACTGGGAATTGCAAGCTGTGAGGAACAACTGTACGTTCGTCTTGTTTCTTTCATTTTCTGTTGATTTGCTCACTCTGCCTTGATAGGAGCAATTATGAGGACCAATAGATGAGCACTGCAGAAAGGTATGTTTCTGGTCTGATTTGCTTTTAGTATAAGTGCAATCATAACCATTTCTCACTGATTTGTTTAAATAAGCAATGGTCGTTGTTTGTGCTCATTCAGTATTTAAGACTTTGTTGCACAGAATAAATGCTTTCAACAGTTTTTAGTATAACTTAATGTCATACCCTAGTTCATACCTTAGTTCTAAGCTTTTTGTCTTCTATAGATCTATAGTGCAACCCGGTTTAATCAGATATAAAAATATTTCATACATTTTATGAATTACAAGAAGTGGACATTCCAACATGCACTATTTGATCCTCTTTTCACTGATAAAGCGGATGTCGTTCTCAGCTCTGATTTATTATCTAATGGTGTGGACAGTTTAATCCGTGATAGTTTAATGCAGCAAATGTGATGGGCAAAAAGGAACAACAGCAAGTAACCTCAAATGCATCTAGTTTTTCACAAGGCTTTATGCTCTTACAAAAAGCAATGGGCCTCTGGGCAGCTTTTATACAATGTACTCTCTTTTACTCTTTTCTTTTCCTTCTGTAGACTCAAATCCATTTCAGGTCTGCCTCATGTTCAGCCTTCACAGGGCATTCATTTTACATTTTAATTTTAGTCAGCTTATTAGTACCATCATAAATTAATCTGTACCAGCTGTGCATGCACCATATGACCTATCCTCCTAAAATATCTTCTTCTAAGGGTATTTGTTCCCATTATCGTAAAAATTACAGCAATTCCAGGAGATTTCCAGGTGGATTCATCATGGCATTCATTTGGTGTGGACTAGTGAATGCTCCTGTTTGCTGAGCAACTGTTACAACAGCATTTGACCAGGATGAACATTCTAAGTAAGACCCTCAACTTATTATAAGTATCCTCAGTCTTTTCAAATCGTACAGTTTCCTAACCCTCTCCCTTTTCTTGTAGTTTCCTCGAGTTTGATGATCCTTCTGAGCCTGTGTGGAACATCCGCAAGTTGCCCATCAGGCTGTTCCTGCAATGTGAACCAAACAGACTGCAGTGACCTTAACCAACTGGCTTCCTTGAACTCCATCCTGGACCAGCTTCCCTTCAACACAAGCTACCTCAACCTCTCAAAAAACAACTTCACCATTGTGGAACCAGGGAGCTTTTCCAATCTCAGCATCCTGACATATCTAGACCTCTCCAGAAACCTTCTCTCCACCATCAACCCTGGGTCTTTTTCCAATTTCAGTGGCCTGCTACATCTAGACCTCTCCAGAAACCTGCTCTCTACAGTTTCTCCTTCTAGCTTCTCCCAGCTGAACAACCTGGAGTTCCTGGATCTCTCTGAAAACGTCCTTGTGAGGCTCCCCGTCAATCTGTTCTCTGATCTCGGCAGACTAACAGAGCTGGTCCTAAGAGACAACAGGCTTAAGGAACTGAACCCAGACCAGTTCAAAGGCATGACTGAGCTTAGGCGCCTGGATCTTTCCCTAAACAGTCTCATCTCCATGCCCACACACCTACTGGATGGGCTCCAGAACCTAGCGTGGCTCTCGCTTGTGGGCAACAAGCTGAGAACCCTGCAGCGGACCACACTTGAGCCAGCGACTGCTCTACAGCACCTTCTGCTCGACGGAAACCCCTGGAATTGCAACTGCAACTTAATCCCACTCAAGCACTGGCTGGAATGGATCATGTATACAGGTGAGTGAGGTCATTTATCACTGCTGGAAATTAGTGATGCACAATATACTGGTACCATATCGGTTATCGGCAGATTTAGAGAGATTTCAGAGATTTAAAGTCACAGTGTTACAGAAGTAGCAGCAGATCATTTGTTCCTTATTGTGATATATCAGAGTAAAACAGGTTATCGAGAAATAACACAAATATAGGGACGGACCGTGGTTCTATGCATCGGTTGCAGTTAATAGTGAGAAAGGGGCGGAGTTTAGGAGGACTAAATGATTGGAGAAGTCTGGCATACATCACCAGAGAGGTGTTGTTTTCACCAGAAGATCAGTAACAGGCAAATGGAAAATAGATTTTTTTTTTTCATTCCATGTTTGATTGTTCACAATCATTTCCTATATTTTTCATTAAGATTACCTTTGCTATCATCTGATGCTCACTTAAATTTCATCTTTAAAAACACTAATAACAGTTAAATTTAATCTTTAGCAAATCTCAAAATGAATATCTATTTTTATAGTGTAAATTATAATGTTGTGATGTCTAAATTCACTTGTAGCTTTGACAAGTTAAGTTTATTTTTTTACTGTTCATTTTTAATGTATTTAAAAAATAATATAGAATTTATTATTGGCCACGTATTAGTATATGCGTGTGTGTGTGTGTGTGTGTGTGTGTGTGTGTACATAAATTATAAATGATTATTAAATAAATTAATCTTTTTTTTTTTTTACCATTTTTACTTGTAAATCTAATGAAGACTAATTCATAATAAAATATAATAAAGACTAAATAATCTAAATAAAGTTTATAGTCTAAATTATTAGGCACTTATTAGTTATCAGCCAAAGCATGAAAATATTTATCAGGAATTAGCCCTAATTTTTATATATTTAATAAAACCCATGAATCTATAAATTTAAAGACGGTGCACATACATATTTAACATAGACAAACACATTTAACAGCTTTAAAATGTATTTAAAATGTATGAATATGTTATATTTTAATATTTTATTTGATCTTTTTTGTCATTCCATAGGTGGCCGTGTAGATTCCGCCAACTGCTCCTCTCCTTCTAATTTGCACGGTAAGGATCTTCGCAGTATCCCTATGGAGATGTTCAGACACTGTTACCCGCTCTATCTCGAGACCAGGAACCCATCTGCTGCTGAGGGTCACCAGGTCCCAGCCGAGCCAGCAGGAGACTGCATCCGCCAGCGCTACCGCCCTGTGAGTGTGAGGCGAGCTACGGCCACAGTGGTGGTAGCTGGGGTGGTGTGTGGAGTGGTGTGTGTGCTGATGGTGGTAACTGCCACCTACGGCTGCATCTACGCAACGCTGGTCGCAAATGAACATCAGCAGTTGACGCATGGGAACAGCCAGCAGCAACAGCCACTGATGGTGGCCAAGGAACCAGAGCAGGATGAAAAAGAGGATCTGATGCCGACTATCGGAAAGGGAGCAGAAGCCACAGAGTGCGTAGGGTGGATGGCATTCCCTCCAGAAGTGTGTGTTTAAAGCACATAAGGAACTCATAAGGGGTTTTTATTGGTGCTTTTTTTATCATTGATGTACATAGATTTATAAATGTTTAGTTTGGGAGGGAGAGTTGGAGGGCAAAGACCCAATGTAGCTCAGGAGCAATTATAGCTCATACTAATTAAAGACAAAATATATAAAACTATTGATTACACCTGGTATTATTTGGTTGATCAGATCACAAGTGGAAGACGCTAAACACAGCTGTAAAACGTTTTGAGCTTTTCCCCTTTCGACCAATTCCAGAGGTAGTCGAAAACACATTCGACCGGACTGCTTTCAAAGTGTAGACGCTTCGGTGGTCAAATGCATTCGAACAACCACAACAGACCTCCTGCTCTCCGCCTACTGGCCTAATGCGTAAACATTTTGGGAAGCGGGATTTAAACTTTGCTAGCTGAAGACCCAAATTTGGTTTGAAGACGAAAAATGTACCAAGCACAATGTTCTCTCGCGTTCATATGTAAATTGCGTGAGATTATTTCGTCAATTAGAAAGAAAGATCTGAAAAGGCCCATACATTACCCACCCACAAGTCCCTCCTCTCGAAGAAATCAGGACAGAAGTGGTTGAAAGTGGACAAAAGAGAAAGATTAAAACACCGGGTGTAATCGGGAATGTGTCTCCCTCGTCTACTTGTGATCCGATCGACCAAAACGCATCTCAATACCAGGTGTAAACAGGGCCTAATTCTTAAGTGGTACTCACAAAAGGTATCAAAATAAGGAACATTTCGAAGCAATGTTGAATATGATTTCATGCAATCTTTTATATTTTCCTATTTTCCTAACAAACCAAGTCGATTGATTTCTTATGGCTACTATCGATCATATGTTAATTAGCATATTAAATAGTATATTTTTCTCAAATTTAGAAACAGACTATATTTTAAATGTGTTTGTCTATGTTCAATATGCAAGTACAGAATACATACATATTAAAGTACATAAATTCAAATTCTGGTCGATAATTATGACAGTTATGATAAATAAGATTCTCTTTATGAATAAATAAGCATCGTGTTATTAAAATTCTATATTATTGCATCAAAATAAATGGAAAATTATACACTTAAATCAATCAGTTTAAATGCTTTAAAGTGATTACATTCAAGTGACGACACAAATTACATCACTACATTATGATGTAAAATATGAAAATGGATATTTATTTTGAAATTTGAATTTTTAAAGATTAACTTTAATCAGCATTAGATTGCAACTAAGGTAATCAAAATGTAAAAATAGGTGAAATGAGTATGAACAATTAAATATTTAATATCGACCAAAAAGAATTCAAATATGGTCACTCCATTTTTAATAATTAATGATGCTAAATCATTATATGTTGAATGTAAAATCAGATTTTGGCAGACAGATATCTTACCTCCATGAATAGCTGTTCTTTTCCCTTCAGTCACTGTCACAGATGTTATTGCCACAAAAGTGTTCCTGCCTGTTGGACATAGGAGACTGTTATAGGATACTGTGACCTTCTGTAAACTTTGACCTTTCTACAAGTAAATTTAATAATCAGTACTTAAGCACCTTTGTTTATATCATCATGTGGGACATAGAAGAAGAATTGACCCGGTTTGTTCTCAGCTGCCAGGCGATACCAAATTGGAAAGTGATCCACTGTGAAGAGGTTCTCTTTGTCCACACGGGTCAAGAACTTCCTGTGAGGTCAAAGTATCAGGAGATTTGGGGAAAGGCCAAAATCTATGTTTTTTGAAAATACTGTTTCAATAACATATTTCAAATGAAAAATAAAACCTGACAACGATATCGTAAATGTTTCTTCTTTATCTCAAATCATGCTAAAAATTGTTTTAGCTGGTCCAGCTACCAATGTTAAAGGCTCACTGAAATGCCTTGAAACGCACAGCATTATTCAGTGTGTTGACGTAACTTCCACTGACGCAGGAAAATTGGGCGAGGGATATCAAGAAGCTCCTCCCCTTTTTAAAAATAGCATTCACCATGTAGAAAATAGTAAATTTGTGAACAAGTGACCGATTTCAGCAGCAGCTTCAGCGTCTATTTATAATGTAGGGGGAGGATGCTTTAGATTCTAAAGAGCATTTGATTGGACTGAAAATCTGAAGAAAAGCTGAAGTGCAGTGATGTCATCAAAATCATTGATCCATATTGGCAGAAGAGACTGTAAGTTTTGAATGCTTATATCTTCTAAATGCAAATTGTGTCATTGTTTTGGAGCACACTAGCTTATAGATAACAGTAGGGCTAACATATTCATACTAAAAGCCAAAAAATTCAGTTGATTTTACAATATCTCACTCACTTTCCCACACGTTTCTCACTTCCTGCATATCTGATCACACGCATGAGCCCAGAGCGGGTTCCAAGGAAAGCTGACTCCATGCCTTCATCTACCCTATAGGGAGATAAAAGCAAAAGGAGAATGACTATAAACAATTTTTCCAAAATGACAGTGGGATTTTATAGGACATACAGAAAAGTCTGGCTTTGTGTTGGTGCCTAATGCACAACATACACAGCTTAAATAAAGCCTCTTACCCGGAGCCGGATAGCATTAGCGTTGTCCAGTAGGCCTCCAGCGGTGCTGTTACCACTGCATCGAAAAGAACTTGCTGTAGCAGTATCTCGTCACCTGTTACAATTCAAATATTTACTTAAGCAATACAGGATGGTATTTTTGATAACTGCTTGCATGTTAAACATGTAAAATAGCTGAAAACACCAGGCAAATTATAATCAACAGGCAAAAGACAGGGATTAGCAGAGCTAAGTTTAAAGCATTGAGTATTTAGCATCTGCATAGAAAATATTGTAAAATAAGGTAAAACACAGATGAGGAAAACTCACACTCCAAGTCAGGCTCTTTCCCAGTCAGGTATCGGACCACAGCCTGGAGCTGAGTGAGCTTACGGTGGTGTGGGTCAATATCTGTCTCGCAATACGTCCTGAGTGGGTAAACCAACTTTAACTTAGCAAGACACATAACTAAGTTTTAATTTTTTTCGGGACCTGTTGTCCTGACGGTGTTCAGAAGACATATTTCTGCCTGTTATGTTTTTATATTCTTGCTTCAACTCAATAGTACTTACCATTCATCTGCTATAGTGAGGTCTGGCTGCTGAAGGTCATGAAGACCTAAAGAAAGAGAAATTGGTAGCAGCTAAATTCTTTTCAATGTGTGTTTTTTTACAATTTCTTCAACTTTGGGCACTGTTATTTTTTATTATTTGCTACTTTTGAAATGCCTTTACCCCATCCCCACACTTTCACTTTTAAACTATGAAAATCATCAAACATCAAAAAATATCTAAATCAAAAAGTGGAGTAAACAAAGATTTCCATTTTTATTATGTGAAAATTATCTGTAAAATGATATACATTGTTAAATGAATTAAAACTGTTCCTCACATACACTACCGTTCAATAGTTTGGTGTTGGTACGATTTTTTATTGTCTTTGAAAAAAGTCCCTTATGCTCACAAAGGCTGCATTTATTTGATTATTAATGCAGTAAAACAGCAATATTGTGAAATATCATCACAATTATATATATATATATATATATATATAGTTTTATTATATTTGTAAATTATTATATATTTCTTAATATAAATGCAATTTATTCCGATGGTGGCGAGTGTGTATGTGAAGTTTTAGCTCAAAATACCCCACAGATATTTTTATATAGCATGTTGAAGTACTCACGCACCGTTTTGGTGTCTGACCCTTTAAATGCAAATGAGCTGCTGCTCCCGGCACAGAGGGCGGAGCTACAACAGCTTGTTTCCTTTTACCTCACATAGACATGCACTGAAAATTTCTAAAACTTTTAGCCTTTTATGTTCAAACTGGAGTCAGAAAGATGGAGAGACTCAAGAAGAGGTGACAACATGTAGACAAAATTTCTGAATGGTTAGTTGATGAATTTATTTAGCTTATGTGTAGTGATCTTATAGTCATTAGCCCTATTCGGACGGGACTAGTTTCACAGGGGGTCGTTAGAGAAATTTCTGTTTCACAGACGTACTTTGAGATTTTAATCCTGTCAGAATCTGCCATGTCTGTCTTTTTCTCACACGACCTCTGTAAAAATTCCAGAGCAAATTACCTACTGTTTTTCGTCAAACTCGGCGGTCCTCAGAGAAATCTAATCCCGTCCGAATGCGAATGTCTGTGATTGCCGAAAATGTTTTTTTCCAAAACGCTTTTTCTTGTGTGTTTTGGTCAACGTGAACTGCCATACAATCTCTCGCTATCGCGCCGGTATTCAAGTTTCTGCTTTTTGCGCACTGATAATGGATGTAGATGTGTTCGGTACACTGCGAAGAAATAAAAAAATGAAATCAACAAGAAAGAGCCAAATCACGTAAACTGTTAAGACTGGCTACTGTAATATCAGTTTCAGGTAAGATTACTTTCATTTCTGCACTTAATTACATAACTTGTAAATTATATAAGTTAAAAAACTTTTTATTCCAGTGGGAACCCAGTTCTATAAAATCATGATAATGTATGTTTACTTTTTTTATACTACAATTTTTATAAAATGTTTACAAAACACTAAATACGTTAGGACGTTTTACTTTAAATATTTCAAAGTGCTTAATTTTAAAAGTACTTTATTTCAAAATAAATTTATACATTTGACCATACGCAATCCACGCATTCTGAACACGTGATCTTCTGCAACGCCCACATGTAAAACACAGACACTCCTACCTCGGTAATAAACACGGAGATGTTAGTCCCGTCCGAATCCGTACATGAAATCACAGACGTAGGTTGATAAGAATTGTAACTCAAACGTCGTTTGGAAAACTAGTCCCGTCCGAATAGGGCTATTGATTAGCATATTATGTCTTGATAACCTATAAATCGTGTTCTGGGGGCAGGGTTTACGTAAATTTTAGGGTTCATGATGTCCTGTAGTCCCTACCAGCCGTTTGTTGTAGCCCTTAAAAAGCGATTTCTTTAAAATAAAATGATTGCTTTGCTTTGATCTTTGAGCGTTGTAACTTTGCAGATGTTGTTTATGCTCAAACAGCAACATTACACACTAACTAAAGTTAGAAAAGTGAAATCATATTCAACCACCCCTTTAATTTATTTCACAAAGAAAAAAAAAATCTTACTGACCCCAAACTTTTGAACTGTAGAGTATGATTCCCACCTCAGTATATCACACATGCTATTAATCATACTGTAAACTCACCCTCCTCAACGGAAACATTCCCATAGACCATGTACTGCCCGTGACCTCTCGTAAGCACCATCCCAAAGCTGAAACCACATCAGAAACAAGCATCATGTGAAGGTTGTTACTAAAATATGCGTTTTACAATAATCTATTTCATGTACAGTAAATATGACGGGAATATTCGAAGAATGTGAGAAGCATATCAAACCTAAATGGAGTTTCATTGATGGTTGTGTAGAAATAATCATTTTTGAGGAACAAAGGCCTTTTCTGGGGGATAAATGGAAAAATACAATCACAAAGACTCAGATTTATTAGAGGTTATTGCTCAATATAACATTTACATTAAATATAATTCATTATCACTTTATGTTACACTTATTAAAATGGTGAATCTTATAAAACCTGTCCAAAATATCTATGGAGGAAAAACGCAATAATGAGAATCTGAGTTGAATGATGGTTCTTCGTGTTGTTCTTGTTACGTTCTTGACAGGACTCGTAAGATTCAGCTAAAAGAAGGAGTTAAAGCAATTTAACATTATGACATAAAAGTTGCAAACATGCTCACCCCTTTATCCACAGCTGCTCTCACATCTAAAGACATAGTGCCAGTTTCTCCCTTCACCATGGCTGTTCTCAACTGCAAAGACAGGGCAGGACATCATAAAGACTTTGCTGAGCCTCAAAACAGTGAGGATACTTACAGAAAGTAAGCGCATATATTTGGAAAACTCACAATGTCCTCAATGTCCTCCCACTCTGCCTCTGACAGATCCACACTGTTGTAGTTAGGCTTGGGTTTCAACTTCTTCCCATCACTGTACTGTTACAAAAACAAGTGGGATGACAAATCAATACACATCTGTTCATAGTATTTGGGTCTATCTAGAAGAGCAGATGTTCGAGTGATTGAGACAGTAAGAGGATTCAGACGGACTCACCAGTGGTCTTAAATCAGGATGTGCCAGGATATATCCATTGTTTGTGATGAGGAAGGCGTAACCATGTGCTCCAAGCTAAAAGATACCACCCATTAGCATCCACACTTTCATATTTATTTATTCATATCAGCATTTGTGGCTGTTCATTGAAAGCATCCAAAGTTATGGGTCTGATGAGTCTGAACATGTCGAAATATTTAAGTACAGTCACAATTTTCTAAAACTAATTTACCAAGAAAGAAGCTAAATTGATATGTGATAACGTGACATTAGATTTCCAATTATATTATACTATTACATTCCAATTATTAGATATATTTTTTAAATTGTAAAATGTTTATAAAACATGTCAGCATTTGTTGTATAGCCTTTCATCTGAGCTGATATAAAAAAAATAAAAAAATATACATTTTTTTTAATCATTGTGAATTATGAGAATTACACACAAACTCCTTTATGATAATGAGATTCTGTGAGGTAAATGTGCTTGTTATGAAATGAATGTCAGAATGTAAATATAAATTTAATAAAAAACTATCAAATATTTTATGGTCTTAAAATTTGTTATACAGTATATATATATATATATTCTCTTTTTTGATTTTGAACTGAAATATGATGTGGACATTTTTCATATTTAGTTCCAATTAACCCACCCACTAATATTTTACTGAAATCACAAATAGCACCTGTGGTATACAGTATATATATATAATCTTCAAATTATTATTATATAATAAGTACATATATATATATATATATATATATATATATATATATATAATAAGTACATTATTAAAGGAGAACTCCGGTCAATTTTAACATTGAGCTCATTTTTTTGTACATTTGGAGTGCTGTCAATACAGAGAACAACAACAAAAATCGGTGTTGCCTACACTGAGTTATTCTATTTTTAAAATTTGCACCCTGTTGACTTCAATGGTGCAAGTACTAAACCTGCTTTTAGCCTCTTAAAGGGATAGTTCACTTTGAAAATAAATTTTGGTATGTTTTAGCTTACCTCAAGGGCATCCAAGATGTAGGTGTCTTTTTTTCCGCAGTAGTTTCAATTTGGATATTTTTAGGTCAAACCGTTCTTGTCTGTCAGTCATATAATGCAGGTCGATGGTCACTGTATCAAAACACAAGCACAGAGTCCAAATTAAAACAATTCCCCATCGTCCAAATTAAACAATTCCCCATCGTAAGTACACATTGATGGCCTAAGATACGAAACGAGTGGTTTGTGTGAGAAAACGAACAGTATTTAAATCGTTTTTACCTCTTGTAACACAGCACACGTCCAAATGATCTGACGGCGCGGGCGGGTATAGATGTATACATAGATGTCGCCTTGGCTACGGTTTCGTTCCAATGAACTGCAGTAGCCAAGGCGACATCTATGTATACATCTATACCCGCCCGCGCTGTCAGATCATTTAGACGTGTGCTGTTTTCAAGAGATAACAACGATATAAATACTGTTCGTTTTCTCACACAAACCGCTCGTTTCGGTGTGTGTACTTACGATGGGGAATTGTTTCATTTGGACGATGGGGAATTGTTTTAATTTGGACTCTGTGCTTGTGTTTTGATACAGTGACCATCGACCTGCATTATATGACTGACAGACAAGAACGGTTTGACCTAAAAATATCAAAATTGAAACTACAGCGGTAACAAAGACACCTACATCTTGTATGCCCTTGAGGTAAGCTAAAACATATCAAAAATTAATTTCAAAGTGAACTATCCCTTTAACATCCTTGATGTGTCATTACAAGTGCACAGGTCATGTGAGTGATTCCTTCAGAGTGAACACGAGTGAATCTGACTGCAGTAGATGTGAAAGAAATGTATAAAAATGATGTTAATTAAGCCAGCGCAAATACCTGTGTTTACATCCTGTTTTCGGGTGAAGTCCAAAGTAGTCGATTGCCGAGTTCACACGCGTGATCATAGGTACTAAACCTATGCGCGTGAACTCGGCAATCGACTACTTTGGACTTCACCCGAAAACAGGATGTAAACACAGGTATTTGCGCTGGCTTAAATAACATAATTTTTATACATATCTTTCACATCTACTGCAGTCAGATTCACTAAAAGCAGGTTTAGTACTTGCCCCATTGAAGTCAACAGGGTGCAAATTTTAAAAATAGAATAACTCGGTGTAGACAACACCGATTTTTGTCGTTGTTCTCTGTATTGACAGCACTCCAAATGTACAAAAAAATTAACTCAATGTTAAAATTGACCGGAGTTCTCCTTTAAGCTTCTTGTACCTTATATCGCGGGGCAAGTTTCATAACTTCCAGCAGGGGGACGTCAGTTCCCACCACTCCCAGCAGAATGCCATGAGAAAGCGTTTCTTTCTTCTTACTGAACACTGGCATAGCCACTGACGTCATGAGCAGCAGACTGTGAGCCTTGCTTTTGAACAGCTATGGGACAGATTTGAGAAAAAGCAATTTTGCATCTTACACATTGAAGACCAAACATTCAGACTGCACACAGTTAAAATCAACATGAAATCAAAATGAACCCTATTTACCATCCACATGCACATTTTTCACGATCAAAACAATCCCAGATGAGTAAAATAAAGCCTGACTTCACTTTTATTTTTGTTTCACTTGGTAATACGTCATTACAGAAGTAAGATGGGTTGCAAACCACATTTCATGTTGATTTTAATAGTGCAAGCTAGATCATCATATCATGCCCTGAAAAATGTGATAAATGATGATAAACAGTAGGGGGCGTCCTAAAACAAGAAGTCCTACTATGCTGACCAGGCTAACAACTACAACATTATACTCTGAGCACAGGCTAAATATCTAAAGTCTTCTATTTATACATGCTAAAATACAGTGAAGCGTGTTTTACTGTCTAAAGAGTTACCTCCTTAGTGTTAGGAAGCTGTGTGATAGAGAAGATGATGGCGATGAATGGGAAAGAATCACATTAGTGCAGTGAAATATGAGGAAACATGGCACACGTTTGGGTCAAAAAGCACAAAAAATCACATTGAAATGAAAATGATAATTGGGAATTTATGAATTGTGAATTCAAGCTGATTTTGTATTATCAAATTCTCTGGTGTTTTTCTGATTGGTGTAATTGTTTTACTCACAACAGTGTCCATATATGCCTCAGTCCAGATTATGTCATGGTCATGGTTGATGACCATTGGTCGACTCAAAACATGAAGGTACTCCATGACGTTCTCCTGTACGTCAGCCAGTGTAGAGACGTGAGTATAATATCCTGTAAATATAAAATGTACGTATACGATTTTTGCATGTTTTCTTGTTGGAAGTTAATGAACGTGCAGCGCAAAAGGAGATTTTTTTTTACCAATGAACCATCTGCTCTTATGGTTCCAATATGTTGATTTATAATGAGTGAAATTATAATGAGTGGAAATGGTGCTTTCAAGCTTCCAAAAAGACACAAAAGCTTGATCAAATGCTCATGCACTATATTTCAGGTTTACTAAGTGTGATATTAAGTTAGAGTTATTACTAACTTAAAATCTTCACCAGAACAAATCAGGAACAAATCTAAATTAGTCTTTTTTTTTTTCTTTCTTTTTTATGAATCAGTTGATCCAGTTCACAAGAATCATCTGTTCTGAATGGTGCATCAAAGAATGCATTAATGAATCATTCATTAACTGGACATTTGATTAGTAATCTGACCTAAATGATTCACTGATAAATCAAATTGATGTCCGTCTCGAGTTCAATTCACTGACTCAGTTGTAGTGGTTGACTGCTCACTGGAGGGGAAGATTAACAACTTCAATTTCTGTTCCTTACAAAAAGTATGATATGGTTTCAGAAGATCTGAAATACTGTACAGCATGAGTTTCGACCGTTTCAATCTTGTGTTCTACAGAAGCAAGAATGTAATAATGGCTGACTACATACCCTTATTGTTGCAGGCAATCCATTTGGCGTTTTCTGAGAAGGTCATATCTCTGCCAATAAGGTAAGTAAAAACCCGTACCTGAAAACATTACATTTTATGTTACTGTAGTTTGAACATTTGGAAAATGTATCCATACATTTTTTTGTTCAATCAAGTCTCATGTCTTAAAATCAGTTTATGAAGGTAAAGTGAGCAATGCACACCAAGACATTTTTCCCGAAGGTTCTTCAACAATTTTACAGAGCAGATTTTATAGATGCTGTACGTCATATGTTACAGCCTCCGTTCCCTGTAGAGTGAGCAGATTGTGTGTTACCTTCCTGTCAGGCCAGTTGAACTCTTCAAACACTGATTGGAAATCTTCCATGGCTCCGTCTGTGATCAGCATAATTGCTTGGTTACATAGGCTGCCCTGACCATTTGCTCTGGCCTAGAAGACAGGAAGAGGAACATGGGGACATGCAGAGGGTTGGCATCGTATGCAGTTTTATATGTTTATGTGAACAAGTATTGTGAATGATACTGACATCAGCGAGGATGCGGAAAGCCTCCTTCATGGCTTTTTTTACTTTAGCCTCTCCCTTTACATGGAGATCATCCATAAGCAGCTTGAAATGCTGAAAGGAGAGATGGGATAGGAAAAAAGTGAGGATTTTAATCTTTTACACTTTCCCCAAAAAATCTAAATCTCAGTATCTCATCTGCTCCTCCTCGACCAGTGTTGTTATTGTCAACTAAAATGAAAGCTAAAACTAATTTTGAATTCTTACTGTTTATGAATTTATTTATCAAATCTTCTTGTTGATTTCTTTTTGACAACTTGCATGTCTTTTTCCCAGATAATAACTGACCAGTGGCAATAAAAGGGTTAAGACTTAGAGAGATCATTCAAAAATGGGACGAAACATAGGATCGAGTTCATCTGAGCCGGTGGGACAGGGATCTCAGTGTGCTGTTGTCTTTCAGAGCATTTCTTAGAGGATCCGTGTCAGAATCTTGAGCAGATGCAGAGTGACTTAGACAGGGAATGTCATTACGAGCTCTACTGACCCATCAACCTGTATTAAGTCCCAGTCTGTGAATGCACAGACCTGTCCAACTGTCCTACACAATTTACATTATCCTATCTGTGGGTATTTAGAGATGCACAATACTAGACTAAGCTGTATGGCCATTTAGTGCACTCAGGGGTGCAGAAAACGGTCTTTGAATTATATCTTTTCTTCGCAAACACTGATATGTGAGAATATTTGTGATTAATTAATCAGCTTATCATGTAATTAATTCAGTTAAAATAAAATAAAAATGTAATCAGTTCGTGGCATTATCAATATATATAAATATGTGGTTTATTTCTACTGCATGTACAAAACTGTCTGAATTTTGTTTTCACTAACAAAATAGTATTACGAGAGTGATCCAAAGGATGAAACGTGCTACCTGCAGTAATTTCACTATCCGATCGCACTATAATTCTGTATCCAACTGTAATTCCAGAGATTAGAGTATGTCCCTACTTGCCCTCTGATACATAACAAGCAAAAAAGCTGCACATTAGATCAAATCATGCACCCGCTAGCCCATCACATGACTAAAAGCAACAGCAGAATGAGGATGGGCCTAGTTTCTCCGTCAAAGCTACAGCCTAGTGTCCCTGAAAAGAAACACCGTTTGTTTCAGTGATTGCAGAAAAAAATTCATTCGAGTGCAAACATTCACTTCTGTGAAGCAAGTAATTTTTAAAAATAGTTTTTTATATTTAAATGTACTATTTATTTTTAATATATATATATATATATATATATATATATATATATATATATATATATATATATATATATATATATATATATATATATATATATATACATTTATTTATAAGTAACTATAACCAATAAGTAAAACAGGCACATTTCCCAAAAAGTGATTGATTTCCCAAAAAGTGTACAAATTTTAAAGGAATACTCCACCGTCTTTTCATATTAAACTATGTTATTCCCTAAACTAAGACGAGTTGATACCTCTCTCGTCTCAGTGCGTGCACTCAATCGCTCTGGCGCGCGGCGAAACTTTGTTCACTCAGTTCATTCAATACGGGCCAAGCAGAGAAGCTACTAAACACCTCCACGTTTTCCCCATTTAAACACAGTTACTCGCGTAGTGTAACTCGACCTAGGACGGTGACACAAAACAAAACGTTGCGCTTTTCTAAGCGTGTAAAATGGATAACTATATTGTATGGCGGAATACCATAGCAAGTGCTTGTAAGCACTTCGTCTTGGCGGAGTAATATCTTCACCAGAGGGAGCGGGGGCCGGTGAGAGGATTTTTTACGAGTGTAGATATTACTCCGCCAAGTCGAAGTGCTCATAAGCACTTGCTATGGTATTCCGCCATACAATATAGTTATCCATTTTACACGCTTAGAAAAAGCGCAACGTTTTGTTTTGTGTCACCGTCCTAGGTCGAGTTACACTACGCGAGTAACTGTGTTTAAATGGGGAAAACGTGGAGGTGTTTAGTAGCTTCTCTGCTTGGCCCGTATTAAATGAACTGAGTGAACAAAGTTTCGCCGCGCGCCAGAGCGATTGAGTGCACGCACTGAGATGAGAGAGGTATGTATCAACTCGTCTTAGTTAAGGGAATAACATAGTTTAATATGAAAAGACGGTGGAGTATTCCTTTAACACCAGCCCGACATTGATTCAACCAGTGGGATGAGTTTGGGCTGGGACAATCTTTTTTCCAACCAAAGGTAGATAGAGGGAGTGTTTAGATTTGATTGAAATGAGAGTCGCATGGAATGAAAACAGTTCAACATAAAATTGCACAAGACCTAAATAATATTGAATAAAATGTAATAATTCAGAGATATAACAACATGAAAAAAACAAATCTAATAAAATATAATGATAAAGATAATAAAAAAAACATATCTAAATAAATTATATAAAAGAAAATAATAATGTAACTCCGTGTGCGAGGCATACGTGAGTGCATATGAGGGAATGGTTGGGTGCCGGTATCCTGCGGTGCCGATTGGAGTCATTGGCTTAGTTACTCAGGCTCAAGCGAAGTGGATAATCGACTTACCTCGCGGTTGTCCAAGTCTGCCTGCACCAATGTTCCCTTAAAACAGGGCTCCACGTAGCGGACGTAATCAGTGTACTAAGGAAAGGACGTGCAAAATTTTACAATGCTGAGAAAATGAGAAAATTATGCTATATGGAAAGCAAAGTGTGTTCTTACTGCAATAACATTGACAAAGTCATTTTCCCCGAGCGTGTCCAGGATAGTGTTGATGGTGTGTTTGGCAATGGTCATTTTCAGACCCTTCATGCTGCCGCTGACATCAACCACAATGATGATGTCCTTAGGAGAGGTGGCAGCCTGGATATACCTGTGACAGAGAGAGAGGATTTTCTTAGAAGTTGCGTGACCATACTCTACATCCCTAACTAACTTGCCAACTATTAATAAACAGTAATTAGGAGTTTATTGAGGCAAAAGTTGTAGATAATAGTTAGCTACTAATGAGAATTGGACCCTAAACTAAAGTGTGATCAAACTAATATAGGAGTATTATGATTATGAGAGCATTACGTCACAGGTTTTTATGATTTAAACGTGTTTGAGTAAAGTTTGTGAATCAGTTCAAACTGTCAGGTCTTGTTTTGGTTCATGTTTCATGTCAGTCTTGTTTATGTCTCTGTCATATGATCCTACCATGTATTTCCTTGTCTTGTGTATCATGTTCTGATTGGTTCATTGCTTGATTCTGTAACAGGTGATCCACTGGAGGCAAGTTGTAGAACTCAAGTGCAGTTTATTAATACTCCTCAAAAGCAAGATCAAACATAAAACAAAGGCATGGCATGAAACTCAAGACATGGACATGGTGCTCACCAACAGTGGTTACAGGGAAACAATACTTGACAAAGTTACAAGGCATACATGAGGGCTTAAATACACACAAGACTAAGGACTGGACAAGGGACACCTGTGAACAATCAAGACAATAAATCAATCAGAAAATGACACATAAGACAAGGGAACACAAAGCAGGGTCACATGACTAGAACAGGGGATTACATGACAGAGACATGAAACAAGACTGATCTGAAACATGAACCAAAACGAGACGTGACACAAACTGTCCATTTCACTGATTCAAAACTCTGATTCATTGATCAGAGAGTGTGCATCATCACTCAACAATGTTTATAGATGTCCTTGCGTGGCACTTAATACATATGAAAATATTTAAGTAAAATATATATGTAGGTAAATATTGCTGTTTAGTACTATTTTTGTATAATTAATTTAATTAATAAAATATTAGATTTTAATCTTTACATTTTAATCTTTCACTTTGTGAAAGAAAACATGGATAATATGCCTATCTATTATTATATTTTATTATTTTTACTGTTTTAGTTAAACATTAAACACTAGGGATGCACAGATATGAAAATATGGCCAATACTAATAACCGAGAACCTGATTACAAAAACAAGTCTCATTATTAAAAGCCACGTCCCACGTCCCAAGCACACAATTATAATGTTCTTATTATAATTTTATGTAGCCTATATGACCGACTTGAGCTGTGCATGTTGCACTTAACTATATTTTCCTTTTTTGAAGTGATTGCAATCATATTTCAAGCAATTCAAAACCATCATAGCGAACAGTGCGCATCTGAAGTGTCTCAGCGGAAGGTAATTATTTATCGGCTTTAATATCAGCCAAATTTTCTTATCGGGACGATAATGATAACATTAAAATGGAACATCTATCAGCCGATACCGATATGGTGGCCGATATATCGTGCATCCCTATTAAACACTTTTGATGTGTCTGAAATCGAATACTTCCCTAGTATGCGAAAAACAGCACGCCAACAGAGTAGTATGTCAGAATTCATAGTTCCCGGATGACCTACTTCCAGCGAGATTCTGAAATGCGCATTCGATGGACACTTTACTATCCCATGAGGCCACGGGAGAGGATTTATGAATGGTAGTGAAGCCACACAACTGACAATGGTAGGTCACATGATAATGACAACATGGCGGATGTAGTATGTCCGGATTACATTCTTACACAGTCATACTATATAGAACATACTTTTTTAACGGTTGCGAAGTAAGTTCAAATTCAGATGAAGTACCTAGCACCATTTATGTTGAACTAAAACAGTACATTTTCTTTAGTTTAACATCATCTCATCTAATTTCAGCATCATTCATCTCTTTGGCAAAAATGGCTCTGAAAAACACATTGAAAAAACAAATCACCATTTTAAGCCATTTCAGTGCAAACACATAAATATCCAAATGTACTGTATATAAGATACTTTATCATTTTCTCAGTCCTATATAGGGCTAGACAGTCACAAACACAATGATGACGTACATCCAAATCTGTCTTGTTTCAAAATGGCCGTGTCTTAGTACTGGTGTGTTTATTCAGATTCATTGCAATCACCTGCCTTTGTATAAACACTCACATATGGAGCCTGTGTCAGTCCTACTAACCTGGCTGTTGAGCTGCTAACCACTTAAGAATGAGATTAAAGTCTTTCACTGGTATCAGAGCCTAACTGAGATGCAAGCAGACATTTGGGTGGCATCCACACAGATAATCCTGCGTTGCACTCTGGGTCAGGAAAATACCTTGCTGAATCCAAGTCAATTGGCATACATTTCATTTCATATGAATGAATCAACCTCACTACATTGCCAAGCACTTGGACATGCAGGAGGTCAAATGCTTTACTTTGTCTCACCAGTTTCTGTTCCTGCAGTCGAAAGCAACAACGCCATTAGGATCAGGGGTCCATTTGATTCCTAAAAGGTACAAAGACAAGCAAACCGAAATGTTTTACATTAATAATGCAAATTCTTTTAGTCGTTGAAGTTGTAGGATTGATTGAAAGCAGAATTGATCAAACCTGGATAGAGTCTGAAGAAGCCTGATGAGCTGCCAAAATATTGCCAAGTGAGTGTGGGATCCTTCTGGAAGTTACTGATGAATATGTCGTTCAAGGCCTCTGACATGTACACTCCATTAAGAATATCCGGATCTGCAAATAAACACGACGCAAATTCGTTTTAGATGTTTAAATATTGCATTTGCACAAAATAGGCATCGAAAAGTTCATTGTTAATAATGTAAAAAACAAATCTTAATTTCAGTTCACACCGTTCAGAATATAAATGCAACCATCATATATAGATTGTATAGATATAGCACTCAAATCATAAGTAATCTTCATCCAGTGAAGTTTGATACAATATACTGACTCTTTTTATACTGAATTTTAATTGTTAAGTCAAAAGCGTTTTTCATTGATTAACCAGTGTTTAAATCAGATACAAAGCCAGTGGACATTCTCATCATTGCTATCATACCTTTGTTGTACACATTGGTTGGAACTTGGATGTCACTCATTAAAGTGTTGACTGACAGCTTGTTGAAATGTTCATTCTCCTCCAATGGAAATTCGCCTCCAAGTTCAATGAAATTTCCCTCTTCATCCATAGTATTCACCAATAATGAATTATAGTAGTCAAACTGCAAAAAATGACCATGCAATAACTGTATTTACTTAATTTAATATATGTATTATATAAATGTACTATTTATATAATCAAATATTTCATATATTTTAATGATCTAATAAGTGATATTTATGCCATAATTTTACAATCAGGTTTACACACCAAATCAGTTTTATTTTGATGATTTTTTACCTTTAAAGATGCATTAAACTCATGATACAGGTCGGCATCCTCAGCTGTGTCTGCGAGCCTCTGAGGGAAAAGAGAACAGTATAATTTTGGATCATTCTTATGAGTTAAAACCAAAGTTCCTCACAAAATAACACTAAACTGTGAATCAGAGTCTTAAAAATTAGGATCAATCTAAAAAAAAAAAAAAAAAAAAATGAGCACCTTACACTGACCTTCACAGACTTCATCTTGCTGCCAAGCATTCTCTCGATTTCTTCTGAAAATTCCAGCACTAATCGAGCTCCGTCCAAGTCCTCTATTCTGATGATGGATTCAACATCTTTGAGTTTCTGGACAAACAGAGAGTGGTTTTAGCATTTTGATTTTCAAGAACAATTTGTTTTTATTAAAGGAATATATGCAATGGTTCTCCTGATTGAACATGCAAAAAAGAAGAAGCA
This sequence comes from Scardinius erythrophthalmus, assembly GCF_964197995.2. Taxonomy (NCBI): domain Eukaryota; kingdom Metazoa; phylum Chordata; class Actinopteri; order Cypriniformes; family Leuciscidae; genus Scardinius; species Scardinius erythrophthalmus. The sequence goes on from NC_138244.1 coordinate 14,386,954, forward strand.
AGAAACAGTCATTATAATTAGCTCCTTTATTTTACTGACTATTAATATGACAAAAAAAAAAAAGTTTTTTTAAATGGACTGGGGAAGTTTACAATTTCATTGATATTTACCTTTTGTAATAGAGCAGCTCCTGAATATTTTGATGCAATGGCATTGATTTGCTCTGAAAGGGTGACGGCCCATTTTTGAACCCTGGAGATACAAAAAAAATTTTGAGAGTGTTTACCCAGAAAAATATATTCTAAGAATGTTTTGCTCACATTCCCATTAAGTTATGAAAACTTTATTTCTGATTTTTCCATGAATGCTCAACTTCTTTTAAAACACTTTTCTTGGTTATATAAATGTTAAGGGAACATTCCGTCTTATCATTTTGCAAACATTATGGGAACATTATTTTTGAATGATCTATAAATATTCTGAAACTTTGGTCATACATTTGAAAGAAGCCTGCCAGAACGTAGCTAAAGTTCTGTGAATGTTCCCTGTTAGCTGGGTAGGTCCACAGCAAAGAATTTAGTTGGAATTCCCCTGGTAAACTTAAAATTATTAAACAAATGTCTACATTTGCTTTGATCAACCCCCCCATCTGTCAGTCTATAAATATACATAATTGTCTTAGTTTGCAGGTGGCCCATAATCACTTTATAGGATTCCAAGTAATCTATTGATCTCTGACCATTGACAGTGAATGGAGACTTTGCAATCCAAACTCAAACAATCCTATACATTAAGTACATATGAGGTCACTGTAAATGATATAAACTCCACAAATATACATATATATATATATATAATAAATATACTATAATAAAACACCTCTGTCATGCTTGATGTTCAGGGCACAAAATACCAAATGAAGCATTGTGGTTAGTCATATAAAGAGCCTTGTCAGCATTTTGTCATAAGAGTTGAGATCTTGGTCAGTCTGTCTAAACGTCATCAGGCTTATGTTGAAGAATCTCTGTTGACCTTAAGGAGTCTGGGATCATCAAGAGGGCTAGGGAATTGTGTTAATAGCTTGGCAATGTTGAGGATACTGATACTATTACAGTGAGGGAAATAAACAGGGAGTCAAGAACAACACAACAGATTAGGAAGCAACCATGAAGATATTTTTTTTTCCCCTGCATAAGCAAAATTTAAGAATAAAGGTACAATATGGTGCTGTATAAAATAATAAGAGACTTCCGAACCTTTAAAATATATACTAATTATTATTAATTATATTTTTAAATATTGATGACTCTATTTTTTTTTTAAATGCAGTGGAACAATTTTGTCCTTGAATTGTTGTAGTTATATAAATCCAAAAAAAATCTAAAAATAAACATTGGGATTAAGGTCAAGAGAAAAACAGTTTTCAGCAATAAATCCTTAAAACACAGATGCACTGGTCTAGTCATGAAATATGCTCGGTGTTACATGCTGAGCTGGTCTAGTACACATACTGTTATAAAACTATAATTTTTATGCATGAAAATAACGTTATCAGTACTCAAAAGTACTCAAATCCAGTGATATTCCTTTGTGTACAGGACCTGTGGCCAGCATTGCCATCTGAGAACGAGCTGGTGTGATCCATCAGTGTATCACCACTTCAAGTCAGGACATTAACCTACTAGTTGACAATGTCTGAAAAAATTTAAGTCATAATTTGCTCACTTTCATGTTGTTCCAAACCTGTATGACTCTTCCTCGGTGGAACATAAATGAAAATATTTTGAGTGTTTTTAATGGACAAAAAATGTCTTCATAACACATTGTCTTATGCTCCACAGAAAAAAAGAGTCATAAAGATTTGAAATGATATGAGTGTGAGTAAATGACAACAAAATTTTCATTTTTGGGTGTACTATACAAATAGTTTACATACTTTTCAATAATAATTTAATCTATTTTATATATAAAATCATATAATCAGTATATAAATTATACAGATTATAATTATATAATAATTTATTTCTGTATTAGTAATGAAAGAATTGTGCATACTCAACCAAATTATCTTGCGTTTCCACCTTAAAATATTTTCACAGCTGCTTAGCTTACGTATATCGCAAAGTGTCTGCCATCTGCTATTGCACTGAACGACTTCCAAGCCTCATGAGAACTGAATTTTACACCTCAACAAACTCAGGGAATCAGGGAATTACTAAAAATGAATTTCTCTTCCTGTCTTCCAATGTGCATGAAACTGAAGATGGCACAGAGCAAATTAGACCCGGAAATAGTCTGTCTGGTCTTACAAGCATCTACCAAACCATTGATAAAATAAAACAGGACAGTAACACAATAGAAACAAAACAGTCTCCTAATATTATATCATCAATGGAAACATTTACCCAAAAATACATCAAGCTCAACATCTATTGTTTTCACTGAAAATCAAACCAGGGATGCCTATAAGGATAAAATAGATGAAATCTTACGTTTCAGGTGGAATCTTCATTTGAGCATGTGTAAAAATACACAGCCAGCCTGTGTAGACCATGAGGAATGTGACCCAGGAAGACCTTCTGATGTGACACATGATGCTGACATCTATGCTTAAGAGCCACATCTGTATGGTGAAGTCATGAGAAGACGTTTCAAAGAATCCACGACTCCAGTAAGACGACTAAAACCCAACTTCCATTCCACTCACTTCCATTCATGTTGGCCTAAATGGTTTCAAACGTCTCTTACGACCCTTCTGAGCTCCTCATCAACTGAACTTGCACATCCAAAAGTTCTTGGAGGGCCTTGTGATCCACGACGGAAGACTTCTAATCATGCTCAGATCTTCCAGAAACTTCTCAAACTCCCATTGGGCTGCTTTGAGTAATCAGTGCTTCTCATATTTGGGATGATACCGATAATCCAAATAATCCACTTAATGCTATCATTAAGTCCTTCTTCCTTGTTGTTAAAATCAAGGCAAACGTGATATCAATATTTTAAGATTCTCTCCATCATGCCATCTGCAAAGCATCACATCTGAAAGGTGTTCTCCAAAGTTCCATGGTTCTTGGCACAAAATAATCCCAGTTATAATATTTGAATCAAACGAAAGGCAAGCACAATGCTGCAGTTGAGATTCACTTCCAGAGCATGCAATCCTCCATCACCCAATTTACAGTATAATCCACTTGGATTACAATCTCTCCACACAGTGGGTTCATAAGAGTGGGGAGGGGAAATGGAGAGAGGAGAAAAGGGTGGGCACATTGGAAAGACGCAGCGGATTGGGCGAGTAAGCATTTTGTTGTCTCTAAGAGGATTAATAGTGATTTCAGGAGGTTGGCCCATGTCCATCCAATCAGTGGAAGTGAACAGCTTTGGTTTGTAGAAGGACAAGGCCATCTAGTGGGGGCACAGTCATTTGTTTTGTATCATGATTTGCAACTATCCTCATGCCGTATAATTTATTATAATTTTATGTAAAACTCAAGTGCCTGTTCAGTTCATAGTAACTGTATAGGAAAAAACAACCGGTAGGCTATATTATTCATAATTTTCCTTTTGTGTACTCAAGGATGGAAGAAAGTCATTCAAGTTTGAAGGTGATTATATGATAACAGGTTTTCCTTTTTGGCTGATCTTTCCATTTAATGATATTCATTGCTATTGTGATCATCATTAGTGATCTCAAAGGGCAGAAATATACCTTGACTTCCCATTGATGCATGTTATCCAGAAAATATGGGTCTGGGAAATAAAAGAAATAAACAAGCACAGATTTCATGATTCAGAGGCAAAATACAGCAGAGATCATCATCATCAAACTTCATTCAGAGAAAAAAGGTCAGACACACTTACATGCACATAAAACTCAGTCCTCAGCCAATGGTATCCAAGGATGCTCACTTGAACAACCAGTCCGAACAACTGAAAAACAAATCAGAAAAGCAAAACGTCACAATGTTACATTTATACAACCTTTTATCATTCAAAACCGAAGCTGTAAAGCTGGTTTGTGGTTATTGATTTCAGGGGGTTAATAAACGCACACATTTCATCACACCTCTTTAACCAAACTGAAGCGGCAAATTACTGTAGGTTCAAACTATATAGGCTACATTTAACATATTTCTAAAACTTATTTCTAACGTATTATGCTCAGAGATTATTCTTTTCCGAATTGAGCCGAAGTAAATATGTAATGCCTACGTAAAACGAATCATTGCTGTCACACAATCTTTACCATATTTTTAAAGTTTTATAGTATACAATCCCAAATATGACTCACACTAAAATTAATATGTAATGCAAACATGTTGAAGTTCAGCAGACATGCAGTCAGATTTATTATGCGACGAGGTGTTTCCACACAAATGCAGTTTATTCATTGTAGCCTAATATAATGCAATATTATTTATGTTATGTGTTGTTAAATGTAAAAGCAACAAATTGTTCTTATTTCTTTGTTGTATGGCTTGTGCCAAGTAACTATATTGAAACATATTCACAACTTTAATGCTATATCACATTAATATATATAAAAAAAATCTCCCTTTTGATGAATTCTGTGTAGAATATGATAGCCTGTTGCTTAGCTTATGTCTCAGCTTAGTATTTTGCTAACCGTCTGCACTGTTCTTTGGTATTATTGTCATTTATCTCTCAGCAGTTTATTCAGCCTACTAAAATATCTCCTTAATTGACTTATTCAAGAAAAGAAAAGTCTCTTTTCTCTAACGTCAAGTTAACATATCGATTTACAAAGATAAAACAACCTTACATCAATTTATTTTCGACAACAAGGCTGGAAGATCCTGAGGGAGGAGCTCTGTGCTGGCATTCGCTTTGGCCAATCAGAGTGCAATGCCGTCCAAACGGGCCGGCCAATCAAATCGCGGGATTTGGGTCTTGTCTCTGCATGTTCTCATTGCCTTGCTTCTAACCGGGTCCACGTGTACGCAGAGGTATGTGCTGCTAACAGTGCTATTGTGTTCAAATATCAAGTTTTACCATGCTAATAATTGTTTGTTTTTTTTGTCGTGGTGTTTTACAATCTAGTGTTATGTCAGTTATGTATTGTTATTACACGTAAACGTGACAAATGACGTTCTTTCTTTGCTAAATGATTAGCTAGCTAGTGCTAAATGACCATCTACTCCTTTCATAGTTTTATTAAATATGGAGTTAATATTGATCATGCAACTTGCTAGCTACATAATTTATTAAGAGTGCACTGTTCTTGATGTTATTTGCCATTTATTTTTTTAGGAGAGAGATTTAATGTCTTGATTCTCAACTTAACATCCTCCACAAATGTTAATTGACAGAAGTAACTCTTTTTTTGACAGCTGTTGAACTACATGCTGACATAATGTCTGCTTTACCCTGGAAATACTTCACCAGCCACGGTGTGGACCGAAACATCTTGTCAGCCTCAAACAAAGAAACAACCACTATTTCTCATCAAGCTAAAAGATGTAGACGATGGAAAAAGAATAAAATAAAAGATTCCACCATTGAATTGTCATGTGACCAGAAAAGAGGAAAGAAAAGAAAGTCAGATGAGCATCTGGTAAACAAGACGGGGAGTGTTGAACATGGAGATGTTTCGGAATCTGTATCTGAACAGTCAAATCATGTGCAATTCAAAAGGCCTAGAATAACCCCTCATACACTGACTGGTGAAGCTGAGTCTGCACTACCTCTCACTGACAGCTGGGAAGTGGACAGTGGATTTTCATCTGAAACCAGTCCTCCCACTAGTGGCAGGAGTTCGCCATGTGGGGGAATAGACCACTCTAGGATAGTAGCTATTGACTGTGAAATGGTCGGCACTGGACCTGGTGGCCGGCGTAGTGAAGTGGCACGCTGTAGTATTGTAAATTATTATGGTAGTGTTATATATGATAAATATATTTTACCTCGGCATCCAGTCACAGACTACCGCACAAGATGGAGTGGCATTAGAAAACATCATTTAGCACAAGCAGTGCCTTTTGAGGATGCTCAAAATGAGGTGAGAAACCACTGTATTCTGTTCTTGTGGGTTTATTATTAGGTCTGCTTTATTTTTTTGTGTGTTTACACTACAGTGTGTAGTAGTTTTATGTAGTGTAGTGTGTGTAATAAGGATTTTTTCCTGCTGGCTCAGTGAGGCCAGTAGATTTTGAATTGCTTTGTCGATATTTTCACTGGTCCAACCACAAAAATGTAAAAACAAAGGGAATGGAATATGGATATCTATATAATATTATTAAATTAAGTTAAAGGTATTATTAATATAATCAATAGTATAAATTCTAGGGTTGTAACTGTTCTCAGTAAAAAAAAAATCGAACCGTACCGTGTATATGTTAGTAATTTAGTAACTTGAGTGATAAGATTTTTTTTTTTTAAATAGTTTAAATAAAAAAACTTTTTGATTTTGTAACTTATTAGTATATATATATATATATATATATATATATATATATATATATTGCTTATGTTCTATTTATATTCCTATTATTTATATTGGATTTAATATTGTTTCCTTTTTACAATTTACGGTAGCTATTTTTAAATATATTTTAAATATTTCTATACATTTTAAATGCATTTTAAGTTTAAAAATATGTATACACTAGTTACATAATTGTTTTTTAATATAGCCTAGTTGTAGCTGGAAATTACACCGCTTTAATGTAACTCCATGACATCATTGTTGAGCCCTGTATATAAACGACTACTGAATTTCATAGAAAATGTCTGAAATAACACCATGCGCTTTTTTTTCTCTTTTTTTCCTAGATTGCCAACATCCTCAAAGAGAAGATTATTGTTGGCCATGCCTTATTTAATGACTTCATGGTGCTTGACATCTCCGTCCCGGCACGAATGATTAGGGATACCTCTTCCTGTAGCTTGCTGCGAAAGTTGTATAATGCTGCTGAAAAATGCAAAATCTCTTTGAAGAAACTGGCTCAGACGCTTCTTAATAGGACCATACAGGTAAGATCGGGTCATTTTAATGAGATAAAGTGGGGACACCAGGCTTGGTGTATATATACATTTTCTCTCACATTTTACTTGCTACTTGTTGACATACTGGATATTTTTCTCAGAATGGCAGGATGGGTCACTGCTCTGTAGAGGATTCTCGTGCTGCCATGGACCTGTACAAGCTGGTAGGGGACGAGTGGGAAAAATGCATCCTGTCCTGGGTTTCAAACACAGACCGTAATTCAAACCCCGACAACTCCCTGCACTACATGGAAGACCAGTATTGGCCGGAAAGTTTGATGGTGGAAGACCAGTACTGGCCGGAAAGTTTGGTGGAAGACCAGTACTGGCCGGAAAGTTTGGTGGAAGACCAGTCCTGGACGGAAAGTTTGGTGGAAGACCAGACCTGGACGGAAAGTTTGGTGGAAGACCAGTACTGGACGGAAAGTTTGATGGACTGCAGCCAAGACCAAGAGTTAATATAACAATGCCAACCTCAATGCCAGGAATCGTCTTTGTTGTTTAATGTTATTTAAACCTCAAACTTGACATGTTAACATTCAGTAAGGAACGTTGGAAGTGTAATTTGTAGAACTGTAATATCGCACTTGAAAAACTTATTTAATAACTTAAACTTTGACTGTAAAAGTTGATAATGTTCATAAAGGGATTTTAAATTAATAACAGCTTTTTGAATCTACACAGTCTGTATTTTAGGGATTAACTCCATTGTGAGTTTCTCTTTTGTATGATCAATGTTATCAATCTGTTATGATATCAATGATATCAATCATTATGCTGCAGTTAGCATTATTGTTATATTGACAATGCTCTTCATCCTGAAAACACTGTCATGTCAAAAGTTTTAAATACAAAAATGTCTAAATAAAGATTATGGATTCGAAATTACTCTTAAATTTATTCATTAGCGACTAAAAGTTAGAAATTACTGTCGGTCAATGTGGCGAATTTGAACACAAGTGAAATCTGCACAATTCATCCTCGCACAAATAATCGGATTTCACTCACGAATATTCGCCAAATAACAATAAATGTGACCGCGCCTTAACTGTCAATTGGGGTGTAGATTATCTACATGCATCAGGTTTATGTTGAATGTTGTTATCTTTGAGATCTAGCGATTTATGACTTTGTATTCTACATGAATAGATGTTAACATAAACACAATCTATAATATCACTGGCTTGTGACGTCAACTCCTTAGGATTATAATGTAGGCCTAATCATTTGGTTTTTAGAAGTAGTGTTCATACTTGTCTTCAAGAAGATGATCGGAACTCCCGAAGATTACATGATTAAAGTAGTTTAAGTTGTAACTGGTTACGGACAACCCCAAACGTTTTTGCCATCCCGTTTGTGCTTCACACTGCTGTCATACCAATTCGATGACTCTTCAGTGGTCACTTTTGCCATCTGATTTGGCGAGGTAAACAATTATACAAGCTCTCCTGTGTCCCTGAAAAACCCTGAATCTAGTATTTTGGTTTTAATTCTGTACTCTGACTACAGTGTGATGTAAGCTTTAACTGGCACCTGACAAAGGTTAGATTGAAACTATGATGTAATGGAAGCAAGGTCTCAAAAGTTCTTCATTAGTCTAAATATTCTGCTTTGGCTGAAACAATATAGCCTACACAGTACCTGCATAATAACAAATCATCAAATTTATTGTCTTTCCACTATTTGTTTGTCATTGCCTTTACAAAAGAGTCATGCAACTGAGACACTGAGCAGCTCTGGTAGCACAGAGACGACCATTGTGCTGCAATCCCACTGCTTTAGTAACACAGACCCTCACATTCAAAGGCTAAATCCTGCTTTAAGGGATTAAAGCCACCCCACCGGTCAATGTATCACTGGGAAACATTGTAGTGACGTGGGAGGCATTCTGGGCTCAAACCACTGGCTACTTACAACTTAAAAATTAGAACTGATTTGTGCCCTTTGAAACATTTATGGCCCAAACTCTCGGTCCATCCTCTACAACGGGTTTTCAACCCTCTTGAATTCAGCATTTATTTGTGTAGCATATAAATATCATTCCAAAGCAGTCACTCTCTAAATATAAAACAAAAGCATATATATGATTTAATTACTAAATGTCAAAATCTGAATGCCATCTATTTTTTTTTTTACCAAGTTTAAAAACTGCAAGATGCTTTGTAAAACCTTTTGTGAAGAAAATTGGACCTAAATAAATATACAGGACTTACTGTAAATAACTGTAATCGGAGTCTTAAGTCGATGCATTATTTATCCTATAACTATTTTCTAATCTGATTCTAGTGAAAATGCCTACATCTATATCCTGGCATGTGAGAACACAGCTTTGTGTTTAAAGTCTCAACTCAAGGTCTATTTCCAGACACCGTTCACGTTGCCAGCACATATTTTTCACTGGTTCTGGAATGCAGTCAAATCTTATTGGTCCATGGATTGCCAAATCCTCCTCATTTAACCTTGAATATTATTAACCTCTTATACCTTTGGCACATTCCTGTCCACTCCCTTTGGTGAATGCTATATTTTTATTCAGTCAAGGTTTGGGGTGGGGGAAGGCTTCTCTTGATTAAATATTAGAGCCATGATGCTATTGGCTGCAGGCTATTGGTCAATGTTCTCTTTGCTCCTTTTCTCAATGTTTTTCGCTGATTAACATCAAATCTGCTCTGCATAATCCTATATGACGCTGTTAATCCATCAGGGGTCACACTACAAATTATTAAAGCCACCTGTTCCTCACCTCACTCAGTTCTGGTGGCTTGAGCAGGTAAGTGCCTATTCCTGCCTAGGACAGCATGGGATTAGTTTTGTTGTTCATGTTTTAGAATATTTAAAAATAATGATGACGGATAATTCTTACTTTTAAAGTGATGGTGATTGCAATGAGGTCAACTTTGTATTTTTTATTATTATTATTTTTTTAAAGAAAACCATCTTTTAATAATAAGAAATCAGTTTTATTTCATTGGTTTTTATTACTATTTTATTGGTAATATTTTATTTAATTTGTTTGATTATTTTGGTATTTTATTACTCTAAAGGTGGGTTAATATAATTATTAAAATATTATGTGAAAAATTTACTATTATATTTCTATATTTTTTTTTCCTTTAGTACAATGATAATATAAAAGCCATTTATTTAATTTCAGAAACAACATGTTGTCTTTATTATGTGTTGTTTTTTCCTCAAACATTATTAGTGTTTATATTACATTTTATGAAATACATATCTGCCTTGAAAGGGGTCCTGGGCATCAAAATGAAAACACTTGCTTTCAGTGATGAATGATGAAATTAAATTAATATTTAAACATTTCTCATTTCTCTTTTTTTTTTTTCTTAAAAATGTGGTTAATCAAACTAATTAGTGTTTGTCTAAGTATAGCAGAACAGCTTATTTGTAATGATGATGGAAGTTTTACCAAGTCACTCAACTTTTATGATTTCTCATGGTTTAGAAAAATTGTGATCCCCTTGTCATAAAACCTTTTTTGTTGGAGTGTAAGCATTTTTCTTGTGATAAATATCTCTCTTTCCATAGAACGTTGCACTGAGCATCTGAAGCAATGGCTGTTGTTGTAAGTACAGTTTTGTTATGTCTCATTTTTCACATTAAGATGTAAAACCACATTCAATGATGCTTACTGACCAAATTATGTTATTAAAATAGAGAACTTTTACAACTGTTTTATCAGCATTAACTTTGTATTTCCCACTAATCTGAAGTCTTAAGTCCCTGTTATGTCACACAGCGTGATCTCACCCTCTTTCCTCCAAACTGTCACTCATTTGGTGAACAAATGTTTTAAGAACAAGCCGTTTTTAGTACAGGGATAGAACTATGAACATTAGCAGCTTATCCCCAATCTCAGACCCAGTTTACTAGGCTTTATGCAATTCATGTGAGTGAGCTTAGCATTGGCCCACACTAGCTTCCATTGATTATACTAAAGTGTTTGCTTCAAACTCAGGATTAGGATGTTTTCATGAGTCTTTCTCCATAACTTTCTATAGAGTGGATCATTCCGGATGGTGTCCGAGGAGGAGCAGGCCCTCAGGGCTAAGCTGGAGCACCTCACGGTCAAAGATCACGGGCCGGTGTTCGGATCCTGTGAACAAATACCCGACCACACGGTGCAGAAGGTGTGAGCAAGTCTTTAGAAAGTTTGAATGTACATAAACGCAATTACACTGATCTCAACATTTTAGCTGTCTAAATATGAATTTACTATAGCTAATTCACTATTAGCATTGTTTGCTAAGTCAAACGATGCTATTATTATATTTCAACCACATAGTGACCACCCAAAACACGCTAGTAACAACCTAGCAAACATCCAGCATCATGGTGACGTGGAAAATGTAAAAATCTAATTACCACAACATAAACTAGCATCTCTGCTAACAAGTTAGCATACTTGCACATTCTGACTAATAACAAATGTTGCATTTTTAACTTGTGATGTCATTGTAGGCTAAAGATGAGCTAAATGAGACGGATGAGAAGCGAGTGTCAGCCGTAAAGGAACTAAGAGGTATTATTAAAGAGAAGGCCGATTCTGGAGACGAACTCGCTAAAGGTGTTCAGGACACTTTTGGGGAAAAAGACGATGGCGTGCTGGTGAGGTTCATCCGTGCCAGGAAATATGAAATAAACAGGGCCTATGAACTCATGAAGGGTAAGCATTTTCATCAGATAAGTTTATGATTGCTGCCATCCGAATGCTACTCACCCTAAAACAGACTACTATTGGTATTACAGATTATTATTGGTTTTATTGTCTTAAAGGTTATGTGCGCTTCAGACGGGATTACCCTGAGCTCTTTGAAAACTTGACCCCTGAGGCTGTCCGCAGCACCATTGAGGCCGGATACCCAGGGATCCTGTCGAGCAGAGATAAATACGGCCGTGTGGTGCTGCTCTTCAACATTGAGAACTGGGACTATGAGGAGATCACCTTTGATGAGGTGATTTTTTTAGTGATAATAGGCTGAACTGGTTGTAGGATTGTATTTTGCTTGATTTCCCTTTTTTTGCACTTTCTATTGAACTTTCTATTGCATTTTCTATTGAACTTTCTATTCATCAGAGAATCCAAAATTGATAATAATAAGAAATGTTTCTTGAGTGGCAAATCAGCATATTAGAATGATTTCTGAAGGATCATGTGACACTGAAGACTGGAGTAAAGATGCTGAAAATTCAGCTTTGCATCACAGGAATAAATTAAAATGTAAAATATATGTAAATATAAAATAGTTGTTTTATATTTTAATAATATATTTCATAATTTTACTGTATATTTAATGATTTTTTGTATTTATATTTATTATGTATTGTAATTTTAAATAAAAATATATTGTATTATTTGTTTTTATGGTAGAAAATGGCATGTTTTCATTGCTATAACACAAAACTAAGCCTGCTTCATGTATTGATATTGTGTTTGCTCCAGATCCTCAGAGCCTATTGTGTGATCCTGGAGAAGCTTCTGGAAAACGAGGAGACACAGATCAACGGGTTTTGCATCATTGAAAACTTCAAGGGTTTCACCATGCAGCAAGCCTCCGGCATCAAACCCACAGAGCTGAAGAAAATGGTGGACATGTTGCAGGTGACTTTTATTTCAATAAATCCAAGTAGCATTCATTGAAAGAGAAAAGTAAATAACTACTGAAATATATTACAATTAAGGGGAGTTAATCAATATATATTGCATATCATTTTTAAATACCACAAAACTTAGAGCAACTCTAACAAATCTACATTTGTGTAAATAAAACTTGCCGTTAATCAAAATATTATTACATAAAAATTCAACCTCTTTTTTTTTTTTTTTGCATTTTGCACCAAACTTAACTATTTGAAATTCAAAAAGACAGGTATTAAATTATTCCACCTGCTAATAACCTAATTAAAATCAGTAACTGAAAGCTTTTATGTAATGCAGCAACTACGCCACTAAGTGCCAGCGTAAGTCCAAGATGACAACATTGAGTGCGCTGTTAACACACTCTAAATGAAATGTCAATCTTTACATTATGCTAATTGCTTACATTTAATTTCTGTTTCTGTATGGCAGGATTCTTTCCCTGCACGTTTCAAAGCAGTGCACTTTATCCACCAGCCCTGGTACTTCACCACCACCTACAATGTGGTCAAACCCCTAATGAAGGGCAAACTGCTGGAAAGGGTAAATGGTGTTTATTGCAAAGAATGAATGTAGAAATAATGATTTATGATGGACTCCCGTGATTTTGACTTTCTGCGTCTTTGAAGGTGTTTGTCCACGGTGATGAGCTGGAGAACTACTACAAGGAGTTTGATGCTGAAATCCTGCCTTCAGACTTTGATGGGAAAGGCCTGAAATATGATGGCAAGGTCACAGCAGCACATCTTTTTGACTGAGCACTTTTTATCCATCACTGTACCAGAATGCGACAGTGTGTTGTTTTAGTTGTATTGTCTGAGAGTGAACTCAGCAGCATAGAGATTTTCCCGTTCCAAACAGCCATCCTCACAGGATAAGTCTCCAGATGTCATCAAAGAGGAATGAAAACAGATAAGATCTGTTAGTTCTCTGGTACGCTGCCTTCTATAAGAGTGTTTTACATTCCTTGCTAATCTGGGGCCATTTCTAAATTCACCCAAAAACATTGATATTCTTTTGGAAAACATGGCAGATGAAGAGTCCAGACTTTTCTGTTGTTTCTCTTGTTAACTGAGAATGTTAAAAGCATATTTACAAGAATATATGATGTTCCAAATGTATAACTTTCTATATTATAACAGTTATGTTATAACAGCAATAAAGTGCACACTTGAAATGACAACTTTATTCCATTATCATGTATTTCCTTTAAAAGACAATAAATAAAATCCATTTGGAATGTCAAACATTGTGCAACATCGATCTTTTTTCTGGACAACAAGCTGGACAAAAACGTCATTTTCCACAAATAGGGTACAGAAAGGACACTCAAAAGGAGAGTAAATACTAAAATTAAAATGCTTAAAATTTACTTAAAAAATTTGACGTAAGTTACGGAACTAAATTTTTTGGAGTTTTTCCAGCTTATTCGGGTTTACAGTGTGCTGAACACATATTTAAGAATATTGCACTGTAGAAAATTATATAATCAATAAGTTAACATGTTTTTACATTACTTTAACTCAACAAAATAAGTTAAGCAATTAAAAAAAACGTACAACTCATTTATTATTTAAACTACTTTGAAATTGTTTAAATTATTTTTTTTTTATAGTTATCAAGATTCAACTATTTTTTTAAGTCAGTTTAATGTAATTTAAGTTGAAATGACCTAAACATCCAAGTTGATTGTACTTAAAAATCCTAAATGAGTAAGGATTAGATATTGTCGAGAAGAGATTTTACGTGGTTATCATTCAATGAAAATTCAAGACGTGAGGTAAAAAAGATTACACGATTTTTAGAGTGCAATAAAAACACCACATGTCATTGTTCTTACCTAGGTTTAATGTGTCATTTAAAGCAAATAATTGGACATGTATTATTAGTCTAATATATCACAACAAAGAGAATGATAGTAAGAACAACAGAGATTGAAAAGAAAAACATTTTCACCATTGCTGGTTGAACATATGACATTTTCATAAATGCAGACTGAACTCATTCACATAGTAATAAAAATGTGCTTATAAAAGAGGCCAATAGAAGGAGACATTCCCAGACAAATGAATAATGCTACAATCGTTTGCGCTCCCATCTACAGCAAACACTACATTTACTGTAAATAATTGTGTCACTGAAGCAGCAATAAAGTGATGCATTTAAAAATGGAATAGAGTGTCAATAAAACACAAGGCAACCTGAAAGACCATTCAAAAGAAAATTGGGTCCATTTTAATGTATGTGCAAACTTACAAATTCAAATAAACGTATCTAAATAAACATCATTTTCAAACTAATCAAAATTTTGACATCTCACAAAGGTGAATTGAAAACAGATACGCTGACAACATAGTATAGTAAAAACTATGTAAATGACAGCTGGTGAACTTGTGTTAGTTGCTAGTCTTAACCTCTTTACCATCTCCTCATCTCCTCCAAATATGTTTTTCCACAAGGTTCCTTTTTAAAAACGTGTTAGGAATCCCTCTGCACAGTTTGTCCAGCTTTGTAGCGATACACCACTGACATCTGACTCGACATACAGTCAGTGTAAATTACTGTATGTGTTTCTCTCGAATTCCTTCTTGAAGGTCAGAGCAAACTCTGCTGAGTCAAACCTTTAGAAACCATCATCTAACCTCAACTCAGAACGAACAAGCAAAACTCCAGAAAGTGTTATGCTTTGAGTTGCAGACTGCATTATTTTTCCTTGAGACACAGTGGCCTGTGTTTCACCCACTGGCAGATAGCATTGGCGTAACTGACTATGACTTTGTCCATCCAGGAAAGGGGTTGAGGAAAAAGAACAGCACCTTCAAAGAAGCCGAGATGACCTCCATGCAGTGTCAGCGCAAAGATCACATTTTCCTTTTTTTCTGTGAGGAAACAGTAAGGATTTACAGTCTTTTTAGAGGAAGCATAAATGCAATAGAAACAAAACTGTGGTAACAATCCATTCATCAATGTAAAATACTAGCCTACTACTGACCACTCATCAAAAAATAATTCATCAAAAAATAAGTGTCATCAGTTTAGGAATGGGACTTGCTGCACTGCATATTTTTGACTTGCTAAAAAGATTCGACTCATAAGAGTCTTTCATTTGAGAGTCAAACTACACTGGTGGTCGTAGTGTGTTTTTATAGTACCGGTAAATAAAAAGTTTCGGGAACCGTACGCTGGTTGCTTTAATTCACTAAAAAGAACATGAGAGGCATTTGTTCGGAAATTAGAATACACTGGTTGCGCAATATGCTTTGATTCATTCAAAAGATCAGACATTTTCCACAAATAGGGTACAAAAAGGACACTCAAAAGGAGAGTAAATACTAAAATTAAATGTTATATGATGTCATGCTTAAAATTTACTTAAAAAATTTGAAGTTACGTAACTCAATTTTTTGAGTTTTTCCAGCTTATTCGGGTTTACAGTGTGCTGAACACAAATATTTAATATTGCACTGTAGAAAATGATATGATCAATAAGTTGACAACATGTTTTTACATTACTTTAACTCAACAAAATAAGTTAAGCAATTAAAAAATGTATAACTCGTTTATTATTTAAACTACTTTGAAATTGTTTAAATTAAAAGATTCAACCAATTTTTGAAGTCGGTTTAATGTCATTTAAGTTGAAATGACCTAAACATCCAAGTTGATTGTACTTAAAAATCATAAATGAGTTAGGATTAGATATTGTCTTGTATATCGTTTTTTGTGCAAAAAAACTTCATTAACATTGTGAGAGAACATCAACATTTATAAAAAAAAAAAGTAAAAATCAATAAAGATCAATGTCATGATCCTTTGAAAAAAAAGCAACTCACGAGAAAGGTGAAGAATTTGTTCGGGAACAGGAATCAGACTACATTGGTTATGTAACAGGCTGTTGATTCGCTAAAAAGAACCGACTCACGAGAGGCATTTGTTCGGGAACAGGAATCAGACTACATTGGTTATGCAACAGGCTGTTGATTCGCTAAAAAAAAGCCAGACTCACGAGAGGCATTTGTTCGGGAATCAGACTACACTGGTTGCCCAATATTTTTTCCATTTACTAAAAAGAACCAAGTTATATATTGTTTTTTTGTGTGCATCGCATTAAACCAGAATAAGAACCGGTTCTCAATCCTATTATGGACCACATTATTATCATTAAAAAACTGAAAAAAATTTAACAGCATTAAAATATCAATTAGACATCTACTCAGAAGGCTAAATAATCAATCCAAAGCTTGCAAATCTGCAAAGACCTCTGTTGTGGCCTCTTTAAAAATGCATCAACTTTAAAGTTCTGTTGAAGCTCAGTGCAAGGAGCTGAAGATTAAGTGACGCATATTTCCTTTGTGCGAGGCAGACTTGTTAATAAGGGCTCGCTGTTGGATCTTTCACCCCCGAGGCTTGACGGAAGAAGCTAACGGCAGTAATCTGATAAATAATCACAGAGGGAAGGATCAGATGGCCCTGAAAAATTCAGCACAGGTGTCCAATGCAGGATCTTAGACTCGACAGTGCTGAGAGTCTTAATGAGCACCTAAAAGCACTATTAGGCCATACGGGGTCGAAAACACATGGCCTTTTGCTTTACGGTGCTGATATGTTGATAACACTTTAGAATAAGGTCTGATTTGTTAACATTAGTTAATGCATTTGTAAACTTTAACTATGAGCAATATATTTCTGTCATGACAACCCTCAGAGTGTTGGACAACGTAATGGATATGACAATGTTGATACGGTATGTTTGGTCTTGGCGGAATAGATTTGCTACACTGCTGCTGTTGCAGAGCAAGTGCCAATACACACACGACATGGCTCAAGTGCTTTTTGACCTTGGATGCATGTAAACCTATTATAGCAGACCTTCAAAACAAAATTAGGAACCTTGAAAATAATATTATAGGGTCACTTTAATTAATGTAGTATATTAATGTAAAATAATTGTAAAGGTAAAAATAACTTATTGTAAAGTACTGAAATGTTGAAGTGAAATGGAAAACATGTTAAATAATAAAATAGATAATATAATAGATAAATACCTGCTAGTGTGCGAGGGATTGTCAGCAGTGACTGGTGGACTAATGGATCATCTGAAGAGTTCACCAAGAGGAGAGGAACGCTGATCTGGCATAAGAGACGAAGAGTATGGTTTTCAGAAAAACTGCCAAATAATATGACCTGCTTTCAACGATATTACTTACATTGTGAATATAATGCACACAGCTTTCCTTCTCATAGTACTCCTTTAGGGAGTTGTGTCCATGAAACTTCCTAATAGAGATAAAAATCATTATAGGCACATAACTGCAGTCGATCACATCCTAAATGAAACACTGAGCTATCCTTGGTATTAATGCTTTAATGCAGGTCAGAATTGTCTCATGAAAGCTTTTGAAGTACCTCATAATGTTGTCATCAATCTGCATGAGTGAGGTGGCTGTATACAGACGGCTGAGGTCGGCAAACTCCATTTTGCTAGAGCTCATGCCAAATAAACTTCCCCTACAGGACAGATTTACTTGACTTAGTTACACATGCTTTGAGACTATTGTATCATCCTGAAGTGGTTTATTTTGTGATCATTATTGATTAACTGTGCATTGACCCCAGCATGCAATCAAATTTCCAATAGAGCCGCACAATAAATTAAAATACCAACCTGTGAGATAGAATGAGTTTTTTCATGTTGTCTGCCATGATGAAGTTGTACAGCCTTCTGCACTGATCCCACTGTAGAAATGTCTCCTGAGCCCTAAACACAAATATATAGAATGAAAACGGAGTCCGTGTAAGTCCAATAAGCACTTGCTTATTGTTGTCCTATTGTTAGTTTAACTGCTTCTATTGTTCTCATTTGTAAGTCGCTTTGGATAAAAGCGTCTGCTAAATGAATAAATGTAAATGTAAAACAATACTTACCTAAATATAACAGCAAGTGTACAACTGAATAATAATGTCTCACCTCAGAGCACTATATCCCTGGCAGACACTGACGCAGCACAGCACTCTCTCCTGATTGGCTGGATTCTCACCCAGGTACTTGCAGGCGATGTTCCCTCCCAGACTGAATCCCACCACAATGAGCTGAGTTTGTGGGAATGTGCGTTTAATGTAGCCCACCATGGCTGAAAACTCCCAGGTACAACCTTTAACATAGTGTTACATAATAAAGACAAACAACACAGAAATTAGCTTTCAGTGGTTGCTATACATGTGTATTTAGAGTATATAGAGTATAAGTATATAAATTTAAAATATAGTATATAAAATTATTCAAATCATATAAAATGTAATTCAAAAGTGTGGGGTTTCAAAACAAACACACGTGGCTTACCGTAGGTGAACATCCTTGGGGAAGTCAGCTCGAGGTTTGGTAGTGCCCCAAGATGGTTGAGAACGGAGCACCTGTAGCCTTGTTTCTGGGAATAATCCACAAAGGTCCGTATATAATGCTTCTCACTATGGTTACCGATCCCAGGACAGATCACCATGGTGATGTCATCTGTGATGAGACAGAGACAGATAAACTCCAGTAACAGTAGGAGCAACACCTTTCCCTCTCCAGAGGAATCGTCTTAATTATCAACACGGTAAACACCCTTAGTGGATGGGAACGACAAGCTGTCAAGGTCTAAAAAGGCACCCTAAAAGCAAGTAATCCATATCATTTGTGTGCAATATTCCAATCTTTTAAAAATATACAATAGATTTGTGTGTTTTTTGGGGGGTCAACTATCCATTCGATGCAAAACCCAAGCTCACCCTCAGTGCTGTGGACGCCCTGTGGCTCAAACAGGTCAAAGGTGGCAGTGGCTCCATCTTGCATGGGCAGGTACTTACGCAGCCCACAGGGTTTAGGGGACTTCACCCTTCCCATCTTCCCATAAAGAGCAGTCTGGAGATGTCCACTCTTTCCCCATAACAAGGGAGGGATGTACCTGGATGCACAGGATGATGGTTATAAAAGTGTAGTTCAAAAGCAGGGGTGTCCAAACCTGCTCCTGCAGAGTTTAGCTCCAACCCTTATTAAACACACCGGACACCAGCTAATCAACGGGTGCGTCTCAATTCGGGCACTGGTAAGGACAGTAAAGGACACTGGCTCACTACACATTAGGACACCGATGACTCTATTTCTGGTGACATGACAACATCCTCAATGTCCAACATCACTACTGGTAATGAACAACAGCAGAACTGATATCTTTATTATATATTTTTTATGTTATTTACAGTACATTTATGTAAATAAAATAAATATTTTGCTTGTTACATATGTGCAACATTTCAGCCGTAAATAAATGATAGATGTTAGCTGTCTAAGCGATGTATGTTTATGCTAAAATATCTATCAAGTGTCTTTATGTGTAGTGAACTGGCTCACGCGATTTATGTTTTGCGCTTTAGAACGTCTGTTAAGGGAACAGAGTGAGCATCAATGCTCCCTGGTTTTCACTGTGCATTGTGGGACTTTTTAAGGAGCGAACGTTTCAGTGCACTGGTATGATTTTGCGATTGAGACAAGAGTCCCTGATCAGTGCCCTGACTACTGAACTAGAGAGCTGATTGAGACGCACCCAAGATCTTTAGACTCACTAGAAACTTCCAGGCAAGTGTGTTGGAGCTAAACTCAGGATGTTGGATGACATTGGCCCAACAGGAGTAGGATTGGACACCCCTGCTCAAAAGTATCCAAGTGCTAAAAACTAAATATTTTATTTAAATTTATTTATGAATAACTAAATATTTACTGCTAGATTCTTCTACAGTCATTCTACAGCAAAGAGAAAGATTACATATTTATTGTATTTTGCCATGTGTGAGAAGTCAGATGAAAGATGACAAGAAAGTCTTCAAGGTCACAGCACTCACTCTTTGGTTAGAATGGGGCAAGACTTCATCAGGTAGCGATTGAGAGGGGTATCTTGACAGGTGACGTCAGGGGCCACCGTGGGACACTTCAGATTCAGGCTCCGCACAATGACATACAGCACCGTAGCTACAGCGGCTAGCTTCACGCCATCAAACATGGCAGGCATCTCAGGAGATATGGTGCGGACGTCTGCCTCCACTTGGGCACTCATGGTGGATTAGTTTACTAATAGCTGTGTGTAAGGAAAATGTAATAAAAGGAATTTTATTTCAACTTATAAATGCATACACAATATATACATAAGTACATTTAAATATAACAAAGTCTAAATATCACTTATATGCTTTTGTTCAGATCAAATGAAATAAGTCCAAGAAACCATCTCAATAATTATGAAATTATGTGTAAAAATGTACATACTGAAAATTTTGTTTAAACGCATATCTAGTCAGATAAAAAGAAAATAAAAATATATTTCTCTATCGCCCCTAATGAGCCACTGATTAAGTCAGGATTAGTCTGTAGGGACTGGATAAAGCAAACAACTATCTCACCAGTATAGTTTTCCAAGACAATTTGGACAGAATATTGCACGTAAAATGCAAATAAATTCATACCACACCTTGACTCTTGAAAAATCTGTGCTGGGTTACAGAGCATCTCCTGAATCTCAGTGTTCAGGTTCAGTCCTACAGAAAAAAGAGGCACTTTTACTGACCCATATGTGTCATCCAGTCAAAGTATCCTGCATCATGCAGGAGTTACAGAGTTACAGAGAGACAAGAGCTCCTGAACTGCCTGTTGTGTACAAAATGTGTGCAACCATAGGCGCCGATTTATGTTTTCCTCCGTGGGTGCTCATGGGTGCAAGCCCTTTAAAAAAAAAAAAGTAGTCAAAAAATGTTTGCATTTCAGAACCTTAGGAAATGGACAGCGGCCGACACGAACACACACACACCTATTTAGCCTACTTGATAATACAGCCGTAAAGTAATCTTTCAAGGACAGCGCCACTTCTCACAAATACAGACAGGATTGGAGATGGAAAGTTTAACTGACACGTAACCGCGATCATCTTCGTGTGAAATTTACAAAATGTAACAGTGTTAAATTTGACAAATACTGTTCGATAGAACTGCTTGGTTTGTTACTACAGAAACAGTGCGTGCTTCCTCAGCGATGAAGTTCCACATTTGTGGCTATCCAACACAAAAATGCATGCAGCAAAGCCTTTCCCAACATTAGCCGCGTTTCCATTACCCTTCAAATTGCGCAAATTGAAATTGCGAATTAAAAATACGCTCAATGGAAACACGTCAATTTCGCAAAAACTCCCATTTATCGCAAAAAAGTTTTTACGCTCTCATGAGGTAGTTTTTCAGGCAATTCGAAAAAGGAATATTTCGCAAAACTGCAATGGAAACAGTTTTTGCGCATTTACAGTCACCTGACTTAGAAGACGCGGTGTGTTTGAGGTCCATGTATAGCTACGCAAATAGGCCTAATAATTATTTTATATTATTTTATTTTAACATTTAATAGGCTATATTTAGAAGACGCTTTTATGCAAAAAAAGAACAAAGCTGAGTGAGGAGCGCGCACTGCATGGCACGGAGGCGCGGGCGTGAACATTTGCATTTTCCTATCAACAGTGGAAACAACTTAAAAATACTCTATCATTTCTGGCCATACAGAAAATAATAATACATTATTCTCAACTACTTTTATTTGTGTAAACTCACAATAACAAAATAAAACGTTGTGCTTTTGTAAAGTAAAAGAAAACAATCAGACGCACTTTCATGATCTCCGTAAACTGGAGCGCGAGAACTGAAACAAAATATAGGCTAAAGCTTGAAATGTCCACTTTAAAACGAACAAATTCGAATCGAAAGCTAATACCTTCTGATTTTGTAATTCGTATGAAAGGTGCATTTCTCTCTAAAAGCGCATCTGCTTAACAGCGGAGATGGAGATGTGATTTTAGCCAAAACAATAGTTTATTATTATTAATAATATTAATGGCTCTTCTCATTCAGCACTGCGGGAAAACATCAATTCCAGGTTCTAATTTGGCCTTAGAAAACCAGTAAAATCGAGATGTTTTCCATATTAATTTGTGACTATTTTAAATGTTTAATAAAGGGGCAAAAAGTCATAAACAAAAATCTGAAAATTCTTCGATATTTACTTTTTTTGCGCAGCAGCTGGTGTAGCCAGTTCAAATTAAAATTTTGGTGTTCAACTTTGCGTTTTAAAAAGACAACAACCGTTCATTTTTCGTTTTTCAACTACGGGTTAAAAAGGAAAAACGAATGGACACAAAGTAGCCTACATGGATCGTTTGGACAGAATACGAGACAGAGTTCTTTATTAAATTCATTAAAAAAAAATAATAATTAGACTATAGGAATACTGAATTCTAAATCTCAAAGAAATGCCACAATCAAAACCTCGGAGCAGAAATTAGGGCGAAACACCCAGAAACTCCATGTGTCGTTCGCATTATAAGGGTCTTTCCCTGCCATTTATGCTTGGATAACACGCCACGTCTCCTTCCATTAATAATAATAATGTCTAATGCGTTGGCTGTGATATTTTATAAACCAACGTCAGTTGCCGTGATTTTTGGAATGACTTATCGCGAGAGAAAAAAGGACGTTTTAGTCGCATAACATCGGTTAATGGAAACGCCGTCATTTCGCAATAGTTTTTTATCGATATTTAGATAATAGCGCAAAACATTTGCGCAAATCTGTAATGGAAACGCGGCTAGTGTTTTCTTCAGTTTTGTCGACAACTTTACCATCTCTACTAGCTATTCTTTTCTTCAACTCCTCAGACAGCATCCATCTCGATGACTGCAAGCAGATTGCGCGCGCGGTTATGATGACTTTTTAAAAGTGAAAGTAGGTATAGAGACTCCTGAGAGGGCGTGGGCACAAATAAACTGATGTGGATTTTAAATTATTTTATTTACTTGAAATACAGGCAGATGTGTTCCTAAAAATGTGCATATATGTTTACGTTTGTACGTGATTTAAACCCGTGTTTAGACCTGTGTCCGACCCGCACCCGTTTGAGCAAAATTTTTGTTGACTCACCATTGCGGTTAATTCTTCAGGAGGATATACTGACTATGGGAGCAACGCGTCTCTGCGTACAGAGCGGGGTCACTAAATAGACGTTTTCATCCGAGAAACACTTCACATAGCACCAACTGCAATGTTTAATGGCAGTCTGGCACACGTGGGTGCTCGGTATTTTCCGTGGGTGCTCAGTATTTTCCGTGGGTGCTCGAGCCCCGGAGCACCCACGGTATCGGCGCCTATGTGTGCAACATACACTGTATACATCCATAGAATTAAGCATACTTCTGACATCAACGCGTAGATAAGAAGTGTGTTAATTAGCTTACATGTAACATTACGCAGCCAGAAAATTACCATTAATTTCGTTCTTGTACCAAACTTTTTTAAAGATATTAAAAAATAAACAGAATATTTTTCTAATTCCTCTTTACTCATTATAAAGTTGCTGTGTCATTTTTCATGTGCATTTATAAGTCATATCGAACGTGTACTGGTTATAAGACGATACAGGAGCGTTGAGCCTTTTATGTATTGCTTGTTCGTTATGCTGTTATATTAATAGAATATAAGCCTAACTATAAAATCGAATCAACATGTAAAAAGAAAACAATGCACACCTTGTTTTCAAAGTTGTCCGGAGAGACTCATCTGTGCCGCTGCTCTTGACATGTTCACTGTACTCAAAGACCTCAGACGACTACAAACAACACGCAGCTGCATCGTCATTCACTTTACACCCAGCAACTGGAGCGCGTTTTCATTCGTGCTCTCTGATTGGAGCAGCGTCAGAATGACGTCAGATTCGGCGCGCCAACAGTGCTGTTAATATTCATTACTGCACTATCACTGTGCACTAGCAATAACAATAGCGTCAATTTCACTGTCATTCAATATTTCAACAAAAATGTAAAGAAATTATACTTAAGTTGAAGTATGGAAACTGTGTCAAATTGTTTCTCAAGTAGGAGTCAAAATATTTAGCCAAAAATGTTTCGAAAAGTATAATTAGAGGCCTGTTTAAGCATTTAAGAGCAAACGTTAACTTTTAATTGGAAATCTGTGAAGTTAAGAAACGTCAAAAAAAAAAAATCTTTCTTCTCCTTTGTATTTGCATTGTTCAACAGAATGAAGTTTTCCCAATTAAATGACAAACAAATAATGTTATTCTTTTAAACGTCTTTACTGCACATTTATGTTTTAGCATAGCATATCTCACAAAACGAAAATATACCTACTTAAAACAAAAAGGAGGCATAAATGTGGATTATATATTATGGATAAATTAAACAGGCTAAATTAATTCATTAAAAAATAATGTTATTCATTTTGATGTTTTATGGGACAATTTTGAAAAAAATGAGGGGAAATGGATAGTTAAATAAATACATAAATTAGTGCTGTCGAATCGGTTAATCACATAGATCTAACATAAACTTTATAGGCTGTTATGTGTTGTGTGTGTACATATAGGCTATATGTATGTGTATGTGTGTAGGCCTATGTAGCCTAATATATACACACACATATATTATGTAAACACAATCGCGATTAATCGATTTGACAACAATGAACATAAATACATATATTACTTTTTTAATTTAATACAGTTTTCATTTGTAATATCATAAACAGTGTGCTTATAATTGCCACAAGGTGGCAGGATACAACTGAAAACACACACCATGACATGTGTGGAGCAAGTTGTTTACAATCTCCATGTATTACAAGTGCTTTCGTCAGAGTGATGTGTTCTCATAGAAATTCAGAGAACTGGAGAGACCAGATGCAAAAGTGACAACAGCAGTGGATCAGCAGTCCAAGAACATCTCGAAGACTCAGTATAGCAATTACACAACAAATAATTGCACTCTGTAGTACAACTGATACCCCCTTTATAAATGATTATAATTTCCCGTAAGTGCCATAAATGAAGCTCAGTTAGTCACACTAAGTGACGCTAAGTAATGTGGATATTTTGTAAGACAACCAGGATCTTAAATGTCTGGTGTTTAAAATCCAGCTCCATGATTTGCCCACAGCCGACATCCATTATGCTATTAGAGATTAGTGGCTCCACTGGAGGAAAATTAACCTCACTTTATGTTCAATCAAATCAATTGGGGCCGGCTAAAGTGTCTGTGGAGAAGCATTTAGACGCGAGCTCTTAGGGCCCCAGCAACAGAGCCAAGAGAGACATTAACAAGCTATTTTTCATTATGCATAAAACAGAATCTAGTGGTGCATGAACAATTGGTCTCCTTCTTAAACGTTTTGACTTTGTGAAGTCCTTGTTTGGGGTTAACTAATAGCATCTCTCTTTATTTTTTTATTTAGGTTACTCTATCTTCCAGTTTACATTGCCCAGCATCTTTTCATGTTGCTATATACATTACAGGCAGGATACTAAAAAAGCAAGTTTTCAGTGAAGAACATCACCAATTGACCAACACCCACACTTTGCATCGACCTGCATGCATAAATGCATCTTTTCCAGAGCAACACACCCACTACCTTAACCCTTTCAAAGCCCAAATAGCCTAACTGCTTTTGCATGAATGCAGCAGTTGTTTTTGTCACAACAATCCGGTTTAACTCGCTTTTCATTACTGTTATAAAACACAAAACCATTTATCTTCATTTGCATAATTTAACAGCATGAAGTTAGGCATAGATGAACTTTAAATAAACACTTCTAACATCTTCAGATTCAGAAAAATTATGAAAATTAAGATGAAAATTTAGATTCTGTCATAATTTATTCATCCTATTTATAGTTGAACAGAAACACAGCCTCATTCACTTTCATTGAACGGAAAGTAGATAGAATAAGAATGAACGGTGACTATAACGTCATTTTCCATTAACATCTTAAGACGTTCACTTAAAGTTCTTATTTGGTTTAAGCTTTTCTGATTCTAATCTTTCCAGAGCGTTGCTAGGGATTTTTTTCCAAAGGAAACCTTCATAATACGACCGCTAAATGGACTTTTGGATAACCTGATATGGTCAACTGGGTCATTTTGTATTTTATAGGAGAAAGAAAGTTTTACAGGTTTGTAACGACACGAGGGTGAGTAAATATGTTTCTTTTTTGCTGAACTATCCCTGTAAACAGCTAAATGCCTGAAACCACCAAATGTTTTCTCGTTCAGCAAACCGTGCTGCTTTGTTTACAGTATCAAGTCAATCAATAGCAGAGCACCGTTATTCGAACTAATGACTATCCGAGGGGCGGGGTCATGCGCGGGGCCATTTGTTAAAAACAGAATGTAATTGGCTGAGAGCAGAGATACACGTGGGAGCGCACATATTGTCCCTCGCTCGCTTGTAATCTTGCCCGTAGTCATAACGGCGAACGGATTCACACCGAACGACTCTTGAGACCGTCGAGAAGTTGACCGAAGAACTACACTAAGGCACCATGAGAACTTTCCCAAGCTTATTTGTTAGTTTCCCACTTTTTGCGGCGTGCTTTCTTGCTGTTTCAGTCTTCACTGCGAGCGGTAAGTGTTTTTGTTTTCGTCTGAGCGCTATAGAGACAGCATGGCAAATTACAAAGCAAGTTAACTTACAGTCTACGGTCATTATTTATTTGAGGTCAATTTTGGAATTGTCAAGGCAGCAAAAAAGCTTCTTTTCTGTGTATTTTTATTTTAGTATATAGCCTATGGTATACTGGAGTAATGCATGAATGAATGAATGATGCTTAGTGTCTATTCTTACACTATCGCTTTGTAAATAAGTCTTGGCGGCTTCACGTAATGAAAAGTCCCTGTGGACATCTAGTTGATGTCTCTCTTGGACCAAAATTTACATTATTCTTGTTCATACTTGCGTTTAACGCCTTTGGCTCTCTGCTTTGTCCTTTTATTGTTATACTAGTGTATACAAAACACCATGTCCTGATTTCATTCCATTACCAGTGACCTACAGGCTTTTATAACTGCATGGCGAGATGTGGAAGAGCATTGGGCACTTATTTCATGCCTTGACAACTCATGTGTGCTAAGATTTTTGACAGCATGTCTAAATTAATTTCCTCTATAAATATTTTATGTCTGAACTAATGATTTGCCCTATTAGTAATTTTTATTCCCCACTGATGTTCTTCTTCGTTTTAAGAACACACTTCCCCATCTGCCGTTACGCCTCAGGCCGTGATATGGCTCCAGTCTGTAGGTGTGGCTCGCATGACCAAATCACTGAATGAATCATTTCCCATGAATGTGGCCACTTTAATACAGTATGTTGTGGAGCCCAATGAAGCCAGGGCACTTCCTGCCACAAATGACCAGTGCAGCAGGACAGGTTTGCACAAACTTCGGAAAAATCATCCTCTTTCCTGCAGTTTTTCATTAGTGTAAAGTTGGCTGCTTCCAGAGAGTTTCCACTGTCAAAGCTTTTTCTGTGGAGTTTTCAAATGGCTTAGTTATCGCCTTATTGGTCTTCCTTTTTCATACTTTATGTGATGAAATTGGCATTCTTTGATATTTTAGAAGCAGTTAAACAAACAAAAAAATGAATCCAGTTTTGCTTATCTTCATGTCTTTCCAAAGCCTGTGTGATTTCCTTATTCCATGGAACTCAGAAGCAGATGTTTAGTAGGAAGTTCACACGGCTGTTTTCTATTCAAGTTAATGGTGACTAGGACAAAGATCTTCATAAAAGTGGTCCATATGGCTTGTGCACTATATTCCAACTCTTCTTAATTCATATTATAATTTTGTTTGAGGAGAAGATACAAATTTAACAGGTATACACTAATCTTCTCTGGACAGCTCTCAAAATGTATTCACATTCAGACTTGCATATTAAAATGTGGCACACCTGGTTTGATGTCAAAAATGCCAACCATCATTAATACTAACGGATCTAGTAACAGATCACAAGGCACATATTCAAATAGCATTAATGAGATTTTCAGTGAAGAATGACTTCGATATCTGTCTGTTCCTCACACAAAGCTACATATGGACTTAAAGGCTCGGAATATAGTCATATGGACTACTTTTATGACATTTTTAGGTGCGTTTTGGTGCTTGATGGCTGCTGGTCACTATTCACTGGCAAATGTATGCAAAAGATCAGGGTCAACAACATCATGCCTAACGGAAGGATGTTTCTTCTGTTTTTGACGGAAGAAAGAAATCATACAGGTTTGGAATGTCACGAAAATTTTTCATTTTTTAGTGAACTATCCCTTTAAATGTTGAGAATTGTTTGTCTCGCTTATCGGATTGAGAAGGTAAACAGCTTTGGATGGAAGTTGCACTCTCAAGCTGATCTAAGATCAACACTCATCCATCAAAATCTTACCCTCATTAGTAAAAACTGCTTAAAATCAGCAAATAAGGATTTTATCAATGCAAAAAAACACACACAAAAACACACAACTCAGGCCTCTCAGGTCAGCTGACGAAGAGTACTCTCTAATTATAGTAACCACACAGCCTCCTGCTTTTCCCTCGCTCTCTTTTGCACAAATGTGTTTGCAAGTCGTTCAAAAGCTGCCGTGTGGCTCGTGCCATCTGGCAGCGGGGTCTTCCCCTCCGGGAATGGGCTCATTTGTCCTGCCGACTCTAGTTCTAATAGCAGTCCAATGAGGGCTGATTCTCCTGTGATTAATTTTCAATAAGCCCTAATCAATGTTTCATTCATAGGCAGCGCAACATGGCATTTCTCATATGATTTCGCTCCATCTTGGTCTCATGCTCCATTTTCCAATCTGCTGCATTGAATTTTTAAAATCACTTATTCCAACACTTCTCTAGAAACTTTTGTCACCAGAATTGGAACAAATAAGCTTTGCTGCTTGCATGATAAATGTCTATTTTGTATCTTTGGCTTTAACATGTCAAAATATTATGCATTTTGCATTATCGCATTTCCAAGTAGGATTAATATAAGCCTATTTGCGTTACCTTGCTTAGAGAATGGCTGTTTTCTGTGTACGTCAGAGTGTATTTTTAGACTTGGTGGGATATTTTTAAGAACAGATTGCTGTGGTGTTCTGGAGAAATGCCTTTAGATTATAGAAATCTCACCTGGAGATGCAAGCTCACTGAAAGTTTACTTTAAAACAACAAAGAAAGCAGTTTATTGGTCCAAGAACAGGATGTTTCTTGTGTGCACACCATATCTTTATGGGTCATTTGCTTGGTCATTTAAGAGGTGCAAGCTAAATGCCTCAGTGCATTGATCTGTTCTGGGAGTTTATGGGATTCAGTGACGTAGGAACACAATGTTTGGAACACCAAGTTCCCCAGGCCTGTGTTAAGGCATCTTAAATGATGTGTGAATGAGCACATAGCTGAAAACACATTGAATAGTAACGCGCACCATTAATGTGGAGTTTTCCAGGACACCTTTAGCGTAAAGTGTGAACCCATAAGCCATAAAGTAAGTTCTAAGGCAGTCTTAAAAGGTAAAGTAACACTTTAGGCATCTAAATATACTTGAAGGTTGTAACACTTAGGCTTCTAAATATACATGAAGATATGAAGACATGAACACATCAGCACCTATAGACACCTATTTTTAACAACTAAAAAGGATCTGTTACTTTACTTGGATGTTGTATATTTCAATTCTTACAGGGGCATTGTTTGTTTGTTTATTTATTTATTTATTCTTTAACTTTTCATTATATGTTGTCCGCTTATAATGATGGTGAAGTTATTACGAGTGCATAAACTATAGGTGTTTTGTTGCAGCTGCTGTGTCTTTTAGATGCCCCCTTCACATTTGATTAACTTTTACTGAAATTGTTCTTTATAATGTGTAAATAGGGGTCAGTCTTAAATGATCATGGATCTTGTTAAAATAAAACTAATCTGCTTTTTTTCTAATGTTTGGAATTTGGAACTATCAGAAGTTGGGATGTACAATATATTGGTACCAAATCAGCTTTGAACACGTTTTGCATTTTGTTTTTAAATATATTTATTTATTTGTTTTGTAATTTATCTGTATCTGTCAATATTGGAGATTTAATTCTGCATGCTCATTTCCCCTAATTTTTTTATTTTAGACATTATTACCTTTACCATCATGTCATGTTCACTTCAGGTTAAACTTTAAAAACACTACTGTTAAAGGGATAGTCCACCCAAAAATGAAAATTCTGTCATCATTTACTCTCCCTCAAGTTGTTCCAAACCTGTATGAATTTCTCTCTTCTGCTGAACATAAAAGAAAATATTTTGGGTAATCAAACCATGGACCCAATTGACTTCCATAGTATGGAAAAAAATACTATGGAAGTCAATGGGGTCCGTCAACTGTTTGGCTACCAACATTCTTCAAAATATCATCTTCTGTGTTCAGCAGAACAAAGAAATTCATACAGGTTTGGAACAACTTGAGGGTGAGGGTGAGTAAATGGTGACAGAATTTTCATTTTTGGGGGAACTATCCCTTTAAATGAAAATCCAGTTTTCATACTGTACATTAGGCCTATATACAATTTCAGTGTACAGTGTATTTCGAATACAATATATATATATATATATATATATATAAATTGTCAGCCATTTATCGTACATAAGTTTTGAGTTGTTAAAGTTACAGAATTCTTTTCATAGTACAATAATTTTTTTCCCATATATACCATTTAAGATTTTACAGAAAGTCACTAAAGTACCAGTATCAAGCAGAATCAAGTAATACCAGAAGAAAGATTTTTAGCACCAAATTAGCTTGTGTGAGACTCATGCATTTGAGTGCACTGCATTGTAAGCTTGCATTTCCCGTTGTTTTATGAATCCTCTAGAATCAAACTGGTGATTCAGCATAGCTGTGTTATTGCATTTGCATGCACTCACATGCACATGTGCAGTGTTTTGGTTATCCTCCAGTCTGTTGTTTTTGTTTTGCACCTGTTCCTAATACGGCAGTCAAGGGTTCTTTTGTTGGCCAAGTGTGCGTGATCCGCTCAGCAGATTGTAGCTGAATGACTCCTCATGCCGATGACTCATTTCTAAAGCCCTTCCCTACTTTTAAACGTTATTAGTAACTGTATAATGGTTTTGCTTCTAAGATTGCAGATCAGGTCATGCTTCTTTTTGAAATTACTGAAGTTACGTCCCAGATACTTGAAATGAGAGAGCAAGTGGTTTTTGGGTTTTGAATGGTTCTGCTCTTTACAGTTTTGAACTGTTCATTTTGGTTCTTTTAGTTAGTGTTTTTCTGGCAAACCATAACCATAATAGTCGCACATCAAATGTGTTATTGGACAGTTTACTTCAAGTTGTTCCAAAAGTTAAAGCTCAAATGTGTTATTTCTGTCTCACCAAACTGAATAGCAAAAATATTGTTTTGTAACCGGCCAGCCATTGGTTCCGACCTTTGGTGCCCCAAAGTCATTCTAAAATTTTCATTTTGGGGTGGAATATCCTTTTAAGCCTGCACACTTTCAGTATCAGGGCAGTCAAAATGATGTTGTTTATATTATTATTATTTTTTACCATATTGGGACTAGGCCAATAGCAACATAGCATGTTGGTTATTACTCATTTTCTGAGCTGGCTCGGCGCTGCCCTGCTTGTTTTTTCAGTTGCCTGGCCAATCTCCATTGCTTTTTTTTTTTTTTGTCTCTGTTTTCATGGCTCATTTGTGAGAGAGCAGCGAACACTCCCACAATTGCCTGCCTATACACGTTTAACTCGGAAAAAGACCATGTGATATACTATAGTGCCTATCTATCCAAAAGCCTGTGGGAATAATCCGCTCTCACTTCCATTTCAGAGCTTTTGCTGATCAAAAGGCCAGCTCAGCTGATGAGACGCTGATCAGATGTTTCACTTCATCAAACAGCTTTGCAGTCAGCTGATGTGTTCAGTTCTGTCTGTTGGCCTTCCAGAACGTATTAGGCTGACATTGAGTTCTCTGACAGTTAAACCAGGTATAGCTGGTGTGAGATGAGATGATACATCATGATGTGTCCTGACATTTACTATTATCCATCCACCCTGTTTAGTTTTCATACATATAATCTCAGGTGTAGTTTAAAGGAATGCTTATACTCAACCTCATGTTGTTCCAAAGCTGCATGCTTTTATTTAACTATAGGTGATAAAGAGATAGTTAAGCAGACAATATAAAGTACATAAGGGGAATCCAGCAACATTTGTGGTAAGGGGAACTTTGAATCAATTTGGTATTTTCAGAATTTACCAAAAGGCGATAGGCAGGATGTTTATGCTGCTCTTTTCCATACGATGAAAGTGATGGCTATAGAGGACTAGTGTCACTTAAACATAAAAATAAAAGACATGTTTCAAACTTTTGTTTAAAATAATAATTAAATATAACTATAAAATAATACATTTTTTGGGAGCTTGGCAACCCTGGTCAACATTAACTTTTATTGTATGGAAAAGAGCAGCTTGTACATTTTGCTAAAGGTCTTGTGTTCCACAGAAGAAAGAAAATCACATGGGTTTGGAACAACATGAGGGTGAAAAAATCCTGGCACAATTTTTATTTTGGTTACTTATCTTGTTAGAAGTAAGAGTTTGCCCACAATGTGCCCGTGTCTTGTCAGCACCTCGAAAAGCAGGCAAAGACATTCCATGCAGATGGTCAGCAACAGTTTCTGTTCAGAGTTTCCATTTCTCTGGAAACACAAACAGAACTGTGACTAGATATGAGTTGTGTTTAAAGTTATTAATCTGTAATGAATTACTTTCACTTCTCAACTTCCCCTGTCAATTTCGTTGTAACCGTTCGGCAAGAACAACTTGTTGACTCTGTGAAACCTTTAGGCTATCCATAGACCGTTTCTGTTCCCAGTGGAGTTCTCTGTGCTAATCAGTGATGGATGGGTTTATTTGAGTTCTAAACAGTTTGTTCCAGGAAGATTATATCAAAGATGTTAGGCAATTCCAATTTTTCTTCCAGCACTAAAATTGGTTTCTTTGAGAAGAGCAAAGGGAATTGTGCTTTCAACCTTCTGGTATAGCGTGAAAAGGAGGATGCATTCCATTGCAAAGATAAACACAGCAATCGTTTGGATAAGAAGGTTTCTGTTTATGCAGACCATGGCTCCCAGAAGCTCTAACCCTGAGCATGAAGGCTGTTACCTTTTGTCACAATTAGAGGAGATTGTTGGCCAAATGATGTTTTGGCGCGAAAAAAGTTCACACGGTTGAATCCTGCGGTGGAGCTGCTTTAAACATGTGCTAATTATCCTTTTGAGTGCTGTTCACCTCGAATAAACTCTGCTGAGTGTCTCCGTTGTGGTATTTTGGATGGGCGCCAGGGGAGGACACAACGATGCGCAGGAAGTCTCCCAGTGAGGTGTCATTTACAGAGTTATGGGAAGCCAACACAGACTGTGGAAAGTTGTAACTTGGCAAATTCAAGGCCTATATGTGTCAGGCTAAAACTAACCTTTAAATATAGTAACAGCTCCAAAAAAGTTGGAGTTGGATGAATATATATATATTGCATTGTATTTATGTATTTATTACGTTCATTAAGTTTAGGATTTAGGAGTTTCTTTATTCAATAACGCATTTTATTTTCTTCTTCTTCTAAACTTCCATGTGCATTTTACTCATCTTGAGTTTTTTGGAAGATTTTGTCAATAATGAATGTAAAATCAAATCCACTGTCTTTGTCTTTTCTCAGCTGACTACTGTGAAGTAAATGTGTGTTTGAACGGAGGAACCTGTGTGACGGGTGCGGGAAAAGATCCCTTTATCTGCATTTGTAATGATGGCTTCACTGGAAACACCTGCAACGAGACAGAGATTGGTAACAATCTAATCTATTATTTATATTTATGTGAAAAAGCAGTTTAGTTAAGCTATACTGTATGTGCAAAGGTTACTTGTATCCATTTCAGCTGAGGCAGATCTTTTCTCACATGACCTTTGCTCTCAGGGCCCTGCAACCCTAACCCCTGTAAAAACGATGGTGTCTGTGAGATCATCGCCAACTCCCGCCGAGGAGACGTCTTCAGCGAATACGTCTGCAAGTGTCCAATAGGCTTCGATGGAATCCACTGCCAGAACAGTGAGTCGCTTCTATTCAAACAGTTTGATCTTTTTCATTACAAACGTGTTGGTGGTTATCAGGTGTCACCATTGAGAATTATGACAAACTTGATTGTTGTGAAATAAAATGTACATGAGGACAGAGATCACATTTGTATCCAAATGGTAATTGACAAAGAAGAAACCAAATGGCAAATTGTACCTATAAACTGCCTAAATCATCTGGATTCAGTCAGATTTACTGAATAGAATTGCCAAAAGTGTAGCAATGCATAAAGCTCTGCTTGCACACAAGTCACTTTCAATTCAAACAACTTTTTATTGGTCAACATGGTGAATTTGTGTGTTGTTGTTCGAAATGGATTGCTATTAAAATTTTGCTGAGCAAAGGGTAAATGTGACCATACCTTAACAGTGAGTAAGATGCTCAGATATTATTTTGCTTTAGAAAAGCCAATATTGTAAAAGATTTGTAAATAATAGGATTATAGTACATTTTTAATGTGTTCAACTTTGAATATGAAGCAAAATAGTCCCAGATCTGAAACCTATGCTGTATCTGTGAGCAGTCTGAATGTTGAATACTAGTTGACATTTTTATTTAGCTTTTTTTAACTTTGCCTGGTCATAGCTCTGATGTGAAGACAATTTTGATACTGTATTGCAGGAAGTTTTTTTTTTTAAAGTTATCATTTTTTTGCACAGCAAGGCGATTGCATCACATGCAGCTGTTCTCTTCACAAATGTGTGACTAATTATTTCACCAAGTACCGTGGTCTATGTCAATCCCAAAAGCTCTCTGGATGTAATGAGGGCAGATGGTCGAATTTCCGCTATGTTAACAGATGCAAGTGTTAAGACAGCAGAGAACCGCTTCAGTCTTCGCTGTCGTCTGCCGTTGGCTGATGGGCGAACAGTCCTACAGCCCTCAGCACAAAACAACACAACAAACAGCCAAGTCATGACTGCATCTCACATTTTAGACAAATAACATAAGCATGATCCTAAATTGCAACACAATTGTTATCGAATCAACAGGACATGCATTTACAACCAATATTACTTCCATAGTTGGCCTTATTTGTAAGTGAAACAGGATATTCAGTGAAAAATAAAGGAACTAAAAATAAATAAATAAATGGGGTGGGTTACTAGGTTTAAAAATAAGAGGGCTTGGTGATGTCATGCATAAAGTATATTTAAAGACAAACATTTGACTCTGGAATAATTTGAACTGAAGAATAGTTCAGAGTAAAATCAAAAACATGTTCAAGCAGTTCGCAATCAAGGAATACTGCACGTTTATTTATTTAATAAGCGATTGCTTATTGTCTAATGTTGATGAATTATGACAGCGTTTACTTTTTGGTTTTACTTTGTAATATGTTGCACGTTGCAAGAGTATAGCCTACACATTTTAACCCTCATCTTTTTGAATGAGCAGCTGGAAGTAGTAAATCATAGATATTTAAAAATAAGAGTCTCAGTGTATGTCTGCTTATTTATAATTAAAAGTTTCTCAATACATATACAATCTTTTTTTTGATGAATATTGATATTTTGGTCACACAATCAATTGAATCTGCCATTTAATTCAATGTAAACTCTTGTAGCTTCTCTCTGGGCTGGTGCGTCATAAATGGGAAAGACTAAGAACGTTATTTAACACATTTAATATAGAGATTTTATTGTTGTTTATTGCCATTCTTTAAGCATATTATAATCCGCAAAATCTAGTATCGTTCAACCTCTAATTCGAATGATACGGTTTACATATGTTGAATAAAACATCTTGAGTATTTGAGTCAAAGAATCTGAGATACATGATTTATTTTTGAATGGGTTTGTTCTGTATGGATATATGGCATTCATTTTATTTGTGCAGGCCTTAAAAAAATCCCTGTGTTAAGAAACTATATTGGGTCAGTTTTGGTCAACTGTTATTCTCCCATTTTTCACAGATTTGACAAGTAAACGTTGTTTTGTGGGTAAGGAATTAATCCGTGAAAAGAGAAAAAGATAAGCCAGAAATCCTCACATAATTGAATGTTGTTTTTCCACGCTATACATTTAGGACAGCATGGATTATTTAGTTCACCACAGAGACTCTCTCACATTCTTTCTGATTATGGTGGATATTATGGCTTCGGTGCCAGATTTCCCGCGCTTGATAGCAGGGTTTTGATGTTTTGACTGGGTTTAGTATAGTATGCGGGCTCATCTTTAGAGTGCTGCTGGAATGTGGCTAGATTAGAAAGACGATGACATTGAATTGACTGTTTAAAAGCTTCTTAATCCCTCAGGGAAACGTCCAAGTCATGCTTGGATGATGGCGAAGATTGTGGAGTACGCCAACTCGTACACTGCATAGTTTAGTTTAGTGGCAAACATAGTGGCAGCACAAATTAAAATATGACTGTAGCCTTGCACACCCACACTGTCGCACACTGGCCCTGTTGCTGGGGTAAAATGCAAGTGGAGGAGGCAAAGTAAATGAAGTCCGCACACATCCTCGGCTCTCAGCTGGCAGAAATGTTTCACTGACAGCATGAAATTGGTCTGAAAGCCCTGCAGGAGGCCATGAAATCTGTGTCAAAAGCTTTTATACAGTGGAGCACTGGTCACATTAGCTGTGGTGATTGAAATAGAAACCCGCTGTAGGGTTTAAATGTAGAGTCAGTGCCTCTTTTGTGTGTCTGCAAGTAAGTCGAAGAGTTAACGAGAGCTCAATTCTTGCATCTGAAGCTAGCTTGCCTTTTTGCCATTACGGTGTAATTTCCCTATTTTCCACTGAATAAGAGCTTGATTTCTCACTCAAATTTCCCACCTCTAATTGCTGTGTTTTTCTCAACTAGTGTCTCTATTTTCTTTTTTTTCCTCACTAGTCTTTTTTGCCAGTGCAGTCAAGGGATTTTAATGGCAATTACATTAACAATTACAACACTGATCCACAGACCATGGCTGATGAAAAATGCATAATATTATCTCATCAATGTTTTTGTTGTTTCATTTAACTGACTGTACTTATGGGTCTTAAACTTCTTAGCTAGAGGTTATTTAGCAAAATGTCCACAGCTTGTTCTGGTCAAGAACTCTCCACAGGAAGAGACTGTATGATGGCAAGCAGGTATAGATTATGCAGAAAGTGAATAAATATATAAGCATAATGGTGCTGCAATCTTTATGAACCGTTGTTCAAAAAACACAAGAAAAAAAGTGGAAAATGTCTATACACTCTTTTTGTTCATAGACTCAATGTGTAGCTACTGTATTGTAGGGAGGCCATTTCGAGACAAGATTACTGAATCAGCAAGTCATAAAAGCTTTCCTTTGTTCCTTCCCAGCGTGCTTCAGTCTTTTCTCTTGGATGCCCCAATTTCACTGTCAAACATGGAAGTAGAGACCTGCTGACTTTGCATTTTATTGATTTGGATGATGTGGCAACTGACATAAGATTGCATTTCACATTATGTAGCTAGATATTGATGTTCTCAGAGTAATACAATACACTACTGCGTTAAATGGCTTCTCTGTTCAGTGCTTCAATAGCATTAGAATAGGAATAACGGTTAGCATTTTGCGGTTTTATTAGTTTCCAGGCCTGAAGAAGGAACTTGAACTAAAAGGGTCTCAAATCTTAATGCTAGTATTTGGTCCAGTGCTAAATTCCATCTATAGCCTCCTAGGGTTGCCAACTTTGGTTGCCTGGCTGGAGTGAGATTTTGATGACATGCTGAATCAATGACATGGCCCTATTTAAGGATTCAAGTATACAACCCTTTAATTTGAATTTAGTCTTAATGCAAATTATCAAAATACCTAAGCCTAATGTTGTACTTAATGCACTTTTTAGAAACTGTCCCCATTAATTTTAACTACCATATTAGCTAGCTAATATAACAAGCCAGTCAGAGTTGACAACCCTGTAGTTATCAGCAGCTAAATATTAAAAGCCACTCAAGTTTTAAAAATTAATTAGCAAATTAGCTTCATAGCGAGTTCATAATGATGCAGTTAGTGTTCCGTAGTTGACATGAAATGCTTTAGGAAAGATGACTTCTAAAAGCATTGCTAATTAGCTTGTTAGAGGCTAGACCGCTAAACACCTCTCTCGGAAGGTCTGAGAGTCTCCCTCATATTGATAGAATTATATACAATATTCCGGAAATCAAGCGAGCAAGAGAGAAAGCCTCTTTCCACCTGTTATTAAGATGCGTTTTTTGGTGAACCGATCACACAAGTGGTCAGCCATTGGTCAGATGCATTACCGTTACATCTGGTATTATCACGTGTTTCAAATGCGACTTTTGTGACCACTTGCAGATTTTGTTATTTTCTCACAGAAATTAGTTTTTGCAGAGTGTGATGTCTAGCATTTGGGTAGTTGACATGAAATACTTTTAGAAAGCTGATGTTCTATGGTAAAAAAAAGCATTGTCAATTTTTTTGCTTTTTTAATCACATCACATAATTAGTGCTTGAAACAAATGCAAATTTGATCAACATTCTAAGTCAGTGCAACACGAGTCGACTGTGACCGCTCTTTACACCTATAAGGGAAGTGTCGCTCGCTGACCTCTGGAGGTTTGGAAGTGTTTCAGTATGTCTGAGCACTGCATTGGCACTGACCGCTGTGACCGATCGCATTCAGTCACGCTCCATCTGCACACGCCAGATAATCCCCCTGAATTCCTTCAGTTTTGCTGGAATGTTCTATTCTTTTTTTTGATTGGTGCCATTTTACATCTGAAATCCATGACTGTTTTTTTCCCTCCACAACATATTCTGAAGACCATTATACAACATTGCACTCAGTCATCATGTTGACCGTTTAATCATTCCGAAGCATGTTGGCGATTTGACGTAGCCCTGTTGCTCATAAGTGGATTAGGAACTTCAATAGGTCTGCTGTCAGATGGTATATCCTCTTACTGAACGACTGCAAAGATCCAGTTGTGCTATGATTATGTTGTGTCATATATGTGGGTTTTCTTAATGTGCTCTCAATTCAGGTCACAGAACATATTAACTTGAAAACCTTATGACAAGAATTCTTGACCTCGATTTAATACCTACCTCCTGGACACCTGCTGTTAACTGAATGACACAAATACTAACTGGATGAGCAAACGGTTCATGGAACAGCAATTTTTCAAGACTGTACACATTAAGAAAAATCCATGATTAGTTCTTCACATAGCTGTCAAAACCAAAAATCCAGCTGGAATTATAAATGTGATGTACATGTTCTCGTACTGAGTACTAAGTTGGTACTGTATAGCTAAACAAACTCTACAATAAAATGAGAAATATTCTATTTGGAAAAAAGAATTCCACAAAAACAATCTAAACGCATACATGCATAATTTTTATGTGTGGCTTACATTTCTAGATCATTTTCAGGTCCGCTACATTGTCCTTTTTCTCAGATGAGATATTTTTAGATGTTTTTTTTTTTTTTACAGCTTTAATTAGTGTTTTATTTGATGACTCATGTTTGCATAAAGTAACCATTAGGTCACAAAAAGAAATGTGTCTTTTCAAAAGCAAATGAAAAAATGTGGACAAATTTACAAAATGAGAGTGACTAATGACTTTTCTATGTTCTGAACTTAATAGGCAGACATTTTTGCAGAATAAATATGTATATTAGATAAAATTATCTTTTGAAACAATGTTTCTTTAGATAATATATTTTATTTACCTCAGACCATGTAGAAGTTGCATGTAGTTAGTGAGCGCCACCTAGAGGTCACAAAGCT
The DNA here is from genome assembly GCF_964197995.2 of Scardinius erythrophthalmus. Classification (NCBI taxonomy): domain Eukaryota; kingdom Metazoa; phylum Chordata; class Actinopteri; order Cypriniformes; family Leuciscidae; genus Scardinius; species Scardinius erythrophthalmus. Next base: position 14,427,288 of record NC_138244.1, read on the forward strand.
TTGTTTTTTGATAACTTTAGGCTTTTCCAGACCAGTTTTGATTAGCTTTACAGAAACCCTATAATTCCCGCAGATGTGAACGACTGTGCCGGCCAGCCCTGTAAGAACGGAGGCGTCTGTCGAGATCTTGATGGTGATTTCACCTGTAAATGTCCCTCACCCTATGTGGGAAAGCACTGCCAATTGCGTAAGTAGGACACTGCCAGCACACACATGTCCGGCTCTTGGACGCGAACTGTTTTTCACTTTATTTCCTCCACATATTTGGCTTTTCAATTGGTAACTAAATTCAGCACACAATGTCTGTGTCTCTCCCCTGTGAATGTGGTCATCACACTGTTTATCCATCTGTCTGTCGTCCCAGTAAGCCTGTTTGTCTCCTGAGTGCTTGAATGTCTGCTAATATCTGGCTCTGGTTCCCAGGATGCATCTCTCTGCTGGGAATGGAAGGAGGAGGCATTGCAGAGTCTCAGATCTCCGCCTCCTCGGTGTACTACGGCATTCTGGGACTGCAGCGCTGGGGACCCGAGCTGGCCCGACTGAACAACAAGGGACTTGTTAATGCTTGGACCTCTGCGACTCATGACAAGAACCCCTGGATTGAGGTAAACTAGTATGTTCAGTTTGGACCCAAAATATAATCTATATTTACCCAAAATTTACCCATTTAATCACTTATTTTAGATCAACCTACAGAGGAAAATGCGTTTCACTGGCATCATTACCCAGGGTGCCAGTCGCATGGGCACATCCGAGTTCATCAAAGCCTTCAAGGTGGCGTCCAGTTTGGATGGGCGAACCTACACCATGTACAGACCCGAGGGCCAAAACAAAGACATGGTGATGATTCAGTCATTTTATTTCATTTTTCTTTTTGTTCGGCTTGAGCTTTAAAGTGTTTATTGGTGTTTATTCAACTATGGGCACTTTTGGTCAGTTGTAGTTGTTGAAAAAATGTGAAAACTAATGTTTATTTGAACATTCAAGCATGAACAACTATTCTAGTAGACCCCAAAAACAAAATCAAGACTTTGAAAAAGGGCGTAATAGGTCCCCTTTAAACATGTAATAATAATTAATAAAAAATAATAATAAAAAGATTACAAGTCTGGGTCCTGGACAAGGGTAAACAATAGGATTAATACATAATAGGCATTTGAACATAACAAATTATTCTTCCAAAATGTGGCCAAATATATTCACTTAATTAGTATTCATCAAGTTTTTCATAACCTGTAACTATATTATAATCTCTGAGTAACTAATAAATGTATACATTTCTGTTCTCCAGATCTTCATTGGTAATATTGACAACGATGGGACAAAGACCAATTTGTTTGAGCCTCCAATCATAGCTCAGTACATGCGAATCGTTCCTGTTGTGTGTCGTAAAGCCTGTACTCTGAGACTGGAGCTGGTGGGCTGTGAACTCAACGGTAAAGTCCCAGCAATATTTTTGCATGTTTATACATTCTTATGAATAGATTTATGGGAGCCAAAAGACAAAACAACTCCACTTGGATATGGTAATTCTGCTGTGGTTTTATGGAAGAAAAAGTGAGTAAGCAGCATCACAATTTGCACTATTTCCTCCTGCTCTTCGTTTGTGGTGAAGTCGAGGACCGCAGTCTATTGGCTGAAGGAACAAAGTCACATCTCTCCAAACTGGGACTCTAGCCAGTAAATGTTCTGAGCATAAAACTCTCAGATTTTGACTTATTTAGCAAATGTGACACAATTTTGAGCTGCTTATAGTGATGATGAAGCACACTGGTTAATTTGTGTGGTATGTGCTTAGTACATTTCGTTCTTGTTTTCTGCCGATGTTTAAGAAAGATGAAGTCTTTTCATAATGTATTTATTTTAATTTATATTATATTATTATATTTTAATTTATATATTGACCATTTATTTTATTTTAAATTATATTATATTATATTATATTATATTATTTTCATGTTTTGGCCAATAAATTAATTAAATTTACATTAGTAACAACTTTACATTTAAATTAACATTATAAATTGGTAAATTAATTTATTATAAATTGTTTAATTTATTATTAAAAAACATTATAAATAACACATTTTGTAATAAGAATAAAATTATTTAAAATATGTATACATTTTAATACATTAATAAATTATATATTATATAATAAATTATTAAATAATACTTTTTTTAATGGTGGATATTACAATTGTTATTATATTATTAGAAAATTATGTATAATATTAAATGTACTTTTACAATAATATACTATATTATTTTGTCTAAATGCATGAAAAAATGCATCCCTACATGAAAGTCTAATTTTTAATCGTTGAAATGGTGCAAATGTCTGTTTTATTCACAGTATTGCCCACTTCACTGTTCCATCTGTGTCTCTCTGGCTGTCCATCACAGCTGCATGCATGCTTCACACACCGCCGGCTCTCGCCCGCATGCGCTTCTCACACACACACACACACATCCCATCACACACAGCATCTTTCCACTCACCTGCATGAAACTTGCTCTCGATCCACTCTGAGCTGATGTGGTTTGTGCCGCTTGTGCTGACACGCTTCCCATCCATCTCTCTGCCACTTCTTGTCCCCGCCCCCTCCCTCTTTTTGTTGTCTCACTTCACAGTGTATTTGAACACGACAGGTTGCTCCGAGCCGCTAGGTATCAAGTCACGGATGATCGAAGACAGGCAGCTGACGGCTTCCAGCTCTTTCCGCACCTGGGGGATCGAGTCGTTCACCTGGCACCCACACTACGCTCGTCTGGACAAGCAGGGCAAGACCAACGCCTGGACAGCAGCCACCAATGACCGCTCAGAGTGGCTGCAGGTGAGATGACAGGCTTGTAAGGCTGTAAAGGGACAGAATAATGTCAAATATTTACAGCCATGTGTAATATCTAGAGTAATATTTATGCCACTTTGAAAAAGTGTATTCTGCTCATCAAGTTTCAAGTTTGTTTTTATTTATATAGCACATTTATAAACGGCAAACATGGCTGACCAAAGTACTGAACGAAACATAAGATAAAGAGACACACATTCATGATAGAAGCTCACAATGAATTAAAAGCTAAGGGAAAAAAGTAGGTTTTAAGAGAAGATTTAAAAACAGTTAAAGACTGTGCCGATCTGATGTAATCCGAAAGGATGTCCTACAGCCTAGGGCCGGCAATAGCAAAGGCTCAAGTCTGATCAAGACTTAATATTTTTTTGTGTGGAAATTGTGATACATTTAAATAGGAATAGGAATTTCAAAACCATTTATTTGAAGAATGTCTTTACTGTCACTTTTGATTAATTTAATGGGTCCTTGATAAATAAATATATTAATACCTTTTAAAAACAATTCTTACTGGCACTAAACGGTATACATACGGTCATATACGGTGTATATATCACTCCGATGTTTTATTAAGTGGGAGTATTACCTGGATACTGTCCATGTTGAGCTTGAGTGTCTTCCCTTCCATCTGGCACCATTTAAATGTTTGCATAGGAAATGAATTCATTCTTAATCGGTGCTTTGGGATCTTTGCTCATTCACACATCGAATAACCTTTCTTAGGCTGAACGCAATTGGATCGCACCAATTTTTGATCTTCAAATTGAAAGCATTGTCCTGGGAGGCCATCATTTACACACCAATCCTCTCTTACAATTACACAATTACCAGGAGGCCAATAATGAATCTCTCATAGCGTGGATGATTATAACTAAATGCCGGTTTTTGATGTATGACCACATGCTGAGTTTTTCTTATCTGTCTGTTTTAAGGTGGATCTGCTCAGACCTAAGCGCATCACAGGGATCATCACGCAAGGGGCCAAAGACTTTGGCAATGTGCAGTTTGTGTCCACCTTTAAAGTAGCTCACAGTGATGACGGCAAGTACTGGACCATACTCAAAGACGACAAGACAAAAACAGATCAGGTTAGTTTCTAAAAAAGATTTAATGCCTCAATTTTAGTCAACATGAAATCAAAATTGACACTTTTTATTTTATTTATGAATGCCAGTGAAGTGACGTAACTGACGCTGGTAGGTCACATGATAGTGACAACATTCATACTACGCACAATCATACAATAGAACATACTTTTTAGCACTCACTATAAGTACCTACTCAAGAGAATATGCGATTTTGGACACAGCCTATGTTACCTAGCTACTTTTGGATAAAGTCCCGTTCCACACATTAAAAGTTTCACTCAGAACACAAATGAGTTGCAAATGTTGTTTCATTTTGATTTAAAATAATTTTTGTTTTCATGTATTTAGTGGCTGTGATAGGTGATTAAAACTATTCAAAATTGTTTCTGTTAAATGAAATAAAGCTGAAGATATTATACTGTATGAAAAACTTAACTTAGTTAAAATTTAAACAAAAATGATAAATGTTGCCTTGGCAACTAAATGAAATAAAAGAAGTTAAATTTGACGTACTAAAATAATTAAAAGTAAAACTGAAATAAAAATAAAGCTAAATAGAAATGTTTTTTTTTAATGATTAAAATGACAAAAGCACATAACAAAATTACTAAACTTCAAATTTAAAATGAAAACTGAAAATATAAAAATAAAAGCTAATTCTTTTTTATATATATATAAATAATACTAAAATAACACTGGCTGTGATGTTTATGTGTTCAACATTGGTCTACTTGTGGGATATGTGAAGTTCAAAAACACAGATGCATTTTGATAAAAAAAAAAGTCACATTTAAAAATGACAAAAATAAAAATCGAAACCTGTATGACTGACTTTCTACTATGGAACACAAGATGTTTTGAATTTTTTTTCCTCATATAATGAAAATGAATGGTGACCAATATGTTGTTTGAACCCCAATGACTTCAATAGATGGACAAAAAAAAGTTGAAACATTCTTCAAAATATCATTTTGCATTATTTATTATTTTGCGTTCCACAGAAGAAAGAGTCTTAGAGGTTTGGAACGACATGATAGTAGAATTTATTGAACAGATTCCAAACTTCCCCCACATCTTTTCAACCGTCATCTTGAGTAGATTTTGCTCTTTTTTCCTTATCCATCTGTCATGTCCTTGTCTCACCCCATCTTTCTTTTCTTCTGCTTCACCTGCAGATTTTCCCTGGCAACAGTGACAACAACGTGCACAAAAAGAACGTGTTCGAGCCCCCCTTCTACGCGCGATTCGTCCGCGTCCTGCCGTGGGCGTGGCATGAACGCATCACCCTGCGAATGGAGCTGCTGGGCTGCGATGAGTAGAACAACTCCTTCTGCCTCTCCCTCTCTCTCTCTCTCTCTCTCTCTCTCCTTCTCCTCTTTTATACTTCCCTCCATTCCTTTTTCCTTCAACCACACCTGCACTGCCTCACTCTTAGCAACAGAGGGCACCATCACCACACGACTCTGCACTGCGAGGTGACTGACGTCACGGCGGCCGGCAGAAAACCAAGCTCAAACCCACAGTGTGAAGCGTTTAGCATTAAATGTTTTCTACTAACGTGAGTCTGACTGCAGTGGCCCTTTGAAGATGAAGTCAATGCTAATTTATATTAATGTTTATTTGCCCTAGATTAGGAAATTAGACATTAGGAAATTGCTTATTAACCGAAGTAAAGAATGACAACCAATTGGAAAGAAGTAATGTACATACCAAATGAGTCATAATTTATTTATTTTCACATGAATCAGTGTGTTAGTTTGGTTGTGAATGCAGTCAAGCTGTTTATCCTATGAAGTAGTTTAAATTTAGCAAATGATGAATCACAAAATATTGTTGTGCTCTGCGCTAATTTGTATAATGATAGTTGCCATTTGATCATGTTTCTTCTTTTAAAACAATATTTGCTTTAAATCAACTACATTTTTTTAAGACTAATGCATTTGTTTAAACCTCATCACACCTAAATATGAAATGTGACAGTCAATCATCTATTATTATTTGATCAGTTTTGTTGTAAATTTGATGCCTTGGCCAGAGCTGCCACGGATCTCAGGTGCAGTTGAATCAATTGCAGTGTGCTACTGAATTTTAATTTTTTATTTTATTCCAACATAAATCTGAAATAAACCTTTTTTTTGTACAAAAAAAGTACTCTTAAAAACCAAAGTGGTCTCATTTTTTGCAAATGTGTAATCTGTTTTGTTTTTTACAGTATAAGCTTTGACGTAAACCGTCACTAGCTTGGTCGCATAATAAGATGCGGGGACGGGCGCGAATCTAATTTAGAATAATTTCTACGGTGGCACTGAATCTCTGATATGACCGTCCAATCTACATAATGTTTTCAAAATGATGCATTGTGACCCACCCCCTCCCCCCAACCCTTCCACTCGAATAAATTTACAATTTTGGGCTTGTGCAATATGATATAAGTATTAATATGAATTAATATTAATGGAGCTTTAAATATGGGCAGTATTTCTCTGAGATATTTTCTGAGAACAATTGAAGTGGTATTCAAGGTAACAAACACTGAAGTATATTCTAATAATCCAGCATGATTTCTGCATCTAGGCTGCATGCTTTTTCTTTCTTTTGGACTCTGTACCGATGTTAGCATTTGATTTTTCTCAGAAAGTTGACACATTGATTCAGTGTACTCTTTCAATGATACTTCAAAAAAAGAAATGTTTTAATGCCTCATACTGTAGCACTTCTTGTGTTCAGATTGTTTAGACTAGATGCATTTCCTTAGTATATCTTGAAATATTTTCTTCATGTTTTCAACTGTAGAAAGAAATAAAGAATATAAATATATACTTATGGCTTTTGAAACATGTTGTGTCTTGTTATGAATTCTCCTTAGCATGCTGTTATATAATAAAAAATGTTTAATTATATAAGATCATTAATAATATGATATATATGACAAATAATTAATACAATTATTTTAACAATAAATTTAATATTTTATTTGATCGTTTAAGAAAATGATTTGAGGATTTTATTGCATTACTATGCGTTTTGATGATTGACTGGGGACATACTAATAGCTGCTCTATAGAGGCTTAAAGCAGGAAGGCAGGAGAGAATCAAGTGATAGTCTAAAGAATGGCAGGAAAACAGCAGTACCCGATGGGCAAAGCCAGGAAGGATTCTTTTCTGGAAAAACAAAGCTATTTTGGATGAGGTATTGTGGCAAATATTTTGTCAGGAGCAAACTTTCTTTGCTTTCTAATAACATCTCTACAAAGGAAATCTCGCCTCGTCCACCTCATTGCTTGACAGGTTTATGAGGGGTTTTAAATTGGGTCAACATTTTTAAAATTCACCCTCAATGTCAAAATCATCAGCATAAACACAAGTATTACTAGAGTTTCACTGGAAACTGCCAAAATAAATCAAAAACCCACAAAACTGTGGCTGAATTCCTTTCATTCACATGCATATAGTCATTCGGCAAGAATAAGAAAGACGTTTGGAAGCATGTACTTGTATTGTTCAAGGCCTCTCAATGCAATTATTCATAAGGATCAAAACCCTTAAAAAAATTTCTTTAAAAGGGAATTTCTTATCTAAATAGATACAGTATATGCTACTGATTCTACACAATGCCTATCATTTCTGTCCCTCATGTAAAAAACAGCAACACTATTGTTAAAAAAAGAAAGAAATGACACTGAAAATATAATATTAAAAAAGATTGGTATTCCAAATAGATGTTCTTTTTGAGCGTTCTATTCATGAAATAATAATAAAAAAATGCATTAAGCAGCGCAATTATTTGTAGAATTTATTAGAATGATTTTCACAATGTAATTATTAACATTTCAAAACTTAATTTGTCTGATGTAGTGTTTAAAATCCTAAACATCTTGTTTTTCTAATAAAATGAAGGAAGTTTTTCTCTGGCAGGTTGTGGTAACTAAGACTGACAAGTGCGTCAGGAGAATCTAAAACATTTACATCCAGCCATTTTGAACCTATTCATTTTGGGCAAACAATTAGAGTACAATGTCCTTCCCGAAGATAGCTGCCAAATTCATGCTTCTGTGAAGCCCACAGCTATTCAAAGGCTCTTGGCGTTCCTTGCCTTAGGCGAGGGCTTTCATCTTGGTTGTGGGACTAATTGACGGGGGATCTTCAAATGCGTCGCTAATGTTCTGAGCATCTGTGAGAGAGGCAATGTAAATCTGCTCACTCTCTTTCACCGTCCTTTAAGGTGTTAAGGTGTGGGGAAAAAAGGTCCATCGTCCGTTGCTAGTGATGTACGAAACTCACACAGAAGTCACTTTCAAACCAAGCTTCTGAGCGATCAGAGACGTCTATTTGATGTCTGCATTTACATCTGCAATATGTCTCTAAGACGTTTCCTGAGAGATGTAAAAAATAGACATTTAGAAAACGTCTTTAAGATGTTTATGATTTAGAATGTATGTAAAACTGCTTTTTCTAAGACGTTCATTAGATGTTTGTACACAACAGATGTTTTTGAGATTAAGCGCTCTTTAGCAGACATCTTAGAGACGTACCTGTGCCATCTGGGATTATTTCTGAATGTTCTCTGAACATTCAAACAGTTTTTTCGGTTATGCAATATCGTTTGGTAAACATTATGGGTGTTACTTTTTGATTTTTTTCTGGACGTTCTGAAACAAGTAGTATCAATGGGAAAAAAAGGACGTATTACTACAATGTTTCCGAAAAAAAACCTTCCATGAACAATGTACAGTAGGGAGAACAAGTATTTGATACACTGCCGATTTTGCAGGTTTTGGCCCACTCCTCCATACAGACCTTCTCCAGATCATTCAGGTTTCGGGGCTGTCGCTGGGCAATACGGACTTTCAGCTCCCTCCAAAGATTTTCTATTGGGTTCAGGTCTGGAGACTGGCTAGGCCACTCCAGGACCTTGAGATGCTTCTTACGGAGCCACTCCTTAGTTGCCCTGGCTGTGTGTTTTCGGGTCGTTGTCATGCTGGAAGACCCAGCCACGACCCATCTTCAATGCTCTTACTGAGGGAAGGAGGTTGTTGGCCAAGATCTCGCGATACATGGCCCCATCCATCCTCCCCTCAATACGGTGCAGTCGTCCTGTCCCCTTTGCAGAAAAGCATCCCCAAAGAATGATGTTTCCACCTCCATGCTCCACGGTTGGGATGGTGTTCTTGGGGTTGTACTCATCCTTCTTCTTCCTCCAAACACGACGAGTGGAGTTTAGCCCAAAAAGCTCTATTTTTGTCTCATCAGACCACATGACCTTCTCCCATTCCTCCTCTGGATCATCCAGATGGTCATTGGCAAACTTCAGACGGGCCTGGACATGCGCTGGCTTGAGCAGGGGGACCTTGCATGCGCTGCAGGATTTTAATCCATGACAGCGTAGTGTGTTACTAATGGTTTTCTTTGAGACTGTGGTCCCAGCTCTCTTCAGGTCAATGACTAGGTCCTGCCGTGTAGTTCTGGGCTGATCCCTCACCTTCCTCATGATCATTGATGCCCCACGAGGTGAGATCTTGCATGGTGCCCCAGACCGAGGGAGATTGACCGTTATCTTGAACTTCTTCCATTTTCTAATAATTGCGCCAACAGTTGTTGCCTTCTCACCAAGCTGCCTATTGTCCTGTAGAACAGGAGGGCTTCTTAAAGAAAAACTAAGGTCTGTGAGAGCCGGAATTCTTACTGGTTGGTAGTTGATCAAATACTTATGTCATGCAATAAAATGCAAATTAATTATTTAAAAATCATACAATGTGATTTTCTGGATTTTTGTTTTAGATTCCGTCTCTCACAGTTGAAGAGTACCTATGATAAAAATTAACGACCTCTACATGCTTTGTAAGTAGGAAAACCTGCAAAATCGGCAGTGTATCAAATACTTGTTCTCCCCACTGTATATAAATAATGTTTTTGTGCTAATGTTTTGAGAACATTAAAGACCAGATGATAACAAAAGAACATTCTATTAATATTAGTGGAAGAACTTTTGTTTATAACTTTGAGCAAATCTTGCCAGAACATTAGCCAAAATTCTGAGAATGTTCCCTGTTAACATTCATGATTTCATGAATTCATATGCACATTATTTTGCAAAGCGTAAATTAGCTAATTAATTCTTTTTATCTTAATTACTTTTTTATTCTAAGCTATGCGAGACTTCTCATTCATTAGTTGCTATAGGTAAATAGAAAGGTGAGGGCACATTTACCATTGTAGCCTACGGCTGAAGATTCGGGTGGACACGTTTACAACAACGATGTACTAAAAACATTTTTTTTTATTCCTGTGCGTTTTTCACGTAGAGATAATGTCGTCAAAACGATCTGTTGACACGGATCTTCGAAAACTACTAAGAACGTGTTTTGTGCATGCCAGGCCAGTAATTGGCGATGGCATAAATGCGCCTATAGACTGAACACATAATACGCGCGAGCGTATTTTCACAAATTCACGGTTTTACGAATGCATATGTTTTTACTTGCACTTTGAAACTTGTTTGCAGGCCCCCAAAACTCTATCGTCAAGTAAATGAACGGCCAAAAGACATAAAAGGTTTTCAGTTTTTAGTTAAAAATGGTGTCATGTAAACAACCCCCCAGTCTTTCCAAAAGGTGATCGGGAGTTTTGCGACTAAAGGCCCATTCACACCAAGAACGATAACTTCGATAACGATAACTATAATAGCGTCCACACATCGCACGATATCGTTCTGTTTTTTCGAAGCGTGCTGCAGTTCTATCGTCTGCCGCTTTAAATGCTCACGCTTAAAAGAGGTAGATTTTGATTGGCTGACAAAGTTTATCGTTCATCAGAAGAATAACAAAAGTTGCGCTACTACAAACGTGTTTAAAATTATGACAATACATTAAAAAAATATGATAAGAAATACCAGTTGGAAATATCAGGAAGCTAAAGACACCGGAAGGTGGTTTAAAAATAAGGTGGATTGAATTACTGGATTTTGTCCGTGATTCACTGAATTACGGTAAGTGTTACTGAAAAAGAGAAAGGGATAGAAAAAGGGCGGTGCGATGTGGTATATTTAGGGGTCACAATAATGAGTGATGCTGTCAGTCCAACATCCTGGTCCCTCCAAAGGCCGTCTAACAGTCCTTTCCTCTTTCAAATTTGCTATTTAGATCTCACATCAACTGTAGCACTAAATAACAAGGAAAAAATGTCAGAATTTAGGGGAAGAGCTAAAAGATGAACACAATTGGCTGCTGGACAGAGGTGTGCTGACAGAGAACAACAAACTTTTGAATCCCTGGTGGTCACGAGTAAGAGGAAAATTTCACATCTGCAAGGCTGGATACTTTCCTCTGCTATTGACTTTGGAAAATTAGCACACTTTGGAGGCTTTGCTGAGGAGAAGTGGAATTTCAACCACTGACTTTCCCATGGTAATCTTTTTTGCGACCTCGGTCAAAGGTCAGCAGTCATGCTTCTGGTGTGTAATTTCATAAGCATTAGCGTATTTTTTGTTGTATTGTCGTTTCATTATTGTTAATGTCTGTGAATATATTTTTACGGTAGGCTACATGTTTTAAGGTTATTTTTTCACCTAAAAGGGCATAGCCTACTTTATAACACTCTGTGCATTAGGAATGTAAAAAAACAAATAGGAATGTGACAATGTGACTCTATTATTACCCACTGTGTTATTAGGACAGGCATTGGCCTCTGGGGCCAATAAGAATTGTTGTTTTTTGTGACAAATCCACGTAACAAGAGACATGGGTGGAATATATTGTCGCTGGCACCGTGAGCACAAGCTCCAGTTTCAGTTTGGGGAAATTATCAACACACCTTATGCTGTAAAATTATACCGTGATGATGGACGGCAGCCCTCGCCTGCTTTGTAGACCCCCCAATTATTATTGTTCGCGAGCTGGAGAACTTCAAAAGAGATGCCTGAGTGACGTCACCTCATGGTTCCACAATATTACAGAGAGAGAGAGCGAGAGAGAGAGCGAGCGCTATTATCCCTCACCTCGGACGATGAACAGAGTAGTTGAAGCAAAAGGAGCCTGAGAAAGTATTTTTTCATTGGTAAGTTGCGAAAATTCTTTTATTATTTAATAAATGTGCATGTTAGCAGATCCTTTGAATGCTGAATTTAACTACATAATAGGCAACAATAAACGCCTGATTCGATTATGACTTCAAATCTTTGTATGTTAAATGTGTAATAGCCTATATCTTTAAGTTTGACTATTGTGGAATTTGTGAACTAAGTTTAACTAAAGGTAGGCTAACTACTTTTTATGTCTCTTAATGTAGGATAGCTAGTTGTATATTTTTGACTTTTGTTTCTGCAGTCTATTAAGCAGCAATTATGCAGTTATTGTTGTGGGCTAACTGGATGACGATCAAATCAAATTCTTTTTTAAATAAATCAGACTTTAAAAGTAGGCTACTAAAAGATAAATATATGTTGCGTTTGTTTGATGAACTCATTTCTGATCTTTATATACATCTTGTCTTGTCATAAAATTGAAGGACCCTGTTGGAAATCTGTGGGACACAGGGGAACACCGTGAATAATGTGGATGTTACGCCATCTGCTGGTTTTTCTTATGCACATGATCATCGGAAGCTTTGCACAGCGATACTCCAATGGCTATTATTATCAGGACATTGTTAATGGAAATGGAAATGGAAATGGCAATGCAAATACGGAGAGTAAGTTGATTTATTTATGAGTTGCAAACCAGGTACCATGTTCCAAAAGCTAAAACTGCTATAAAGATTTTGTATTAGGCCTATTATTTCAAATTGTTTAACATTTGCCTAAATTCAGTGGAACTTGTATACATTTTTTTTTAAATAGGCTATATAGGCCTACATTTAGGATGGTTCATGCCATAGATAGATAGATAGATATTTAGGCCTAATCATTTAATGTGTTTTTTTATTAATTTTTTTAGTATACTTCCACAAGATCCGTCTTCACGTTGAATCTCCTGAGTCTTTTGTGTCAGCTGTTCAAGGCAGTAATGTCACGCTGCCCTGTCATTACCGCTACGAGCCCGCGCTCAGTGCGCCCCGCAGAACACGGGTCAAGTGGTTCTGGCTGCCCGTAAACGGCGGAGGGCAGGAACGTGACGTCATGGTGGCCATCGGCACACGTCACCGGAGTTACGGAGACTTCAAAGGACGCGTGCGGCTCCGCCGGAACGTCCCAGGCGATGCGTCCCTCGTCATCAACCCGATACAGTCCGACGATACCGGCCGTTACCGGTGTGAAATTATTGATGGTCTCGAGGACGAGAGCGTGACTGTACAGCTTAAGTTTCGAGGTGCGTCATGAGCTCAGTCCGCGTAACCTAAACAATATCATTTTATTTGATTATTTTGTACGATATTATTCTTTTTTAATTATGTTATATTTCTGATATTACAGTACAGTACAGTTTCTTCAGTGGTGCATTGTGCTCTTGTGCTCCACAGGTGTGGTGTTCCCCTACTTCTCCCCTAGGGGGCGCTATCTGATGAACTTTCATGAGGCTAAGGAGGCATGCGAGAAGCAAGATGCACACCTGGCTACCTTTGAGCAGCTCTTCGCTGCTTGGCAGGAAGGTCTGGACTGGTGTAACGCTGGGTGGCTTGTTGATGGGACGGCACAATATCCTGTCTCAGTGCCACGAGAGGCTTGTGGCGGCACTGACCTGGCACCTGGTGTGCGGAGCTATGGCGTTCGAGACAAAAGTCTGGACCGGTTTGATGCCTTCTGCTTCACCTCGTCCATTAGAGGTAATAATGTTTGTAGTATATTTACAAGTGGAGTTTTTATATAACACTGCATAAGTTCATCCAGTCTTGGTTTAGGCTACACGTGTTTCCATGGAATCTTTAACGATAAATGTTTAAAATTTCCTGTAGCTGTCCTTTCAACAGGTGTTTTATATTTTAAATCAGACAAAGATGATTAATAGTAAATTCCCCTCGGTTTATTGTAATTGTGGCTGCATAGCTCATTCTGGAAAAAATCCTATTTTATAACTGTAAGTTCAGGTTGACATATTGGGTCAACCTGCATGCCAACAAGGATTATTAATAAAATGGCCTTCTTCCCCATTTTAATCAGTCATGCATATGTTTTAAAGCTGTGTGCCTTATATGCCAGTTATATTTTGCTTCTGCAGTCTATCTGGGGTCAATTATTGGCATTCAATTCTGAGGTGAGGTCATATTTGTGTAAGTTACCAAATATGATGTGACAAGTTACCCTATGTCTTTTTTCAACTTCAGGAGAGGTCTACTTCTTGCAACATCCTATCCAACTAAATTTCACTGAAGCGGTGGAGGCCTGTCAGAACGATGGAGGTCACATTGCTAAAGTTGGCCAGTTATACGCAGCCTGGAGGTTTGTGGGATTTGACCAGTGTGATGCGGGCTGGTTGGCTGACGGTAGTGTACGTTACCCAATCGTCCAACCCAGGGTGAACTGTGGTACATCAGAACCAGGTGTGCGCAGCTTTGGCTTCCCTCCAAAGCATTTAAAACATGGCGTATATTGCTACAAAGTCCGCTGGTAAACTGTACAATTCATTTCAAATGTATAAACACTTCTGTGAAAACCACAATGAACAGTTTAGTACTTCTTTTTATACACTACTGATATTCAAATCATAATAACGTGTTTGCATTGTGTCTTGATTTGATTTGATCCTGGAATTCCCCAACAATATTATACTGTGTGGCAAAACTACATTCCCAGTGCTGATTTGGATATTTACATTTGAAAACTTGAAGGTTAAAACTAACTCGCTTTGTGTGGTTATACATTTCATTCAGCATGTAGTTCTACAATGTTTTCTTCAGGGTTAAAGGTTTTAAAAATTCTTTTATGATTTGATTTCTTGAATTATGTAGCATTTTAATGCAAAAAAAAATAATACAATCGCAGTTAGTCTGTGCCATCTGCTGGTATCACATTTGTATGCATGACTTCTTACTATCATATGAGACGTCGTCATCCGAAAAGCCAAATGTCTTGCCAATAAATAGTTTTTACCAACAAGTATTCTGTATGTGTTTACTTACAGCCATTTCAAATGTCCAGACCACCCTATAAATCACGTAGACAGGCAGACAAGGCCTGTTTGTGTTTTGGAATAAATCATCCTTGTCCCGTCCTCTGTATGGCATTTGGGTAGAATCTTATGCTGACCAACAGGGGGCGCGCTTAAATGAGTCAGCGGGATCGCGCAGAGAACTAAAACAAACAACAACTCTCTCAGTTAGAGCTAACCGCCGACCTCATTCATAACGGTGTCACTGTTTAACAAATATGGGAGAGGGTATGATTATCCCACCCTTTTTTCCACAGGATTCCAGGATGCTTTTGCGTCAAAGTTGTGCCTTATTTACACCTGCTTCCCAAACATGGATGAAGGGCGGGGGAGGCACATGAAAAGCCAGCAGTGTTCCTCAGTCTAGCTTTTTCACTCTGCTAACTGCACATAAAGATGCACAGTGTTAGGTAAGAGAGGTGTATTCATCAGCTTTTAGGATTTTCTTTTCCCTTGAGAAAATGTCATAGGCACGGTGTTGTTTGCCGTTTAATTGAGGTCTTGTGTGTTGAGTAATGTTGGGTATGTCCACATGAACTGTTTTGACCTGTGTCTCATCAGTACATTTATATTAAAGAAAGAAAAACACTGTCAGAAAAAAATGGCACAAAAGCTGTCTCTGGGATGATAGGTACCCTTTAAAAAAAGTTCTAATATGTAGCCTACTATTTGAGGTACTAATATGCACTCTTTAGGTACAAAGGTGTACCCCAGTGACTGCTTTTGTTTACTGGGTGTACCAAATTATGGTACACTCTGTCAGAGTGTAACATAATTAGGCCTATCACAATATATATCACAAAACAGACGTTTGTTAAATGATAAATCAAAAGATAAACAATGTTCAAAATGAAGACAAAAAATTATCTGGACACTTTCTTTTCTACCTTAACACCATTTTTTTTTTTTTAAATGTAATAATAAAAATGGCTTTGAGGTGAATTTGTTATAATTTGTTACAGGTGCCACTTGATTTTATATTTTCGAACACAATGCAATTTAGACATTTTTAAATGTAGGGCCTACTTGTCCAAATTTGGTGCCACTGTGTACATAATTCAGGGTTCCCACTGCTAATCTGAAAATATAACAAAATGTCAGCAACAAAAAAAATAGTCCTGAAAATGTAATAAATAAATACAATTATTTTGTATTGAAAAAATTGTATTTATATTGGCCATGTTTTTTTCAGTATCCAAAGAATAGTAATCATGAATGATTGGAAATGTCATGGAAAAGTTATGGAAATGCATTGTTCATGGTGTGGGAACCCTGTATAGAGTAAGCATTAATACATTAGGAAAAAACAACAACTTAAATGTTAGTAAGTATTTTTATGTTAGAATATTTTCCATCCCAGTTTAATATGCAGAAAATACTATAAGTTATTGGTAGTTTTATTTCCCAAAAAAAGTCTGAACACAGTGTGGCTCTGTTTGAGCATCTTGATCAGCCGGGCAACAGCAGCATTGGCTCGACCAATGGCAGGAATTTGGGGCGGGATTATCTGTTTGGCTGACCAATGACAGACGAATGGAATGTTTGTAAAAGCTGTTTGAAAACGGCCATTATTTTTGCTACTCGGTTTTTGTATTCCATTAGTTTCCATTGGTATTAAAAGAAAAACACCTTTATTCACACTCATTTAGTCTGTTTATTTCAGGGGTACAAGGACAGATATGAGCTCAGCATAGAGATGACAGTGACAGAGTGCAAAATGAGAGATGGATATTGCTGGGAACAGAAAGCAATTCCAGTGTCTTCACTCGCTGTATTGGAAACGATTGACTCTGTCAATCAAATGTTGTGGGGCACATTGGATTAATATGCTTTGTTTGATCATTAACTTTTTAACATTTTAGGACATTTCAAAATTCTTGTCTTGTTTTCTGATGCTTTATGCTCATTTGAATATGGATGCTTGTCTCTAGAGACATAAATTAGGTTGTTTGATATCTACTAAATTTAATTTATATTAGAGCTCAAGTCTGTTATGAAGGCCAAGACAAATCATTTGAACTTGTGAATTAATAAATTAAGTAAAAGCTAATGCATTGCACAACATGGAATAAGTGCCACAAGCAGCCATTCACTTCCTGTGACAGGAAGGTCACAAATATAATTTTATCATTACAGCTAATGTAGACAGGATATTATATATTTCTAGTCTGAGTAAACATTTGCAAGCTGACCTAGAATCACACCTAGAAGAAGCCGGGGAATTTCTCTTTCACAGTTTCACTGAGATACAACTAGATATTTAATAATAATAAAAAAAAGACACATCTTAATTGGAAGAATTTGAAATACTAATGCACTTAAATGTAATTGTCTCCAGCTGTGGTCATTAAAGCCTTTTGTCTTGTTCTGAACTTAAGTATTATCCAGGGGTACACAGACAATGTTACCTTTGTGCATCCTAATACACAGATGCTTTTGGACTTTGTCCCAATCACCACACTGTCTACCCTAAATAGTATGGCAGATAAGGTTGTTTTGCATCTCAAATCATAATATGCTGAAAATAGTATGCCAAAGGTGCCTGGATGGTACTCTATTTCTGGCAGATTTCTGAAGTGCATCTGTGCTTTATTTTTGGGCTAATATTGTTCACAACCCTTGTGTCCTCTTTTTAAATAACAAAAACAAGGTATGCAAGGCCAATCCTGCCACATGTAAATGTATGAACCTAAAAGTTAAGTTAAGGTAATTGTGTAGCTTCATCCTAATGCTTACATTCAAATGCAAACAATATGCAACAATACTAAACAATAAAAAAAAGATCCCAATACTGTTATTGTGTTTCTACATATTCGAAAATGTGCATTTTCCAATCACTGGTGAAGTACATTCTTTAAGTATGTAATAGGTGTATGCAAATTGGGATGCAGCAATGGACAGTTCTAGAGGCTATGTTTGGAATTGGATATTGCTGTACTACTTGTATGCAAATTGTATTGATGCTTCTCATATGCAAAGTAATGGGTCTTGTGACGATTCAATGCCTACTATTTCACTTACTTAAAAAAAAAAAAAATGTTGGCAGTATATAGTATACTGTGCCATATTCAGAAAGTAGTAAGCTAGTATTTAATTCTGAACAGCCACAAATCACAAATAATGGGAAAATGCTCACACAAGTAAGCAGTAGTGTCACTTTGTGGCCTGGAGGAAAATGCGCTAATGGTAAAGTAAATTCCTGTTTTTTAAGGTTTTATAAATGGCACTCTGTGCAATTCAGTCTATTCTTTATAGATTAGATCATCTCTTGTGACCTAGCATTTATGGGTTAGGGTAAAAAGCAGGAGAAATACAATCATAAAATGCCAAATAAATTGAAATGAACACAGATACCTTTTTTTTCTCTCCCCAAAACAACTTGTAAACCAATCAGCCAGACAGGCTAAATAAAGTTTGTCACTACATAAGGTTATTCCCTTGTCATTGAGATTTTCTTTTGAGTAAATAAGGCTTCTGTACAGATGATAACAGTCCTCTGGATTTATTAAAGTGTGTGTTTTTTGTCCTGTTTAGAGGACCTTCTTCCACGTCCGACTATTGACTGCCTCGGTAAGTTCCTTGAGGAATCTTTTCCGTAGCCTGTCGTTTGTTTTGCCTGTTGAAGTAGGTAAGAACATGGACACAAATATTTTGTTGACTTTTGAGTTGGAACTTTACTCCATAAAACATAACATACTAACCTTAACTTTTTTATCAAGCGTGTGTGGCATATACTAACCTCCTATGCATTCCACTTGAGGCTCCTCCCACTGACCATCAGGTAAGCAGTGCACTACAGAAAGGTGACGCTGTGTGAATCCGCTGTCACACTGGTATCGAATTATGGAGTTAACAGGGTAGCGATCTTTCCTGTTGCCTAACATCCTGGCATTCTTCACCTCAGGAGGTGTTGAACATGTGACTACAGTAAAAAGAGTAAAACAAAATAGCAAAAATACTTTTCCCTTCCTATTAAAACAAGGAATAGTAGTTCCCTTGCATTCACAATATCCATTGGTAATAAACATAACACAATGACTGTAATGTCATTAAATCGCTATTGTGATGTAGCTATTTAATGAGCTCACAGAGGTGATTAGGTGGGACTGACTTGGTGCTGAAGTTAATGTCTATCACCTCGTCTTACCAGGCCCACTCTTGCAGGTAAAAGGAAGATGATAGTTGCAAGGTACATCATTCCACTGGCCATCCTCATGCCATATCATTACAACACAGTCTTCTCCTGTGCTGAAGTAATTATCTGGCTGGTTGGGTCTCCAGTTTTCATATTCCTGCAGAGAAAGTAGCACTAGTTGAAACAATGACATACTGCAGATGCTTCAGATACTAGATGTCACTCAATTCTGAAAAAAAAAAAACTTAGAGAAAGTTAGCCTCACCAAAGGACTTCCATCTGTCCACCGAAACTGATTTTGTTCATCCCTGTCATTTAGTCCAATCCATTGATAGTCGTGAGCTTGAGCTAGTGGGTTTAGAAATGTATAAGTGCTTTCAAAAAGCAGGTACTTATCTTTAATAAGAAATCAAATTCAACTCACTTCTTACAAACTCTTGTTCTTGTTGGGAGGATATGCTAACCAGGTGAGAGTTTAGCTCTTGACAGTGCTGCTCAGCACTGGTCCAGGTCTCACTCTCATCAAAATGGATGTAACAGCTGCCCATAAACTCCATCCACCCCTCGGCACATCCCTGTATCGCTGACAACACAAAAAAAGCAATGAATTTCATATAGTTTTTATTATATGTTCTTTAAGGGTTGGCTAGTTACGCCTGACAGGCTGCGCTCCAACTCACAGGATCCCTGTGCAGTTTTTACTGCTCTCTATACACTGCACAGGGATATACCTGTGTACTTCACTAGGCAAAATGTGTTCCTTTCAAATACCCTAATAAGTCATCATCATAAACATGAACCCCCTAGGATTTATAATTTCATGTAAGATGTGTTGGAAGTAGTAAGTGTATGTGTAAGAAGTAAAAAGAGAGCAAAACAAAGGAAATAGAGATGGATGATTAAAACCTTCCATTGGTCACAACAGATGCAGTACATAACATGATATTACGTTTGTGGTATTTTAACTTACGTGTGGAGCAGTTTTCCCCACTAAATCCTGGATGACACAGACATACTGCAATGCCATCTTGTAGAGAGCATAAACCTTGACCACAGGGTTTTGTATCACAGTGGTTAGCAGAAGCTGCCAAAGATAGGTATATTCACTTTAATTTCCAAATGTTAATATGAAGGTTGTTGTACACTAGTTAAATAACAACAAAAGGATATTTTTGTTCAGTAATTACCATCAGTAACAGATGGCTCTTCCATAGCTTTTGATGTTTGTTGTGAAGCTGAAGGTGAAGTGGTGAATACAGTGGTGGGTGTTGTGGTGTTCAGAGATGACTGATCAGACACATCAAACACCTGTGTGGTGACATTAAGTTGCTCATTTCTTTCTGGTAGGAGATCATCTGCTTCATTGGGATTCCAGTAATCTTCATATAAAGTTCTATTAGAAAGAGATATGGAGATCTCCTCAACATATTGTGCTTGACTACTGCCCTCTCCACTGATCTCCACTGATCCACGACCCTGTTCTGGTCCAATGGTAGAACTAAATGTCAACTCAATGACCTCATTGTCTATTAGAATGACAATCTCTTCATCTTGTTTCTGAATGTGGCCAGACACCTCACCTGAGGGATGACTGGGATAACTTGAGGTTTCGAAAGCAGAGCCAGATCCTAATCCAGAGGCAGAACCAGACCCAAAGCCAGAAGCAGAGCCAGATCCAAATCCAGTGGCAGAACCAGACCCAAAGCCAGAAGCAGAGCCAGATCCAAATCCAGTGGCAGAACCAGATTCAAAGCCAGATCCAAAGTCGATTGCAGAGCCAGATCCAGAGGGAAAGCCAGAACCACTAACATCAGTCAAGTCAAATGGGTTAATACCAGACAACTCCTGTTCTCCAGATGGTCTTGAGGTCAGATCAATCATTTCTGTGTCTATAAATGACACACCTGACCCACTCGATTCCCAATCACTGAAGAATCCACTTGTTCCTGAACCGCTAATTCCACTGCTGAGTCCCGATGGAAGGCCACTAGCTCCACTTTGTTCTTGGAAGAGACCAGACTCCTCTCCAGATTCTTGGTCCCCTGATACTATTTCTGAAGTAATGATAGCACCACTACCACTGCCACTACCTTCTTTAGCCTCCGAAGCACTGCCTGAGGCAGAAGTCTGCCATATCAGTGTATCTGCACCTTCTTGAAACCTCACAAGGTGACCTGATCCCTCACCACTTTGGCCAGAACCTGATATGCTCCCACTGGGTATGCCACTCCCTGACATGTATCCGGAACTGGAATCAGGATCGCCTGATGCTGAGCCTGATCCAGATCCAGACAGGTCCACAATCAAGGGAGGGACAATTGGACGAACTGTAACACATATTACTGAAAGTGAGCATGCCTAAATATGACAATGATGCAGCATAAATTAGCAGTAGGAAGTGGAGAAATCAAATATATTTGATACCAGGTCTCAGCAGCTCTATTATGTCTGTCATGTTAAGATCCTTCTCCATCCTAGCATTCAACATATCCTCATCAAGGAGCAAAGACGGATTTGCTGAAAAATAAATAAGAATCTCCAAGATCAACACCCAGTCTTGTCTTTCATTGGAAACGTTTACATGCAGGCTTAAAAGTTGTTATTACCTTTGAAGCAATATGCATCATATCTGGAGTATGGGTTTGGGAAGCCTGTTTGGTTTGGTTCAGCATAAATAGTGTGGACTCCGGTCTTGTTTTCACCACAACCGAAGCCTGGGTTGCGGACAGGATAACGGACACTGCGATCAGCCAGCCAGCCAGGACTGCACTTGTGGAAACCCTGATTCCATGCTGCATATAGTTCTGCAGTTGAGGCTAGAGTAGAACCCAGTTTTCTGCAATGTGCAGCAGCTTCGTAGTAGGTGAAGCCTGCTAGTGAACTAACATGGAAGATCTCCCCTAAGGGATAAAGCCCAAACAGCAAGATTATAGACGATTAAATAGACAATATATGTCAATTGTGTTGTCTTGAATAAACTTGTACTCACCCTTTATTTGGTCCATGTAACAGTACACATCATAACGCTCATGTGCAGGCCTAACATTGTATGAGCGTACACCAGGGGCGTCCTCCTGATCTCCAGATAACTTCTTTCGAGGATACACGATTGGATACCTAAACACAATGTAGAATACTGTATATGGTGTCTGTCAACATGCCAGTATGTGAGCCAAGATTTTAGCTAATTCAGCAGAAACAAATGGATTTGGCACATAGGGCAGTACTTTGTGAAAAATATGTTCACCTGACAGTTTGGTCCTGTAGCCAACCTGCACTGTATTGATGAAGGCCAGCTTCATAAGCAGCCTGAAGGAGCTCAGGGGTGGCTATGACTGCTCCCAGCTTCTGACACGCCACTTGTGCTTCCTCAAAGGTGTAAGCATAACGCCTCGAGTCAGCGCGATAATGGAATACCACTCCCTTCGTTTCTAGGGTGAGGAAAGTTTTGGCCATATTTGATATTTGGGAACTATTTAAGTAAGGAGTTGCAAAACTCTGCTGTTTACTCATGGTATTAGGAAATGCATTGGAAATCAGTCGAGGCACCTGTAATTTTGTGCATGCAAATATTTGTTTTGTTTCATGTTATGTTGGTATAAGGTCCTTCAATGGTGTGTGTGATGCATTGGCATTTACAGTGCTAACGTTATGTGGCTATCTCACACATTGGATCCAGTTTAGTTTAGTTACCAGCAGTGACTTTGTCCTTGGCAATCTCAGATCCCAGATGAGGCAGAGCTTTGGCCACTTTGACGGCATCCTCCTCAACCTCAGTTATGTTGTAAGGTAGTGGTAGGGGACTTTCTATGCTTGTGGTGTTAAGAGGCTCATCTGTAACCAGTTGCCCACGGACCTCCCCTTCTGTGGTCACGTCTTCAGTATAGTCTGATGGGCTTGATGTGACTGTAGCCACACTGAACATGGAATCGGTGATAGTGTATATTTCAGGAAATGGTGAGGTCTTTGTTAAAACTTTATTTGCGTCTTCTGAAAAATAATTGACAATGTTTGTGAGAATTTACACTCATTTGAGTCATATCAGGACTTGGATCTGCTTGGATGCTCTATCTTTGCCTATTCTTTGCAACTGCATGGAAAAATATGTACAAGCTTTGGAATAAAACAATGGTGAGTTTCTATATAATATTGTTTCAATTCCTTTATTGATTTGATGATATGATTGATCTGGAATGTGTAAATGCATTTAAATGATAACAAACAAAAAACAAAAAATGCAATAAGCTAAAATTTGAAATACATTCTCTGTTCTTACCTTCATAACAGATTGCATCATAGCGTGAGTCTGGGTATGGATAACCAGTCTGATTTGGAAACAGGTAAACCGTTCGCACTCCCAAAAGCCCCCCACCACACTGGGGTCGAGCTATGTTAATGGGGTACCGCACACTCCTGTCTGCCAGCCAGCCAGCATTGCACACATCCATGCCAGTCTTCCATGCCAGGTACAGTTGCCCCGTGGTGGCTAATTGGGCTCCCAACTTGGCACACTGATCTTCAGCCTCTGCAAAGGTGAACTTCTCCACAGACATGGAGTAGAAAACCTTGCCTGGATGACGAGGAGAATCCATAAAGTAAAACATAGCAAAAACGAACCAACTAGATACATTACATTTTGGAAACACTGCCTGAGGTACCTGACATTTTTTCTGCAAAACAGTACACATCATAGGTCTCATTGATGTCTCGGACGCCGTATGTTCGTACCCCTGGAAAATTTTCTTTGTCTCCATAGCAAGGCTCCCTTGGCTCATGAATAGGATACCTATGGAGAATGAATGAGAGTTACTTTGTATTGATTGTGTATTGACTGCTTATAGTTTTTATTTATATAGTTATTAGATATTGACCTTTTACCTCACAGTTTGATCTGAAAGCCAGCCGGCATCACACTGATGGTACCCATCATCATAGGCAGCTTGCAGCTGTGCGGGAGTTGCAATAACAGCACTGTTCTGGATGCAGGCTGCTTTTGCCATATCAAATGTCAATGTATATCGGGTAGAAATTGCTCGGTAGTGAAACACAATACCTGTAAAAATTTGACCCATTTATTTAATTCTCACTTTCTGTTATTTATATATTTGATATATGTCCTTTATTTTGCCTGAGAAGTTTGAAAGTGCATTACCTTGAACTTGCATTCCCACTGAATCATAGTTATCTTCAATCCCCTGCATGACTTCACACCGGTAGGTGCCAGAGTCACTGGAGCGGAGTTCTGAGATCTCAATGGTAGCATCAGTTGGCACCATGGGGTAGTTTACCATATGAACCCGGTCCAAGTAGTCGGTCTGAACCTGCACCAAGCCACCAGTGGCAACCAGAATAAGGGATATTCTGCCCTTGATGATGTAGCTCCACTTAATACGGTGGGACAGTGGGGCGATGGTTGGGGCACCAGGGTCCTGGACAGTGTTGTCCTGAAAGTAGCAGGGTATGACCATGCTCCCGCCAAGTAGGGGGTGCAGTGGCTGTTCCACAGGGATACTCACACTGAGGGTTCTGTCCTGATCTGTACAACATAACTTTTTGAAATTCTCATTCACTTAAAATAAATAATACGTAGCCATACAAAATGCACCAAACATTCACCTACCAGCCATGTCTCCGAAAAATATCATGCCATAAATGGCATGGATGCATGCATACAGCAGAAGCCAAGTCAGAGACATGATTCACCTTAAAAAATACAGAAAAAGAGTAGGGTTTTTTTTCATGAATTCATACGGCACCATGCACATTTGGCTAATATTCAACAGTGATGCATTGAACTAAAGCCTCAACAGCCAGAACAAGATACACTGTCAGGAAAAAAAATTATCAAAACTTGTATAGTACTTTTAGGGGTACAACAGCTTGTCAATGGGGCAGTACCCTTAAAAACACAACTTTGTTTCTTATAATCCTAGAAGGTGCACATTAGTATTACCTTGGCTTAAGGTACTACTATGAACCCTTTAGGGGTAGATAAGATAGACAGATGTTTCTTTAAAGATACTGTCCCAGTGACAAGATGTTGTACCCCTAAAAGTACAAGTTTTGCTAATTTTTTTCTGAGCATGTATCCAGGGCACAATGAACTGAGCAAATCACTCAAGTCATTTCAAAGGGAGTTTCTCTGTTTCCGAGTCTTTACACGGCCTGACTGAGCTACTGTACTCTGGGTGGAAATTTGGAATAGATTGGAAACATGACGTCATTAATTCACTCTTCCATTTAAATGTCCACACATACACTCTTTCTCACTCTGTCTCACTCTGTCTCTCTCTAAAGAAGAATAGTTCACTGTTGTGCAACAGGAAGTGTTCTGAGCTTGGTAAGTTGAATTTTAATCAATGGCTACTGTCAAATCTGCCTGGGAAAAAAAACAAACAATATTTTCTTGTATGATATATAAATGCTACAGTTAAATTTGATAATGAGCACAGTGTATCATTTACCACTTTGCCTAAATTTTCCCTCTTGGCTGTTGTTCAGGTTTTCTGAATCAAGCTGTTTTAAATGCACTGAGTGACTGTAGGAGACCTCCATCCTGGCACGGCCCTGAAGCAGCTTTTTATCTCCCACCTCTAATGCCTTACTTCTGTTTTACTGGACTAGAACTAAGAACAAAAGACCACTTCCTATACAAGTAAATGAGACCTCGAACATGCTTTCACTGGTTTATCTTGCACTGAGAGACAAAAATCTGTAGTCGGTATAGCTTGGTCGTTTTTTTTTTTTTGTTAATTTATTTATTCTATTTCCAATAGATTCAGTATATTGAAAATATGTTTTTCAAACCACATACGCGAACACACACACACACACACACACACACACACACAAATAGGTTGTGTGAGGTGAGAAGCGCTACATTCAACATCTGCTTGATAGACGGAAATATGTTAACTCAGCTGTCTGAGGTGAGTCATGGAGGATCTCCTCTGTCATGAGGACAAGTTTACATTCTATTCCAGAGGAATAAATAACGTCCCACATTGAACGAATGATGACACTTATTTTTTGCAACCAAAATGGACTGTTTCAAGTCAGGATGTATAAAAACAACCGCATTTTATTAATATGAATACTTTTAATTACAAATGACTTCTTTATAAGTATATCTGCTTACTGGCTAGCTCCAGGCTAGCTCCAACTCTAGTCTTAAAAAAGTCTACTGTGTCCTGGCTTCTTTAAAATGACCAGTCACATGTGCCTTTAAAATGCCACTTCATGTCTACAGTTATATTCTTGTCTTGTCAAGCAGAGGTGGAGAGAGGACTTCCACAGTATCTCCATTCAGCCAGTGTGGTATGTTCTCTTCCCATCAGGCACAGGCCAATAAGCAGAGTTCTGTTCCTGCTGTGGTCTGCGCTCATGGACCCAGGCCTGCGTTAAAGCCAATGTAAACACTCCACTGTATTCCACAGGAGGCCCTAAATCACCAAACCCCCAAGAGAGCCACAGAACCAGAACACTGTCCACATTCAACACACAGAGTGGCAGGTAAGCAAGCCTAGTACTGTAATATGGTACAGTGAAAGTATGTCATGTTCATACATGAACATACTACATACAGTAAAAGCTATCGGCAAGCGGTTGGGTCATAGATCACAACTATTATGCACACTTGCAATCAATTTAGAAAGGTAGCTTCACCTACGACACACCTTGCCCAGCCTTATCAGGAGAATTTTACATGCAATATGAAAAGTTAGAAATAATATCTAATCTTTAAAATGCAAATTATAAAACAGCAACAACCATGTTACCTTGAAATTGTATAAAAAAAGATACAAAGGGCATTGCACCCAAAAACCCAAACCTCAATGTAATTACTTCGACAAAATTAATGAAAAAGTAGATGCTGGTTAAATATTAATATATATTAAGAAAATATAATAGATATAGCCATATCATTTTATCATTCTAATCACATGCTTTAAATTTGAATATTAATAAAATAATGGAATTTGAGAAGTAATTAATAAAACTGTACCTAATACTAACCTTAATAGACAAATAAATACATAAAAAAATAAAAAAAATTGCTGTGCATACATATATCAAATAATGCATTTACTGTATAAACTCAAACTTTAAGCTATATCAATATTAACAACTATAAATAATTTTTTTTTAAAACTTACCAAACTAGTATTGTCCCTTCTTGCTTGTCTTAGTTGTTCTTTGCTGTGTCTTTGTCTCTTGCATTAATCTGTTGGGAAATTTCTAAATTCCGGTGTTTTTGGACTGCTTGCCTTCCCTGGGTGAGTCAGGAGCAGAAAGGGCTCTAATTCAAATTGGGCACAAGTTTAGCAAAGTGAGTTGGAGAGAGAGACAGAAAATGGTAGAAGGAGGCAGAAAAGTGGGAGTGGGGACTATTGAGTGCCCCTGAGTGGCATGTTGAATTTTCAAATCACAACTTTAGGGGAGACTGCGGTTGATAGGCTAGAGGATTTGATTGGCACAGGATTCAGTTCTGGGCCATAATAGGATGTTATGATCATTGGTTAAACATTTAAAAGTTCAAAATCTCTCAAAGATAGGATATAACAGTTATAACAAAATTAAGTAAATATTTATTGACATTGAGTGTGTCTGGGTTTTTCATTTTTATTTAATTTAATTTTCATTTGCACTTACACTTTAAAAAAAGGCTTAGGTTTAAAACAACCATTTCTGGGTTATTTGGCAACCCAAATGCTGGTGAAATTTTGGACAGAACACATGCTGGGTTATTTTGACCCAGCTTGTTGGGTTTTATACATTAACCAATTCTCTGGGTTATAACAGTGCCGGGTCAATCAACCTGATATTGAACGTTTTTCATTTTAAATAATAAAAATGCACTCTAAAAACAATGTTATATATAATACAGGACAGGGAAAAATCCTATAAAATATTTTTTTATTCAGTGACAAGTCAATAGTAAGGAAGTGTAATTTGATAGGAAAACACTGTAATACAACCTTTAACTTTATTCTGGAAGTTTCCACTCAGGATGTTTTCTGAACACAAAATGACCATTGACAAATTTATCCAGTTTTAACCGGTTTGGCACAGACTACCCACCATCACATTGACCCAGCGCTGAATAGGTATGTGAGGGGGTTCATCATTTGTATTGACAATAAACATTACCCAGCCGCTGACTTATTAAAAATAACTCAAGAAAATTTTCGTTTCATCAGACATAATCAACAATGAATGAAAATGGTTCCAGTGAACCCCAGTTTCCACATAACCATCATAAAGTTTCATACCAGTATTTAAGATAACCACTAATATTTGTCTTATTTGTCAACAGTTTATGAGTCTCTCTTCATCATCAGGTGGGCGTGAATATGATGACTCTACTGTGGAAATATATGTCTAAGCTTCAGTTTCCTGTGTAGTAC
The DNA here is from genome assembly GCF_964197995.2 of Scardinius erythrophthalmus. Taxonomy (NCBI): domain Eukaryota; kingdom Metazoa; phylum Chordata; class Actinopteri; order Cypriniformes; family Leuciscidae; genus Scardinius; species Scardinius erythrophthalmus. Next base: position 14,455,848 of record NC_138244.1, read on the forward strand.
AGGTTTTATAGCTCTATTGCGGGCCTTTGGAGTGGTATATTTAGGGAAACTGCAAAAAGCTTGCAAGAATCTCTCAACCAAATATCAGTCTGCGTCTGATGGTGCTGGAATTTCACAGTTCAAACTTTAAAGTGCTGACTCACCAACTTTTTCTGCAAGTTTTTGAAGTGTGATATACTCTCGTATCCTTATATGGGAAGAAACTTCCTTTGGCCAATAGGCATTTTATATTCTTCACATACCCAACCAAGTTGATTATCTTGGTTACTGCAACTGAACTTGCTCGCTATGGCGCATAAATTCAATAAAACAATGTGACTGAATCCAGCACCCATACTTAGGTTATATATGGTCAGAAATGGGAAATGATATTGTTTTAAACCCATGAACCCTGTCACAGGCAGTGTGATAAGACTAGCTATGTTAGAGAAAACTCTACAACGGCCAACATTTCAGACATTTAACAGAGCAGAGTAGAAGTTACGTAATTGCTTGGATACACTTTGAATATTTTCTTCAGACATCTACAAATTGCCATAGGAAACATTTCCCACAGGTACTTTCTACAGCCACATCTATAATGTCCTAAGAATGGACCTACAATGCCCTGGTACACCTCATTACATGCAACATATACAAAACCTGCAATTTATTCACTTGTGTGAACTATAAACCATGTGTGTAAAATAAAAACTTAATTACCTGGAAAACCCCGGAGGGGTCAAACGAAAATATATTGTGTCTGGTCACACAAACTGTGCTTGTTGATTCTCATACTAGCACATTGTTGCTACTTTACGAATCTAACAACCTTAGAGGTCTCGCGAGTGACCGCTCAGGTTTATTTCTAAATATATTCCATAAGTCAGTGAATTGCAGGTATTGTCTGGGCTTAGGGGTGAAAAGTTGACCCTTATAACGTGCTTAGTTTATAACTGTTGTAGTTTAGTGAAGTTTGATGGGGTGGAGGGTGGGGGAGTTCATTAGGGACAGGATTTCACACACCCCTGGGGACTAGTTAACAGTTATGAACAGGTAAAGTGGTGACATCATCTAAATTGCAATATCAATATATGTGCTGTACTGCAGGTTTTGCTCTGGAATGTGTACTGTCATTTGGAGTTGGATAACTATTATTTTTTATTATTTTATAAATTAAATAATTTAGAATTATTTTTGTGATGGTAAAGCTGAATTTCCAGCATCATTACACCAGTCTTCAGTGTCACATGATCCTTGAGAAATCAGTCTATGCTGATTTGCTGCTCAAAAAGCTTTTGTGTATTATTATCAATGTTGGAAACAGTTGTACTTCTTAATATTTTTGTGAAAAGCTTTAAAAGATGTCATTCAGACCATCATGACACAGTATTTTATTGTTGGATCCCTGTAGGAGCCCTGATCGCAAATCGGCATGTTTGCTCTCTAAAACGAAAACGAGAAACACATATTCATCAGAGTGAATTTTGCAGACCAACATGTGGAAGGGATGGAAAACAGTTGCGTTTTCTTTCAGGTGACAAATTTCAGGCCTGTCAAGGACTGCTGATGCTTCAGTTTTTGTTTGGGATGAGGGTCATCATGGGATAGAAACATTTTGTTCACAAAACACTGAAATATGGCTTAGAACTTCTACATCTGTTCTAATTGTGTTGCATGATATATGTAGCTCATTTACTACATTTTATGAATATGTCATATAAGTAATTACGTAAAATAAATTGCTACATTAATGAGCATATTTTGTTCTAGATGTTCCCTGAGGATCGTTTGAAATATTATGAGGGTCCAGTACTGTTTTTGAGAAAGGCGGCATAAAGGACACCGTGTAAGAGGTAAAGTGTACTAATAGCCTCTACATTGGTCATAAAATGAAGAGATACACTGTTTTAAATCATGTCACGATAACGTAAGACCTCGACTAACCACCAAACCTAATAATTGTGTAATCTCTTTATGACTAATTCTTGTTCTTTGGTCATGTGCCAATGCACTTACTGGCTTATATTCGCATATAGCTCCTGGCGAATGAATAACGGAAACAGAGGATTCATAGTGCAAAAATATACTTGATGTCTGCTTCATGTCTTAATTTGGCTGCCCTGAAAATGTCCTGAACATTTTTGAAACGTTTAGAGACCTTATAATGGTTGATTCATAGTCATCAGTGTTCTGACATCTCAAGCTAAAAAAAAAAGATTATATTTTAAATGATTCATTATTATGTGTGTGTTGATTGGAAACACCCCTTTTTTTACTATGGTGAACTGATTGACGTGATCAATTGTAATCGCATGCTGTAGTGAGTCACACACACCTGATTGTCCTCTTTGACCCAAACTCTCATCACTCACCCCAATTTGATGCAGGGCCTGGATTTGAACAAGCTCGCATTGACTCGCTTCCCATTTCGCCAGCTCAACAGGGTATTGACACAGCTTTTCGGCGTCCGTTAAGGGGGGGGAAAGCAGTCTTTTTACTGGGTTTCATTTAAATGAATGGAGGTATTATGGAGATGTCACAGCAACGGACCCCTACTGATGTATATGAGCTTTCAGTGGCCAACTGACGGGTTACAGAGAGGTTATTTTTTAAACGAATGTATTAATATATTAATTAAAGTGACATTTATGCATGAAGTCATATTTAAGATTAAAATGATTTCCTAAGCTAATTGCTTGGGATTTACACAAATAATTTTATTTATTTATTTATTTATTTATTTATTATTATTTATTCGTTTCAAATTTATTTAATTTCTTATTTGATTTAATTATTAGAAATAATATATATAGAGTAAAAATGGCTAATGGGCATTTATATTTACATTTGCAAAATGTACAGAGTCATATAGGCCTACTTCTACATTACATTTTCATTTTACATAATAAACTATGAAGTTTAAATATTGTATTTTTTTAAGTAGTTGTTGTTTTCACAATTTTTATAATAATATAAACCACTCTATTTTAGACTCAATTATCCTATATATATTTTTTGGAACAATATCTAATGTGAAAAGCACTAAATACTTGTCCGTGTTTCAATTACCATTTCATTTTTTATTTTTCCATAAGAGACACGTATCTATGGCATCAGAACATTGTCTGGACTCTGTCTGAGACTTCAGTTCACTTCAGTGGAGCCAGAGCTCTCTTAGTCTGGGAATCATGATCTCAAGCAGTAGGGCTGTGTGTGTGTGTGTGTGTGTTTGTGTGTGTGTTTTTCCTATTAATTTGAATGAACATTGATACTCTGTAATACTTCAGAACATAAAAAGACTATCATGTCCCAGCATATACAGTAGCTGAACATGTTAAATTAAATTAAAATAAGACATTAAGACATGTCTTTAAGCTAAATTCAAACTGCTTTGGATTTTGTAACAGATATTTAAAAATTGCCATTCAAAATACGACCTGGGAATAGAATGAAACCTAATTATTTTTGTGGTAACACAAACATGTACATGTACTTACTATAGTAATAACAGTAAATTATGCATAATTACATGTAACTAACCCTAAACCAAACCCTAACCCTAACCGTAACTCTAAGTACATGCAGTTAGTTAATATTACTCAGTACTTATTTGAGTAACAATGTAACTACGTCACCTTAAAATATAGTGTAACCCTTTTTGTTGAAGGTCAATTCACCATTGGTTCCCTCAGCTATTTCTAATGGGTTTTATGACTACAAACTGAACAGCTATATGTTTGCTATAGCTAATTTAATGTTTTTGCATATGATAACATACAGTAGGATCATGATAATTGTAAGCATAGATATATATATAGATCCTCATAAGGGTCCGTTTCAATGGGCCGCTATACGTAAGCCGTCGGCCATATTGGAGCAGTCAGTGAACATTCGAGAGCAAGTTGACTGAGGGTCTGCAACCATAGTTAGATTCATGAATATCTATATCTGCAATAGACTTCAGCAGATGATTTATTGTAGAACCATATGCTACCATATGGTTGTAAGTAACATATTGTACCATGGTGACTAATAGTAGCCCTGTTTTATTGTAGTAAGCATTTGTAAATGGTAAGTTTAAGGGTGAGACTTGAGTATCAGTGTGATTTAAAACATAAAAAGGCCTCTAAATTATCAACATGATCAAAACTTTGCTGAAAAACCACAAACTACTACATGTCTGATTAGTACGTAGGTCATACTTTTTTGGTATTATTTCCTATGTCAGGCCTTACAGGGTTAAAGGGTTACTTCAGGATTTAGCATTAAGCTTTGTATTAGTAGAAAACCTGTAGTATTTTCGAATTACCATGCTTTCCCCCCTCATATCCCCCTGAGAGGAGAGATTTATGTATTTTTTTGTCTGGAAAAAATCCTCCGATGACGCAAAATTCGTCATTTTGCGTCATCGGAGGATTTTCTGGCCAGAGGCTAAAGACTACAGCCAGTAGATGGCGTTGTTCCGCATGTTTTCAACCCGCCCATACAGGGTGGGATCTCACTCACAGAATGTACACAGTATCAGCCGTCTTTCTTTGGAAGCTAAGCTAGCATGCTCTTGTTCTGTGGAGAAAGCTGAATAATAGGAGAAAGCTGAGTAAGTAGGGGTTACCATCTTCCTTTTCCCGGACTTGTCCGGCGGGCGAGACTGTTAAAAATGTCCGGGATTCGGCTTTTGCGTTCTGCGGTCGCCATTCATTGTTTACATGCACACCTCTCGTTTCAATCTAACTGAATTAATTCCGATCGGTGAATCTGACTGTAGTGTTTACATGAACGCTAAACATGTGATCGGTTGATGTGCGTTTTAACATTGCTAAGAAAATTCCCGCTCCTCCGTGAGAGATGCGAGACCCGGCGCGTCTCAGTAATGAAGCCACCGGCCTCGCGCCGCTCTCCCGCGGCCGTCAGCCTCGTCCTGCTCGCCACAGTAAACATGATGAATGGCGACTGTAGAACGCAAAAGCCGAATCCCGGACATTTTGGGTCTCTAAATCCCTGGCAAACTCATCACTTACATAGGCTAGCCTTGTTGTTTTCAACTGTGCTCTCTAACCGGTAGGCGTGGCCTTCTAAGGCAGCGAAGCAAGTGCATTCTGGGAGTTGTTGTCTTTCATCCACATAAGCCAAAAATACATTTTCTGGCTTTTCTCAGTCTAGAAAGCTCCAAATTCAAAAATTTCTCCACATTTCTTCTACTTAAATGACCTATTTTAAATACACATTCATCTTCCCAGAGGTGAAGTATCCCTTTAAAGGATAGGGGTTAAACAAAGGCTGTTGTTTCGCCCGTCCTGTAGGAGGCAGTCATCCGTGAGAAGTGTCCGTGTCCCGGAGCACGAAAGACGGCGCTTTTCTGTCAAATGTTTTCTGAAGGTAAATTCACGCTGCGAAGCTAGTTTCACATTGACAGCAGACGAGGAAGTCAAACACTGTCCGCGACCGAGTTCCTCTTACAAGCAAGTGAGTATCCTTCAGTATAGAGCATTACATGCTGCAGTCGTTTATGTTTATTGTTACTAAAGTTTATGTTTGTAGACATATTCTGCTGCTTGAGTTTATATGAAGTCGGTTGAGTGATGGAGCGCTGCAACACTTGTTTGACTTTTCATTCGATGCGATGAGAGGAGGATGTTGTGTTCATAATTCTGTTTTGCCCTATATAATCACTAATTCAGTGTGCATAACTCACTTTTTTCGTATATCTTGTCTTTTTACTCGTCATTATGTTTTATTGCACAGAAACAGATGCATAAGAGCTGTCTGTTATGAGGTGTAGTGTGCTTCGACTTCTTTTCCTCATTGGTCCATCACAGCATGGCTGTGGTCTCCGTGCTCCCTGGCCTCTTGTGACTACTTTTAACTGGCAGTGTTAAAATGCAGCCATCAGTGTGACAGCTGCAGATCTCAGTCTCCAAACTATGTTGATCATGCTTTGCTTTTGCATGGCATGCTTATTTATTGTGGTTAGTTAGATTAGTACTGTATGTGCCAGTTGCATGCCTGGGACACTGAAAAGTGTCCTGAAAATGGTAACAAATCTCAGTTAATGGCCAAAGAAACACTTAAATGGATAGTTCATCCAAAAATGAGAATAGCTTCCTGTCTTCTGTGGGATATAGGATATTATCAAAGTTGCTCTTTTTTCGTATCGTGATTCAGAGAAGAAAGTCATATGGGTTTGGAATGACAGGAGGGTGAGTAAATGATGAAAAAAAATTTCATTTTTGGATGGAATGAATGGGCTGTTGTGATTTGCCACATGCTCATAGTTTGATCCTACTCCCAGCATGTTTAATTTTTTCTTGTAGCATTATAGGATAGCAAGGATTCTTACCATAGACTGGTAATGGTTAACTTGCTAGTTAATTATATACCATTTTGGACCAGTTGGGCAATTTAGCACTCTTCATTTCTGCAACTCCAAGCAAATTAGCTTGTTTCTCAATTTTTACTACATTATTAATAAGTTGCGCAATTATTAATAATTCCAGTAAAGCATTCACTTTAATACATGCACATTGTTGCACTTCATTTGCATCAAGAACAAATGCAAACATTCGTAACTTTAAGTAAATAGATAAATTGCATTTTTCAAAATGTTAAACGGTTCTGCTAAAGTCTTTAACATTTGTTATATTTGTCACCAAAATATTCATAACTTTAAATAAATATTTTTTTTCCTCCAAGAAAATGACTTGGTTATATTTAGATGAATAAATCATATAGTCACGTTTTTGCACTGCTGCTTTTATCTTCTATATCTCAATGATAAATCATTTATGACAGAAATAACCATTATAACCAGTCATAATAAAAGCAATTTATAGGATATGATCTCAAAGGTCATTGGCTCTCTCTGCAAGTGTCTACTGGACTCCTAGATTCATCATCAGAGGATCACATTGGCATGTTAAAATGTTCTGGCCTCTGATTTGTTTCCTATGACGTAAGACGGAAATTGGCACTGGGTCAGATTGTCTTTATTGGGAGATGAGAGGGTCTGTGGCTCTTACCATTGGAAAAAGCGTAATGGCTAATTTGGATGACGTGAGGCACCTCAGCCTATCATATAATGGCTAGCGTTCAGAGTTTTGCGTTCGTCTTGTGAATAAATGGTCTATATTTGGTGTTGTTTCGCTAGTAAGCTATAGAAAGAATACATTTATTTATTAAAATCTTTATATATTGTTTAACTTTATTAATTAAAAAACGTTATTAGGCTTACACAGCAGTCATACATCATTACAATTCAAGTTAATTTATTTCTTGAAATCTGGAAACCATAGAGAGAACACGTCATTATTTTATTTATTTTTTCATTAAAATGCAATAGAATACAATATTTATTAATAAATTTATTAATTTTCTCCTTTTTTTATTAAAATGCATTATATCAGCATCATAGTGCATGGCAGTCATAGTCATTTGAGTCTTTTTATAATTGGTAAAACCCAAAAATACAAAGAAAGAAAACATCGATATTGTTTATTTTCTTTAGACAATATAATGCAATATCACTCAATATTACATAATGCCTATTATTAAATACTACTACACATTTGCTGGTGGTAATGCTGTAAATGACTTCTACCTGTCACTTCATTCCCTAATCCCTACTTTGCCTTCTCTCATAAAATAACATTTTTATCAAGGTAAAATCGACATATTAGTTCCCAACGAAAGGATTGTTTAGTGTAAAACATGTTGAAGATTAGCGAACAGGCTGTTGATTCATTAGCCTAAATGATAAGCTATTTCCTCACAAAGGAAAATCCGGAGCGTTAACTTTAGCTGTTATGCTTTTTTGGCTGAAGGTTGCAGGCTTGCCTTCCAGTGGCTTTGACTGAGTTACTCTGATTTGGAAACAACAGATGCCTTAAAGAGACAGTTCACCCCAAAATGAAAATTCTGTCGTAGGGCTGTCAAACGATTAATCGCGATTAATCGCATCCAAAATAAAAGTTTGTGTTTACATAATTTATGTCTGTGTACGGAGTATAATTATTTTTTATATATAAATACACACACATGCATATATATATTTAAGAAAATGTGTTATTTATATATAAAATATTTATATATAATATAAATGATATAATATAAATATATATACACAGTATATACATGCAAATATTTCTTAAATATATACATGCATGTGTGTGTATTTATATATAGAAAATAATTATACACCGTACACACACATGTATTATGTAAAAACAAACTTTTATTTTGGATGCGATTAATCGCGATTAATCGTTTGACAGCCCTATTCTGTCGCCATTTAGTCATCATGGTTATTTTGTTCCAAACCTGTTTGTCTTTTTCTTCTGTGATCATTTTGGTCAAAATAATCGTAATTTGGAATTTACATACTGTTTCATCTCTAGTTTGGCCCCTATTGACTTGTATGAACAATTTTTTTTTCTAAATATCTTAATTTTTTATAAAAAAATGCATGCAGGTTTTAACAACGAGAGAGGCAGTAAATACCACCAAAATTTCAGACCACCCCGACACAGTAACATAAACTCAACCAATGACACGTGTTTGGGGCGGAGCTTTCTGATTGTCTGACCAATAGCAGATAGGGGTGTGTTCAGAAGCATTTTTTGCAATTCCAGAAATGCCTTCAAAGGCCATAGAGATGTAAACATAATGAAATCTGTTCACTTAAGGATGAAAAATGAATAAACATAGTAGACATTTACATAGTATGTGGTATTCAACATGCACTTAAACACTTACTTACTTTGACATGTTTGCATAACACGAAATCTAGATTGCACAACAGAAGAAGGGAGAAATGACGAATGCATTTTACATTATCCAAGGGTGTTTTTGCAAGCATTTATTATTATCTCGTTTTGTTTTCTGATCAACGTTGTGTCCGTTAAGGTGTTCACATTTTTTTCAAAAGGCTTAGGCCTATATCTTCATATTATCTTGTAAGGATAGTGTACTCTTGTTCCTTTGTTGATTTAGCTGTAAGTGATAGTAACATTATTTATGAGTTTATTTATCTCTGTGTGTGTTTTGCTTGACCCTGGGTCGCTGTAGACGGCTTCCTCTCAACTTAATGTTCCCTGTCAACACGTCCATAGCGTGATGAGTTATCTTTGGAAGCCACAGGCCTCAGCATTTGATCCAAGTCTCACCCCTCCCCCAGATTCACCTCTGCCAGGGGCCTGTGGCTATTATTGGGCCCTAAGTCACATGCAAAGTGTTTGGTATTTGAAGTTTGTAGTATTCTTAAAAAGTGCAAAATATGACAGAGGAACACATTAAATTCATATATGGATGGCTTGTTGGGAGGTTGTACATTGTGTAAAACTAGCCCACGGATAGTTTGGATTGAACTACAGCGCACTGTTTGTTTAGAGGGATAGCTAGCATGGCGTGTATCAGCATGGTAAGGAAATATGATATGAAACAGCATACGTATCCAACAGTGCATTCTTTTCCTTGCAGTCAGCATACTTGGAAGTGTGGCATCGCTTTGTAAATTGTAGGCTAAGTGTAACTGTAAGACTTGTTTAGTTTAACTACTTAAGAATTTTTATTAGCATTATTAGTGGCACTTGCTAAGCCAAACATTACTTTTATTATTCCGGAATCCATATGCACTAGGGCAGGGGTGGGCAAACTTTTTGGCTCAAGGGCCACACTGGGTTTTAAAAATTTGACAGAGGGCCAGCCCAGTAGCAGATTATGAAGCACGATCTCATGAAAGTGCGTATCTATACCACAAATTTTAATTTCTCGTGCCATTTATACGGCAAAAAGGTTTTTTTTTTTTTGTTTGTTTTTTTTTTTTTTTTGCGTGCATGCTACACACTGTAAACCCCTTGGTTAGGATTAGGGGTGTGGAGTGCGTGCCTATTACACGCCATAAAGTGCATATCATATGCACGCGAAAACATATTATGCACTACAAATACAATTCGTGGTATTCGCACTTTCATAAGATCGGGCTGAGCAAACAGACAACGTTGTGGCAATGTCTGTGCGAAATTCAACAACTGAGAGACGACATTCTGACAATAATTTTTTTTATGCTAGATATCCCCCATTTAGCATGTTATGTTTTGATGTTAATTTTTAAAGATGTTAGATAATTATAGCCTATACTTTTTAAATATTGTTTATCCTTATTATTATTTAATGGCCTAACAGTAAATTAGAAACAAAACATCTGCAAGTGTACACTTAGAAGAGTAACAATTACAGGTTACGTTAATTCAACTTTATTAAAACTGAATGGCAATTTGCACTTCCAAAAGTCATACATTTGTGGGAATAAACAAATATACAAATTTATTTTAAGAATAATAAAATAAAATATAAAAGGCAAAGGGAGATCAGAACATTTAATGAAAAAAAAAAAACGGGTTCTGTAGGCTACATGGCAGACAGGGGAGCGTAGTCAAAAGCCGGACGATAAAGGTCGGTAAACGGAATCGGGCAGGATACTTCCACAAATCCAGAGGAGCAAAGAAACTAAATAGCAGACAAATCAAAGGAAAAACTAAGGTGTGCACGCGGTTACCAAACATTTTTTTTCTCATTGAGTTTCCAAAAAAGGAAAAAACATTAACGTGCAACAAGTCTATGCGCTTAAGTCGCTGTCTGTTTGGTTTCCATAGTGTATATATATATATAACGCAAAGTATTGCAAGAAAAAAGGCAAAATTAATGCGATCTTAAGACAATTTTTTTAAATACTCGGCGGGCCGGATTAAACAGCCTAACGGGCCGCATGTGGCCCGCGGGCCGTAGTTTGCCCACCCCTGCACTAGGGACAAGACACGTAGCAATGCACTGACCTAAAAAATTTTGTCCTAAAAATTAAAACATCGATGGCCGGTTTCACAGACAAGGCTTAAGCTAGTTCCAGTCTAAAATGCATGTTTAAACTGAAAGCAACTTGTTTTGTCTCAAGATGCACACCAGTAATGTTTTTTTTTTTCTTTGGCATGTTTATAAAATCTACTTCAATGTCTCAAGGCCTTATCCTGGCTTAATCTAGCCTAAGCCTTGTTTGTGAAACCAGGTCATTATTTTACTCACTCTTTCAATGTAATTTTAGATCAAACATCTGCAAAATTAATACATATTCAAGAAAATGTGGTAAAGGTACATGCAGTTAATGCAATAGTTAACATGAAATAATAAAGAATAGTAATTTTTAATTTCTGCATATACCCGTGGTATGAATTAAATGTTGTATAATTTAACATTTGTTGTATATTGTAAATGAATAGAATAGAAAGTAGAATAGAAAGTACAAAAGAACAGCATTTATTTGAAATCGATCTTTTGTAACTTTTAACTTGAAGTATTACAATTATTTATTTCAAAAACAATCTTACTGACTCTAAATTTTTTTAACTGTTGTGCATAAGTATATGAACTTATAGTGTGTGTTGGATCTTACTTTACTGCAGGTAGGAGCAGGAAGAGATTTTGTGAGAGAAATTAATAAATTTGCATAAATTCAAAATGTTCCTGGTTTTGGAAGGATGACACCAAATCTGTAAGGATTAAACACACCATCATTGAAGACACTTCTGGAGCCTCATCCAACTGAATTACACACCTCATCTAATGTTTCCACCACTGAGCTTCAGCACAAGATGGTGTGCTGGGAATTTGACTGTTTGACAGAGACTCGACAGAAATGTCAAAGTCAAGCGGACAGGGGATGTCCAACAGCGGACTCCCCCAGTTCCTGATTGGAAGTGAGGGTGGTGAAAGCAGAGAACTGGATGACAAAGACATGAGGAACATCTCAGGGCCTTACGGAGAGGATGAGGAGGAGGATCAGGTACGGAATTGCCCAGGGATCAATGATATTCTTATTCATGGGATCTTTTCATGGATATAAGCATTTGTGATGATCATGTGATGTCTACTTTTATTAGGCAGAGCGTCAGATCGTGGTGGGGATCTGCTCCATGATGAAGAAATCAAATTCCAAACCAATGACTGAGATTATGGAGAGGCTCTGTAAATTTGAGTACATCACCGTGGTCATTTTTTCAGAGGAGGTTATACTCAATGAACCGGTGGAGAAGTGGCCGTTGTGTGACTGCCTCATTTCCTTCCATTCCAAAGGTATCTGAAATCACACACAGTTTCACTTGCACTTTTACTCTCTTGAAGTCTTGATGTGCCATATTGTCTTGTATTATTAATGCTGCCTTCAAAACATGTCACAATGATTGTATTTATTAGATTAGTACATCATGAAGTCACTTTTACCAATTGGAAACTCTTTGAGCCCTGGCTTTTAAAATTGGTTTGTGTGTCAAATGAGGGAAGTGAAATTATGGCGCAACTGTTAACTGTATAATTTAGTTTGAAAAGTGTGGGGCCAGTAAGATTTTTTATTTTTTTTCTAATACTTTTATTCTTCAAGGATGCATTACATTGACACAAAGTAAACTCATTTTTAATAAATAAAAATGATTTTTGTTTCAAATAAATGCTATTGTTCAAAATTTGTTCATCAAAGAATCCTGCAAAAATGCCTAACATTTTCCACAAAGTTTTTAACATTTATAATAATAAACATTTGTTAAGCAACAAATCAACATATTAGAATGATTTCTGAAAGATCATGTGATGATGCTGAAAATTCAGCTTTGCCATCACAGGAGTAAAATATATTAAAATAGAAAACCGTTATTATGTTGGCGTAAGAATACTGATATTCTAGAAAGAATAAAATTCTGTTGCTTCTAACCTGAGTGATAATCTTATGTGTAAATATAGCCGAAATTACAGCGACTGTTATTTTGTCAAACAGCGTCTCGATTATTAATTAGGATTTTAATGCAGAGCATCAGCTTGGAAGTGACTACTGGTCTTAATGGGCTATGTTTCAGTCACAAATTAATATTCGTCCTATTGTCTGACAACAGAAACTGATAAATAAATAGATGAAAAGTTTTATTTGGCATTTGGCTGTATTAAAATACATAATGTGAGCGCAAAGAAGCAAACAAATGAAAAGGGCTGACACTAGACAGAATGCAAATGCGACGTGTGATGACATCATGGATATGCTAATTTGCGTATGACTTTATCTAGCGACATTTAGCGACTTTTTGAACAGGCTTTAGCTGGCAACAGGAAACAAACCTGGAAAGAGACGTGAGGATTTGGGGAGAAAAACAAAATGTCCGAATTATTAATGGGATATATCATAAATTAAATCGGGAGAGCAGACCACAAATGCGCAGTATATGTTGTCCTTTGGAATACAAAGGAAAAAAGAAAATAACTAGGAGGAAAAGAATGAAGTGACTGAAAAGAGCTCTTGCCATAGATAGTCTTTTTATACCATGCAACATTAAAATAGCAATTTTTTTTTTCTCATCTTGAAGGATTTCCCCTTGACAAAGCAGTGGGTTATGCCAAACTAAGAAACCCCCTCCTTATCAATGACCTCAACATGCAGTATTTCATTCAAGACAGGTGTGGTAAATCTTCCTCTGAAAATAATATTGATATAAGCTAACCCCGTTTGAAGAGTTGACTGAGACATAACTATATGCTCATGGCTTTAGGAGGGAAGTTTACAGGATTCTACAGGAAGAAGGCATTGACCTTCCACGCTATGCAGTGTTGAACAGGGACCCTGACAGGCCAGAGGGTAAAGGTTATTTACCTTTGTCATCATTTTATATACATACATCACCTTAATATATTCACTGTCATGTTGTTCCAAACCCATATGCTGTCATTTTGACTTTGCAACATCAGAGTGCAACCTGGTGGAGAGCGAGGACCATGTGGAAGTGAATGGGGAAGTGTTTCATAAACCTTTTGTGGAGAAGCCTGTCTCCGCCGAGGACCACAATGTCTACATCTATTACCCAACCTCGGCCGGTGGGGGCAGCCAGCGTCTCTTTAGAAAGGTACACAACTGCTAACTTTTAATAACTTTAGATTTGTTTGGTCTGGAGCTCATACCGTCTTCTATAGATTGGCAGTCGGAGCAGTGTGTATTCTCCTGAAAGTACTGTTCGTAAGACTGGATCTTACATCTACGAGGAGTTCATGCCAACAGATGGCACAGATGTTAAGGTACCTAAGTTTCTCATGTCTAAACATCATGTGGTGGCTGGATAGTTTGTTTATTCCTGATGGATGTTGTAGGTTTACACAGTAGGGCCTGATTATGCTCACGCCGAGGCCCGTAAATCTCCTGCTCTGGATGGGAAAGTAGAGAGAGACAGTGAGGGGAAGGAGATCCGCTATCCTGTGATGCTAACCGCAATGGAGAAGCTCGTGGCCAGAAAAGTGTGTCTTGCGTTTAAGGTAAGCCTCGCAAAAGAAAAACCAAGTGTTTTGTCAGTAGCTAAAGGTTAAGAATGATAATGAATGAGTTTTTTGTTTCATAACGTCTTTCCAACCCAGCAAACAGTGTGTGGTTTTGACCTCCTCCGAGCAAATGGCCACTCTTTTGTTTGTGACGTTAATGGCTTCAGCTTTGTAAAGAACTCCATGAAGTACTATGATGATTGTGCCAAAGTTCTGGGGTAGGTGAAGCCCTGTTGCTGCCTTCTTGTCTGTGGTAACTCGAAAATCGAATTTTCCAACTATATAACCACATAATATAAAAAAAAATCGCCTTTTCTTTGAAAGTCAACACATGATCATCAAACAAACATTTCTTTTTCTGAACTAAGCTTTGAATTTAAAAAGCATCTCTGCTGAAAAAACATCTTAAACCAGTCTAAACTTGTTTGCTGGTCTCCCAGCATGGTAAGGCTGGTCTGTTGACTGGATTTGGGGAGGGGTTTGGGTACTTTTCAGCTGAGCTCAGCTCATATCTAAACCAGCTAAATACTTGGCAGGCTGGAAGTTAAGGCCAGCTTTATACTTTATGTATATAGCGCTTTATACAATACTGATTGTTTCAAAGCAGCTTCACGGTAACAAGAAAATAACAGTATTAATGTTGAAAAGTTCTTCAGTTATGAATCGAACATGTTTCAGCTGTTTAAGGGATAGTTCACCCAAATATGAAAATTCTGTCATCATTTACTCACCCTCAAGTTGTTCCAAACCAGTATGAATGTCTTTATTCTGCTGAACACAAATGAAGATATTTGTAAGAATGTTGGTAACCAAGCAGATCTCGGGCCCCATTGACTTCCATAGTATTTTTTTTTCCTACTGTGATAGTCAATGGGGCCAGAGATTTGTTTGGTTACCAACATTCTTCAAAATATCTGTTATGTTCAGCAGAACTAAGAAATGTATATAGGTTTGGAACAACTTGAGGGTGAGTAAATGATGACAGAATTTTCATTTTTGGGTGAACTATCCCTTTAAAGGTGCATTGCGCAAGTCTCTGAGTTTTTGCAGTACTATGCCCCCTCTGGCGACAAGCGAAACTGCAACACTGCAACTGAACGCGCATGACGTCACGCCCAGTCTCAAATTCCGACCCGAATCCCTCTTATTTATTTTACTGTACAGGATTATAGAGGCAATCACAGTGATCAGAGAAGGGCTCATTCAGCCCATCAGGCTATTGTTTAAGCATGTATGGGTTAGAAAAACGGGTATTTTTAACATGAAATGTTGCGCAATGCACCTTTAAGCAGCTCTAAAGAAGACAATAGTGTCATTATTCAGCTCAATTTAGTTTATTTATTCTAAATTGTTAACTGAATTCAGTCTAGTTTAATAATAGTGCAATAAGGTTAATTCAGCTATAAGCAGCTCTAATGAAAGGAATAGTGTCGTTGTTCAGCTGAGATGTACTCATTCCTATCTTATAAGATAATTTCTGGTTATTTTTAGCTCATATTTGATGCATTTCCCTCAGGAACATGGTGATGCGAGAGCTGGCTCCTCAGTTTCACATTCCCTGGTCCATCCCCATGGAAGCAGAGGACATCCCTATTGTCCCGACTACCTCAGGAACCATGTGGGTTGCCACTCTTGTCCTAAGGATATATTTCTCTTTCCCGTTTGTGGAGTCTGGATTATTAAAACCAATTAGGTAGAACTATACGCTTACTATGAGTGTCATTGCTTTTAAAATGGGATATGTCATCTCTTGTCTGAAGGATGGAGCTTCGTTGTGTTATTGCTGTAATTCGTCATGGTGACCGTACGCCCAAACAGAAGATGAAGATGGAGGTCAGGAACGCCTTGTAAGTGACAGATTCTAATAGGCTGCTTTCACACCACGATTAAATACAGTTTTCACTCTTGTTCTGAGTGGCCTGTTCACACCAAGAACGATTTATTATAACGATTATAACTTATAACGATAACTATATTAGCATAGCATCCACACCAATGCACAGTAACGTTCTGTTTATTATAATATTTATTATATTTTCTTTTGTGGTCTGCCACTTTAAATACTCAAGCTCTTTAAAGCATGATTGATTCTGATTGGCTCAATGTTTTTTATCATTAACAAAAAAAATATATTGTTATCATAGTTATCGTCCTTGTTGTGAATGGACCAAAGATATATCTATGATTGAACAATTTTATTTTCTGGTTATGACCGATCCCATTTCTCTTAGGTTTTTTGAATTGTTTGAAAAATACGGTGGCTATAAGTCCGGAAAACTCAAGCTGAAGAAACCAAAACAGCTCCAGGTGGGTCTGTTTTGATCTACACATTTAATTTATTTCTATGACAAGTGCAAGCCATTTTACACAATGTTTGTTTCAGAACAGGCTTGCCTGCAGCCTTATGATTTATTTTCTTTAAGGCCTGAAATTTGCACCACTGAGTCAAACAGGATTGAGCTGGCTTTTTTAAAGAGAGATGTAGTGTTGTTATGTCTGGAATGCTGCAGCCATGAGACTCATTAGGGTGTCATGCACATGTGCATCTGCTGTTGGGTTTTGTGTGAAAATATACCATGTGGTCAATTGATTTAGGTCTAGGCCTATTTGATCCTATCATAACAATCCATTAAGAAACTGTAATACATCCAGAACTCAGCCATCCAGGTAGTAACAACTGTTTGCCTAAATATTTCCGCTGTACTTTATCAATTACTCTGACTTCCCATACAGGCACGTAATGAGTTTAAAACTTTGATTTTAACATTTTTCAGCTGTGATGTTTTACAGGAAGTGCTGGATATTGCTCGTCAGCTGTTGGCGGAACTGGTCCTACATAATGATTGTGAAATCGAGGAGAAGAAATCCAAACTAGAACAGCTGAAGACGGTTCTGGAGATGTGAGTAAACTGTTCAAAAGTATAATACTGATTTACCCAACCCTCCGTTTCCAACTTTGTGAGATGGTGGAAAGCTACTGTACTCACAATATCATCTCCTCTCGATCCATTTCTAAAACATGTTGGATTCTTTCTGTCTTCTATTTACTCCTCTGAAGATTCCCACTTCTCTTGCACAAGGTCTGGCCAAATATTTAATAATTTCCAAACATAGTCATCAGTAAAGTACAATTACATCAGTTTCCATGCAGAATCTGCACAAATGTTTGCATATTTTATACACGGTTTTATCAGTTTAGGTAAAATAGAAAAGAATGAAAGGAAGAATTGTTTACTTTTGAATTAAAAAATGTTATATAAAGTAGGGGCTGGTAACAAGTGAAGAAGTTTAAATGAATTTGCTTTGCAGAGATCTTTTGAATAGAATATGATTACGTGCAAACCTAGTCAGACTTAATTTCGTTGTTAAACTTGCATTGCTATTCTGTCTTTTAGTCTTGAGCTTCGTGGATTCTTATGTCAGGAAAATAATTTGATATTTCATGAACAGCTGACTGTATGTAACTGACTGTAGTGTGACCTTGACTCATTTGCTTCCTTAGTTGTCCTCATATGGATGAGTTTCTTAACTCCATTCCTTTTCTCTCTCTTCTCCTCTCTCTGTGTCCCTCTTTGTGTCCTGGCCGGTCTCTCCATAGGGAATCCAGTCTGAATGATAATCAGTGCGCACCCTCATATCCCCTGTCTCTTTAGAATCAGGCAAAGTGGATCCTAACCCTCATTAACCTGAGATCTTGTCCAAATTACTGACACTTTAATGAGGGCTCCAAAAATTGACAGTACCTTGGAGATGAAACTCTTTTGCAATTCTGTGTGGCATCTGCATGCCATTTTGAAAGTGTTTCTAATCCCTGACGATCCCTCACTTCCTCCTCCCTCCTCACTGAACTCAAATGAGGGACCTAATCAACACATTATCGGTTGTTCAGGGTCATAGATTAACTAGGAAACAGGTGCTTGGGGAAGTGCTTTGCTTTGGTATGATTAAATGTAATGCAGTGGAGCAAATTGTGGCAAATTCACTCGAGTTGGTTTCTGGCCAATGAGATTAAAAAGAACACCTTTAGACCAGGTTTAGACCAAGTTGTATCATATGTGACCCTGGATCGCAAAACCAGTCACAAGGGTCAATTTTCTGAAATTGAGATTTATACATCATCTGAGAGTTGAATAAATAAGCTTTCCGTTGATGTATGGTTTGTTAGGATAGGACAATATTTGGCCGAGAGACATTGAGAATATCGCCTATATCCAGACAATTGTATGGGCACATTTGATCATTTCAATGTATTCTTTCTGGATAAAAGTATTAATTTCTTTTAATATAATTTCTTTTTTTACGGACCCCAAACTTTTGAACAGTAGTATATTGATGCATATGAATGATTTATATAAAAATCTATTTTTAAAAAATATATATAATTCAATTGTAGACTAGAGACCAACCATCCAGAATTCTCCACTCTCTGCTGTATTGTGTAACTTAAAAAACGTGGCACTGTTGCAGAAGCCACGTTTTATTCCTCCCAAAGCCTGTCATTCCTGTAGAGACAGCCCTGGTATGGCACAGATTAACCCCTGCCAGCTTGGGAAGGTCACTCAGATACATGTTTCCAGAAACATGGGGGCACAGAGCACCTGCTAGCGGTTTGAGCCCAGTGCTATGTCTGATGTGTGCTGTCTGTGTTGTTCAGTGGGAGAATGCTTATAAAGAGGGGCTGGTATGTTCATGTCCCCCTGCCCCATGTATTGTCTTTCAGGTATGGCCATTTCTCTGGCATCAACAGGAAGGTGCAGCTGACTTACCTGCCAAATGGACAGCCCAAAGCATCCAGTGAGGAGGAAGGTGAGTGTGTTTAATACATGCGTTTTAATATATGTTACCTTGATGTTGTATAACGTTTGACCTCTGAACCTATGGCAGACTCTCTGAAGGAGGGTCCATCTCTACTGCTGGTGTTGAAGTGGGGTGGTGAGCTGACCCCAGCAGGTAGAGTTCAAGCTGAGGAGCTGGGACGAGCCTTCCGCTGCATGTACCCTGGTGGACAAGGTATAACACTACGCCTGCATCAGCCGGAAAGCTTTACTAATAAACAGGATACAAATACTATAGATCCAAATACTATTTTGAAAATGAAGTCACACTTAACAGTAAGAAAACCACTTGGTTTGATATATTTAACACAATGACATTCAGACATATTTTAGTGCTACTTAAGTGTCTATATGCTTTTCTGTCAGAACCACTACTGTTAAATATTATTAACAAACAGTTTGGTTTAGCGGTACGGTTCTGTTCTGGGCAAGAACTTTCCGCCCATCCATGCAGCCTAGCATGGACAAGAGCAGGGCGCGCAGCGATAATGAATGTATTACAGAGATCATTAACATTCTTAATGACAATACATTTAAGTAGCAACATACAACAAGATAAATGACAGTCTGATTTAAAGAGTAATATCAGAAACCAGTTGGCTCCTGAGCAACGCGATAAAGCTCCTGATAATACTGAATGGTGCCTAATATATGGATGCTGTGATGGGTGTTGTATTCCTATAGGTAGACATGGATCAGCTGAGAGTCAAGCTTGACTGAAGTGACCTACCAGAACTAATGTGACGCTTGATCTTGAAATCTGTGATGTTACTAACCAAGAATTAAGATTTTAAGATTTTCTTTAATCCAGTCCAAGTTGTTTGCAGGAGCAGTTGTTTTGGGAGCTCTGTGCTCCCTTTGCAGGAGATCATGATAAATTAGATACCATGGCAAGATATTGTGTTAGGCTTTGTGCCTGTTTTAAGGTAGTGGGGCAATGATGCTGTTTGGCAAAGCTTGTATACAGGAAACCTGTTTTAACCTGTTTGTTCAGTGGGCTTGGCGAACAAAAGCATGTAAGGGCAGGACTCGACGAGGAATGAATACTTTTTTTACCTTTAACTTTTAGTACAGCAACAGCAAATACCTCTTAGCTGTGGATTCTTTCCTGTGAAGTTCAGTTATTTTCCTCGGACCTCAAATTCGAGTCCATATTTGCACACTGCACCAACTGGATGTAACTCATTAAATGTGAGAGTTCACAGACTAACAAGGTCAAACCATTTTTTCTAATTTCACTGAGGCTGCGTTCAGACTGCAGGTAAATGTAGCCCAATTTTTTTTGCTCATATGTGTCTCAGATCTGTTTTTGTCATGACAGTGTGAACAGCATAAACCACATGGAATCTGATCTTTTCAATTCCGATTTTGGAACACTTCCATACGTGGTCCTAAATCCGAGACAGGTCAGATGTTTTGCAATGCGACCTCAGTTTAAATAGCCATATCGGAATTCATTCAACTTTTTTTCATGTCACTCTAGAGCAACATTCGTCACAATTCTGCGCTCATGGGAGTCACTTCAAAGATTTTACATACTCAAAGTTATCAGTATTGTTTCATCAGTGAAGGACAGTGATCTGTCAGAACTTATAAGCATTTACAGTGACCGCTCGATATACAAGCAAAACATGAGGGCTCGTATCATGTGTTTAAAAACTCTGCTCTCTTTTTTTCTCTTAGTTTTTTATATGGCCTGCGCATATATTTGCTGGCTTCTGTGGCAGATCACGCTATAAATAAACTTACTTAATGTCCTCCGTGTATGGACTTTAATGTCCTCTTCTGTATGACATCATGCTGTATGTCATCTTTTTTATTCTTCTTTTGCGCATTCAGGTCAGTCCAGGACAATGATCTCTTCACACTGGAATCTGATATTGGACACATTTGAAACAACAATGTGAACAGCTACACCAAATAAATGGGATCTGAGCAATACATTGGAATTTAGCATTAGGCTTGCAGTGTGAACGTAGCCTGAGTCAGCAGTATCTTGCACTACTGGTTAATATGCTGTTCTTTACCTTCAATTGATAACTAGACAGCTGCAGGTCTCTCGGCTGTGAGTCCCCTATTGACAGTGGTAAGAAGAGCTTTTGGATTTGTGTGTGGTCTTGATATTGGGTTAATGCATTGTTTGCCCCATTTATCATTTTAATTCATTGACATCTATCTCATTTAACTAATCCGATCACAGTAACATTCCATGCTTTGCTTTTGCCACTGATTGTGTGGAAGATTCCATGATATGGACATTGGTTGTACTCGGACATACTTAGACAGTGTTTTTTTTTTTTTTTCAGCATGATCTGAAGTCTACACATTTTTTCTACACAACTTTTTCCCCATAATTTGTTTGGTGATATCCGTACAACCTTTTCTTAGACTACTGTTTCATTATTTGAACAATCTATGACTTACCGGTAAGTGGTAGTATTGTGGTAGCATCAATTTCAAGTTTATCTCCTAAATCTCATGCAAAAAACAGTTGTTTGCTTTTTGTCAGCACTTTGGTAGAAAAAGATTTTTCAAATAGTTTAAATTCTCTCTTTTCTATGTAAGCCTGTTTCTACCACGTAAGAAAAAAACATGTCTTGGCAAATCATAATTATGTCATATTTATGAGATAAAAGTCAAAATAATGAGATAAAAAGGCATCATTATGACAAACGTTTGAAATTATGACGAAAATTTAAATTATTATATGCCATAATTGTGACAGTCAAAATTCTAAATTATGAGATAATGCAGAATCATGACAATCAAGTCAAAATTGTCAAAGAGTTTAGGTCAGAGTTTAGGTCATAATAAAACTTGAATTTATGAGATATAAAGACATAAAACATTATTTTCGTCACAATTTTGACTTTTTATCTCATTAGGATTTAGTATCTAATTATGATTTACCAAAGCATGATTTTTATATCCTATGTGGCGGAAATGGGCTTCTATTTAAGGCTGCATACACACAGGACAGAGCACATTGTGCTCCTTAAAATGTGTTAAAAATGTAATGCTCTTAGTGTAGTGACTAAATATCTTTATATGACACAAAAAAACAACAACATGGATGAACGGCAAGAAAGCATCCTGTGTGAATGGCCTCAAAAATCAATTTAACTGTCAGATAGTTTGTCAGGAGGCCCTTCTGTTCTCGCAAATGGACATTCTGGAATCTTAAATCAGAGTTCTGTTTGCCACTTGAGTGGGAAGCACCTAAACCCGTATTGCCAGTTGCTTTCAATAGTGTGGATTTATTGAAATGCATGAAATGAGATTTTGAGTTTTGTGGAGAAAATCTTCAGCCAGTTGATTGTACATCACTTTAGTTTATACTGTACGTACTGTAGGTTTTTAAACAGTGGTTCTGTATTATGAATTTGTGTCCCTTTTCTTTTCCAGGATACGCACATACGTCTGGGGTTTTGTTCTTGTGATCATTGTTATTTCAAGGATTGCTTCTCTGTGCTTTTGCAGGAGACTATGCCGGCTTCCCCGGTTGTGGCCTTCTCCGTTTGCACAGCACTTACCGCCATGACCTTAAAATCTACGCCTCTGATGAAGGTCGTGTGCAGATGACAGCAGCGGCATTCGCAAAGGTTTGCTTGGGTTTTGTCTGCAGGGATATGTTGGTATTACATAATGCTTTTAGATGGGATTGATGTAAACTGCTTTATTTTTTATTTATTTTTGTTTTCTTTTAATCTTTTATTTACTTGAATAAAAAAATGCACTTTAATACTTTTTTTAAAGCTTTATTATAATTTTATAGTGTATATAAATGATCATTAGGTGCATCTTACATTTTTTTTATAGAATATTTAAACTTTCTTATTATTTCCAGGTTTAAATACAAGTTTTAATCTCAGAGTTTTTATGTAATCTCACACTTTGTCCCCTACTGGTCATTTCACACATTAATTTACAATACATTTTTACGTCTGGCTGTGTTCAGGGTCTGTTAGCACTGGAAGGAGAGTTGACTCCAATCCTCGTTCAGATGGTGAAGAGTGCCAACATGAACGGACTGCTGGACAGTGACAGCGACTCTCTCACTGACTGTCAGCAGAGAGTCAAAGCTCGATTACATGAGATCATGCAGAAGAACAAAGACTTCAGTGAGGAGGACTACAACAAGGTGAAGAAAGTCCCAACTGCTTACTTAAAAATAGCTCATTATCTCTGTATAACTAAACTAGCTCTAAATGTGTCCTGTCTCTTTAAGTTGGCTCCAACAGGCAGCCCATCTTTGGTAAACTCCATGAGGGTAATTGTCAATCCAGTCAAGACTTGTGACCAGGTTCACACCCTCATTAAAAGCCTTACTTGCCAAATCTGTAAAAGGCTGGAAGACCCCAAATCTGCAGGTTGGAGCTCTTTGTCTTCTTATAAGAAGTCTTGAATGTTAAAAGTGCATTCTGAGTGTTACAGTATTGTAATTGCTCGACTGTAAATATTCAAAATATTAAATAATCAAATGTTAAACAATTTAATATTAAATTATAATTATCAATGTAAAATGAAAATTCTGTCATCATTTACTCACCCTCAAGTTGTTCCAAACCTGTATGAATTTATTTCTTCTGCTGAACACAAAAGAAGATATTTGAAAGAATATGGGTAAACAAAGAGTTGGTTACCGACATTCTTCAAAATATTCGTTCCAGCAGAAGAAAGACATTTATACAGGTTTGGAACGACTTGAGGGTGAGTAAATGATGACAGAATTTTCCTTTTTGGGTAAACTATCCCTTAAATGTCTGTGATATTCCCAGACCTGCAGCTGTACCACAGCGAGACTCTGGAGCTCATGCTGCAGCGCTGGTCCAAACTGGAGCGTGACTTCCGCATGAAAAATTGCCGCTATGACATCAGTAAGATCCCGGACATTTACGACTGTGTGAAATATGACACCCAGCACAACAGTACTCTGAGTTTGGAGGACACCCTGGAGCTTTTCCGTCTGTCCAGAGCACTCGCGGACATCATCATCCCCCAGGTAGAGGAATCGATATACAACAGTGTTTGTTTATTTAACTTTCATCTTCTTGTTACCTGCACGCACACTGTCTTTTAGGAGTATGGAATCACTAAAGCGGAGAAGCTAGACATCGCTAGTGCCTATTGTCTGCCTCTGGTCAAGAAGATTCAGCTGGATCTTCAGAGGACTCATGAGGACGAGGCCGTCAACAAGCTGCATCCACTGTGAGTCTCTGTACTGGGGCACAACGCCAAACTTTCTGACAGTGTGAAGGCTAAATCACATTATACATCCTGTTTAATGTGCCAAATTATTATTAGTACATTTCACTTTGGTGTATTTTTTCCTGTGAATTTTGAAAGTAGGCATCCATGCATGGTTTCAGGGCTAATATTATCCACAATGCTGTGTAAGAGGAGGGGTTTGCGACTGCGTTGTCTGATGCAAACAGTGTTCACTTGCACAGTTTTTGCTTCTTTATTTGTTTCATTCATAGTTCATGTTTTGTTGTTCGTCATGCCATATTTATTACATGTTGTCCATTTTACGTTCACTAAAATGGTAAAATAGTACAGTTTTTTTTGTCAAAAAAAATAACATTTTGTTTTTTATTGACAATAATATGTAACTTTTTTTTTTAAAGATGTAAACATATTTCAGACTTCAGCAAAATAAAACAAATTTTCCAACATTTGGAGAAATGTATAAATAAATATATTATTTTCATTATTGTTGATATTGATGTTTACAGCTTTTTAGTCAGTTATTGTATTTAGATTTGATTGTATTTCAAACCAGACCTAGTTATCCAAAATTTTGAAAAATGTACATTTATTTATTTACTGTCAGTATTGTTGATTAATATTAATGCAATTATATACAGTGGTAGATACTATGCGATACAATTGTTGTTCATTTAGTGCCGACTTTTGACATAGCTGGTCCTTATATTGACGTACTTAGTACATTTAAATCTTCTACTTTACCGTCACAAGTGTGGTATGTACTCCTGATGGTTTCAGTTGTTGTTTATTGTATGACCTCACATTGTTGTAGAAGCTCTGAAGACTCAGCCGTGACCTATAGAACCTGTGAGTGATCAGATTGTGTATTTCATCCCTTTTGGTGGTTCAGGTACTCGCGGGGAGTGATGTCTCCGGGTCGGCACGTTCGAACCCGACTCTATTTCACCAGCGAGAGCCACGTACACTCCCTGCTTAGCATCTTCCGCTACGGAGGCCTGTTAGACGTGAGTGAGCGATCATCAGACACGCACATTACTCCCAGCATCATGTTTAATGCAGGTTACTACTGTTTATCTCATCTGTGTCTGTTTAGGAACAAAAAGATGAACAGTGGAAGCAGGCTATGGACTACCTCAGCGCCGTGACTGAACTCAACTATATGACACAGATTGTTATTATGCTGTATGAGGACAATAACAAGGTACGAGATGTGGCCACATCAGCCGTTTGTGCCCAGTTTCTATTCTTGCTTTATTTGCTGACATTTGTATCTGTAGGACCCTTCCTCAGAGGAACGTTTTCACGTGGAGTTGCACTTTAGCCCAGGAGTTAAGGGGTGCAAGGATGAGGATAATGCACCAATGGGTTTCGGCTTCCGGCCCGCCTCGTCAGAGGTCTGTGTGTTTCACTCGGCTTAAGAATTACGTATATTTATTTTGGACTATATTACTCTGCTAAACCTTGGATTTTATATACAACTGTCTTAAGAAATATTGACAATATTAATGTGCTGGACCGCTTCCAACTATCCCATTTCATATGTAATAGAACCACGAGAAGCAGACAAACCAAGGCAGTCTTGAAGACCTTTCCCAAGATGAGCCCGACAGAGCCGTACTGACTGAGCCAATCAATATTCAGAGGAAGTCACCACTTATACGCAACCGCAAGGCTGGATCTATGGAGGTACAGTACGCATTTGAAGTATTTTAGGGCTATAAAAGTTAAATGTTTTAGATAATATTTTAACAATTTGTCTTAACAATATAATTATTTAACTTTGGAAACAATTATTTAATTATTTGTCAATTATTTAAAAAAAAATCATAAAATTGTATATTTTTTCAAACTATAGTTTGAGGTCAGTAAGAGTTAAAAAAAAAAGATATTAATACTTTTATTCATCAAGGATACCTTCAATTGAGCTACAGTGACAGTAAAAACATTTATAATGTCAAAAAAAAGATTTATATTTTAAATAAATGCTGTTATATATATTTTTTACTTTCTACTCAAAGAATCCAGAAAAATGTATGACTGTTTTCACAAAAAAAAGTTAAGTAGCACAACTGTTTTCAACATTGATTATACATTAATAAGAAATGTTTCTTGAGCACCAGATCAGCATATTAGAATGATTTCCCCCCTTGCACGGCCCTGTATATATAGTCTAATTATATGATTCTTGGTATCAAAATTTGAAACTCCCTGGTCTAACTTAAAAATGTAAAAAAAATGAACAAGCTGAATTTACATAGAAAGAAGATGTGCTTTTTTAAAATGTGTGTCCATATGCCTTTGTTTTCCTCCCTTTGCAGGCTCTTTCAGAGAGCAACACTTCTTCTCGTGGACTGGCGTATCGTATCTTGCCGTCGTCTTCTCGTCAGTCCCCTGAGATCAAACCCAGCGGGCTAGGTGAGAATTACGGTTCATTTGTGTTGTTTTCATGTTGAATATTTCTCCTGTCATCAGTTTAATTGGAGAAACCTTTCAACTTCTCAGAAGTGACATGGTGTAGTCGACCGTTAAAGGCGCTTGTTTCTGTTTATCACCAATGACATCGTTCAAGGACCCTGCCATGCCCACTGCGTCAGAAATGTGTCCATGCTGCCAGTAGTGGTCTAAATATGGCTAATGGCAGGACTCTCTCTGCTATTCTTGTCTATACTTATATCTATCTTCAAAGAACTTTTACAAGGCAACAGTGCACACTGTTTCCCAGGTTTGGTTGCACCTTACTAAAGACTTACGGCATGATTTGCAAGTCACTATTTTATATCTAAGTGCATGTTGCATCTGGCATGTCTTACATGTAGGCTTTTAAACAAATGCTGTTTTATCAGTGCTGCCCGAAGGTAGAGATGTCCTTTTGAACCTTTAGAGACACATACCTACTCAAATTACATTTTGTCAGTTTCACCCTCCTGCACTGGCAATATATTTATGTTCCCAGCAGAAGACCAGCAGTTTAACTGGGTTTTGTTTGCAAAGGACGTCTGTGCACCTGGAAATAAGCTTAGAGGATGGTTCAACCAAAAATGAATGTCAAAATGGGTCAATGACAAATAAGAGTGCCAAGAAGAAAATAATCTAGTTTACTCATTTTGATTTCAAATGGTTTTGTAAAACTTAAAAAAAAAACTTTTCAAGAAGTTCAAATTTAAGTACTTAATAATTTACTTAAAAAAAGGCATAAATGTTGTGGTTTGACCATCAAGTAAAAAGTAATACAAAAATTACTATATTTTATAGTAATCATTATTTTCAAAAGTTTTAAATTATTTTAGAGTAAATATTTTATACGTATTATGAATTATTAATTCATATTTAATATTTTAATAGGGGATTGTGCCACACGTTTTTTCTCCCCATACGTGTTTCTCCATACCAATTTAATTTGTTCAAATATGTATAATATTTAAACATTTATAATAACATTTAAAATATTATAAACAAATTATTAATAAATACTTTAAATATATAAAAATATTAGGGCTGTCAAAAGATTAATCCCGATTAATCGCATCCAAAATAAAAGTTTGTGTTTACATAATATATGTGTGTGTACTCTGTATAATTATTTTGTATATATAAATACACACACATGCATGTATATATTTAAGAAATATTTGCATACATATACTGTATATATTTATATATAATTTATATTATATATAAATATTATTTTTTTATATATAAATTACACATTTTTCTTAAATATATACAAGCATGTGTGTGTATTTATATATACAAATTTAATTATACACAGTACACACACATATATTATTTAAACACAAACTTTTATTTCGGATGCGATTAATCGCGATTAATCTTTTGACAGCCCTAAAAAATATATGAAATAAAATTATCTATAAGTGATTAATAGTAATATTTCTAAGATTTTAATACTTTAAAACAATTGTGCTAAACTACATTTGCTTGACAATAACGTATTCCTTTTAATGAGTTTTTGTTTTAATAGTTGTATCACCCTGATATTTTTTATTTTTATGCCCTAAAAATATTAAATAGAATTTTAATGTACTGTTTATTTAATGTATTCTGTTTATTTTAAACTTTTATAACACGAGATGCTTTTCAGTTTTGTAGCTGATTGAGACCAAATACCTTTTTTTTTTTTTTTATCAGCCCTACAAAAAAAAAAAAGACATTCTGTTTACTGCTTAATACACTAAGGCCCGGTTTCACAGACAGGGCTTAGATTAAGCCAGGATTAGGCCTTAGTTCAATTAGGGCATTTAAGTAGCTTTTATAAACTCGCCTTTGAAAAAAACATTACTGGTGTGCATCTTGAGACAAAGCAATGGCATTGACATATTTTAAGATATATCAGTGCGAGTTGCTTTCGGTTGAAACTACTCAAACATGCATTTTAGTCTGAGACTAGGCTTAAACCTTGTCTGTGAAACCGGGGGTAAAGGAGGCTGTACTGTACCAACTACTTCAGGGGGACTAAATTCTGCTACGTGGAACAAACTGTAATTTGCTCTACTGTCACTTCAAAATAAATAAAAAGAGACCTAGCATTGGGGATTTGTTGCTTTTTCCTGTTGTACCGAACTGGACTTCTGTGTACTGTTACACCCCTAGTAACTATAGAACAGATCATTTCATCTTTTTGGGTGAACTATCCCTTTAACTTCTTTAAATGAGAAGCTGCATGTTCACTTGTGAAAACTAACCAATACTAACCACCTTCCTACCCCCTTCCACCCCACGTTCCACCCCACGGTCTCCCTCCCACTCGCAGGCTCCCAGTGTGCGGGCCTCTTCAGTGCCTCCTTCCCCAACCTGAGAGACCTAACACGAGCTCCCCGCAAAAAGCCCTCCTCGCTCAGGAATGTGTCTTCTCAAGCCGGTATGTCCCAAACACACACACATACAGGGTTATAATGTGACCAGAAGACCTGAAGATTCCTATCATCACAAACATCCCAGCTTACAATTCTTCTAAATAATTCCCGTTTACTTAATAGACTCTCACTTTATGCAGCAAAAATTGTTGATTAGCTTTCAACATTCCTTTTAAGACCATTTCTTGTACACTGTGTCCTTCCTAGTGACTGTGTTTCAGCATAATTCATTCAAAATATATTTGAAATTTTATTCTAGCCTTTAAAATCATCCCAAATCAAGTCATTACACACAGCAGGAGCTGTTCCTAAACCATTTGCGTCTTGCTGTTTATCAAGGTCTCGCTTAGAGAAATAGGTTTCCACAGTAACTGAATAATATGGTTATTTATCGTGTCACCTTTGCTAACTCCAAACTGTTTATTTGCATGCTGCATGTGCACGTAAACAAACATTTGTTCAGTAATTTGCTAAATTGCTCAAATTTGTCATCCGTTTAATGCAAAAGGACACATTTTAGTATCCTCTGACACTTATGGGAATGTGTTTTAATGGATTGCGATACATAATATCCATGGTAAAACAAACACCAAACGCGTTTACCACAATCATTAATGATTAATTGAATAATTCTGGATATTATGATTATTTTGTAAACAGTTATTTGAAATTGCACTCTAATATCCTGCATACATCAGAAAGGAATGCATTGTCCCTAATTTCGTCAGTATCAAATACATTATTTGAAATGAACTTTAAATATAATATTTTGATTTATTTATTGACATTAATTATGTATATGACTATATATATATATACAAAAGCCTCTAAGTGCCATCTGAAATTTTCTTCTAGAATGATCATTTTTATCAAGCTTGTATATTTAAGTTCAGTAAATTCACTTAAATGGCAATGGAAATTACCTATTAATTGTCATTTAAGTGAAATTACTGAACTTAAATATACGAGCTTGACAAAAATGACCATTCTAGGAGAAAATTTCAGATGGCTTTTAGAGGCTTTTGCATCTGAACTCTTCATATGTATATATGTATGTTTAAAAAAAAAAAAAAAGATTTATTTATTTATATGAATTTTCACCCCTCACTCCTTGGTAGCAGCATTAACAGTTTTGTCCACAGGGTGTTGCTGTGTCTCTGAGATTTACCTCGTCTAAGACATTTGAAATAACGCTCAAAATACTGCCATGTCATGCTGCATCCAAAAGGACATTGTAGCACAGAGAATGCTGGATAGTTTGTTGTTACCATCTGTTGTTTTTGAGTTTTTCAATCCCTACATTGAAGGGCAACATCTGGCCCCACTGATACTTTTACCTGCTTGTTATAGAAGATTTTATGAGGGACAGAGAGCTTGATGGTGGGAGGATAAAAAAAATCTGGTAGTTTTGATAAAAAAAAAAAAAAAAAAGCTCATGAGGAGCACAGTGACACGAGTAATGCCGAATACCTCTTTTATCTCCTCAGAGCTGCTCTCTATGCCGCCAGTAAAGAGATTTTCTGTGTCGTATGCCAGGCATCCGACTAATGGTATGTTTGGAGTCCATGTTTTTTTTTGTTGACACTCTCCTGCATGTCCTCTGCCGTTGCTTTCAACATAGCGTTCGTAATTTAGCACCGTTTGTGATTTTTGTTTAATTCTTTTCATAAATTAGGGAGGCTTTTCTTCACCCTTTTCCTTTGAATTCACAAGACACACCCAGCTTAAATCATTCCTCCTTCTGATTGGCTAGATGCATGGGTTGTGTACCGAATATATCTCTCGATATATTGTTGTTTGTGTGACCACATTTCATGTTGATCCACTTCATTTAGAAATGGTTAACCCTTTCACCACCATTACTCCTTTAATGATCACATAACTTATGCATTACTTTAAGTGCAAAAATCTTAAAATTAAAGAAGACCTATTATGCTTTTTTACTTTTTCAACTTTCTTTAGTGTGTAATGTTGCTGTTTGATTATGAAAAAGGTCAAAAGTCACTCTAAAGGGAGTTTATCTCTATATCAGTGCGCACTGTTGCCTCGATTGTTGGTTCAAGTCACAATATTCCTCATTTAAATAAATTACCGCCCAAGGCATACGCAAAAAGGGGGGGGCGGGGGCCTGGTTGAGTCGCGTTTAGTAGTTTGTTGAAACTCGCGGTAATGGTAAGATGCGTGACAACGAGCTCTAAGCAGTTGACCAATCACAACACACTGATCCAGCCGACCAATCAGAGCACATTGCGCTTTTTGGAAGGAGGGGCTTCATAGAGACCGAAACAGAGCGTTTCTGACAGACTGGGAATAGAGGTGCTGCAACAATGTAGAATATGTGAAAAATAAGGTGTTTTTGAACATTCAAGAATGACACCTATTCTAGTACACCCCAAAAACATAAACAAGACTTTGAAAAGGGCGTAATATGGCCTCTTTAAAATATCAAAACATTCTTAAAAAAAAATTTTATTTGAGATATTGAATATATTAATACATTTTCAGAGAATATACATTGTTGTTTTTTCTTATTTTAATTTATGCTTAAAAACAATATACAGTATTCTCTGAAAACTCATTTTAAGGATATTTATATATTTTAACTATAAAACAAGACAAAAAGTTTTTTGTTTTTTGCAGTGTTCAAATATATTTATTGTAATTTGGATACAGTGATCAAATAACTTTGCATGATGATCATAGTTGCTAATGGGGGTGAGGGTTAACATCTTTCTTTTATTTTTTTATCTTGATTGCAATGACATTTATGAAGATTATGATTTTTTAACAAACCAGAATGTTGTATGTGGGTCATTATATTTGCATGTTCTTTCTTATTGATTGTTTCTTATCCTGTTAATCTTGTCAAGAAGAAGCTGCCATTTATGTGTCAAAGCTTCAGTTAGTGTTTACAAGCATTTGATGTTTGCTTAGTTTTGCCTTTTGAGATACAATGTTTAAGATGATCATTATACTCATTCCAAGTTTGCTCATCAAAAAAGTCTGTTGCTGATGGACTGAGCCCTTATAAAATGAAGCAAATGTTTAGCACTAGACTTTTTTTAGCCTTTTTTTCTGTCATTTTTGAATGTTTGTGTCTCTGTAGGGAATTTAGTTCAGTTGGGTTTTGGTGAGGTTAAATTTGAAGTATTTTTCTCAACACAGTACAGCCCAGCGAAGAGTTGAAGTCATCAAACACTGCTCATTTCATGTGACAGTTTAACACTGCTTGAGGGAAACACATTTTATCCACAAATCTAAAAGCCCAGTGAGGCCAGCCGTGTGTTCCCTATCAACACGTGTCAGTAATTTTTCCGGTCTTTTAACATATTTGACAAGACTGAGGAAGATTGTCTATTGACATGCTGTCAGCACAAATAAAAAATCCAGTTTTTCCACTGATATAGTGTTAGCAGTGCATTAGGACTAGGTTTTGAATTGTGATTTATAGTGGAGTTGCAGGCTGTAATGGATGATGCAGTTGAACTTGTTGGCCTACTGTCCGATTTAATGTGAGAAAAGTGTAGGACTGGCCCATTTAAGAAGGGGATCAAGTCAATAAAATCACTAAATAAACACAATCAGATGCGGCCTGCTAACCTGAGAAATAAAGCACAGTCACCCAGGATTCAGAATTTCTGTGACTTCAATGCGAAATTGTGAGCTTTCGACTACCTAAGCGTGTTGCATTTTTGATGTCAGTCATTTTATTTATTATCAATTGTGTAATTTTATTGAATTACTATTTATTAACGATTTCGTGCGATTAATCGCATCCAAAATAAAAGTTTGTGTTTACATAATTTATGTCTGTGTACGGAGTATAATTATTTTCTATATATAAATACACACACATGCATATATATATTTAAGAAAATGTGTTATTTATATAAAAAATATTTATATATATAATATAAATATATATACACAGTATATACATGCAAATATTTCTTAAATATATACATGCATGTGTGTTATGATTTGGTTGAAGCAGAGGAGGAAGCAGGATCCAAGTGCAGTAGTCATTTATTAAATTAACTCAAAACTTCTCCTACACAAACTCAGGACTGAGACTCGGGAACAGAACAACCACCATGGTGCAACAATATACAAGAACTGACCAAGACTGAACTAAACACAGGGCTTAAATACACAGACAGACAAGCTAAACAAGATAACAAGGGGGCGTGGCTAAACAGAAACACCTGTGAACATTTAGACAATCAACCAATGACAACATGACAACAGACAGGGGAACACAAGGCAAGATCACATGACTAGAACAGGGATCACATGACAGACAAGAACCAGGAACAATAAACAAAACCCAAACCGTGACATAGCCCTCCCCCTATGGGCGGCTCCTGACGCCCATAAAAATAACAAAAAGTTCATGAGGGCGGTGAAGCGGAGGCGGTCTCGGGGGCGGGATGGAGGGCCAGGCCCGTGGAGCAGCAGAGGGCCTGGAGACTGTAGCAGGACTGGAGGCCAGGACGGATCAGGCAGTGCAGGCGACCCTTCAGGCGGCCAGGGCGGAGACGACCCTTCGGGAGACCCTGGCGGTGAGCACCCTTCGGGTGACCATGGCGGTGAAGGCTTATTGCCCCCCCCCAAAATTTTCTTGGGGAAGTTAACGGACTTAGGCGCCGGGTAGGAGGAGTCCGGTGGCGAAGGCGTGTCAGGGCTGGATGAGACAGGCGGTGAAGGCAGGTCAGGACTGGGCAGGACCAGCGGCGAAGAGGGCTCTGAGCTGGGCAGGACCAGCGGCGAAGAGGGCTCTGAGCTGGGCAGGACCAGCGGCGAAGAGGGCTCTGAACTGGCGTGAAGTGCAGGCTCGGCTGGACTGGCGTGAAGCTCTGGATCGGCAGGAGTGACGTGAACCGTCTCTGGATCAGCAGAAGCGACGTGAACCGTCTCTGGATCAGCAGAAGCGACGTGAACCGTCTCTGGATCAGCAGAAGCGACGTGAACCGTCTCTGGATCAGCAGAAGCGACGTGAACCGTCTCTGGATCAGCAGAAGCGACGTGAACCGTCTCTGGATCAGCAGAAGCGACGTGAACCGTCTCTGGATCAGCAGAAGCGACGTGAACCGTCTCTAGATCAGCAGAAGCGACGTGAACCGTCTCTGGATCAGCAGAAGCGACGTGAACCGTCTCTGGATCAGCAGAAGCGACGTGAACCGTCTCTGGATCAGCAGAAGCGACGTGAACCGTCTCTGGATCAGCAGAAGCGACGTGAACCGTCTCTGGATCAGCAGAAGCGACGTGAACCGTCTCTAGATCAGCAGAAGCGACGTGAACCGTCTCTAGATCAGCAGAAGCGACGTGAACCGTCTCTAGATCAGCAGAAGCGACGTGAACCGTCTCTGGATCAGCAGAAGCGACGTGAACCGTCTCTGGATCAGCAGTAGCGACGTGAACCGTCTCTGGATCAGCAGAAGCGACGTGAACCGTCTCTGGATCAGCAGAAGCGACGTGAACCGTCTCTGGATCAGCAGAAGCGACGTGAACCGTCTCTGGATCGGCAGACGTGACGTGAAGCTCAGGCTCGGCGGGACGAGACCCTGGAACGATGGCCTTCGTGGCAGCACGTGCTGACATCAGCGGGGAATCGGCCACGCTGGAAACTAGTCCTTGACGGCCATAGACCAATCCAGTGGCTGGCTTGATGGTTGGCAAGACGTGATGATTCCCAGGCCGGGCGGGCGAGACGTGAACTGACTCTGGCTTGGCAGACAGGACGTGGAGCTGTGAAAACTCTGGACTGGGCGCGACCAGTGGTGAGGGCTCTGGGGGTACTGTGAGCTCGCAGGGTGTTTCATCAACCAAGCTCACAGTAAATGCCAAACCGCTCAAGGAGAGGGCCAGGTTGACATACCCTTCTAGGGTCCAGCCGGTATAGTCCTCCGGCATCAATTGAGCAATTTCATCATCCAGCCCACTCCAAAACAGGTCCATGAGCTGGATGTCATCTAACGCTCCCAGATGACAGCAAGATAAAAAATCCCTTGCATACCTCTCAATAGGCTGGCCATCTTGGAACAACGAAGAAAGGAATTTCCTCAGGGCCTGGTTGCTAACCACTGCTGGATCCATTTTGTGGTCAGTTCTTCTCTTATGATTTGGTTGAAGCAGAGGAGGAAGCAGGATCCAAGTGCAGTAGTCATTTATTAAATTAACTCAAAACTTCTCCTACACAAACTCAGGACTGAGACTCGGGAACAGAACAACCACCATGGTGCAACAATATACAAGAACTGACCAAGACTGAACTAAACACAGGGCTTAAATACACAGACAGACAAGCTAAACAAGATAACAAGGGGGCGTGGCTAAACAGAAACACCTGTGAACATTTAGACAATCAACCAATGACAACATGACAACAGACAGGGGAACACAAGGCAAGATCACATGACTAGAACAGGGATCACATGACAGACAAGAACCAGGAACAATAAACAAAACCCAAACCGTGACAATGTGTGTGTATTTATATATAGAAAATAATTATACACCGTACACACACATGTATTATGTAAAAACAAACTTTTATTTTGGATGCGATTAATCGCGATTAATCGTTTGACAGCCCTACTATTTATATAATTAGGTAACACTTTATTTTACTGTGCCATTGTTACATAATATGTTACATGTATTTACTATAGTAATAACTACAAATTAAGCATAATTACATGCAACTGACCCTAATCCAAACTAAATCCTAACCCTATAGTACACGTAGTTACTTAATATTACTCAATACTTCAATGTATAATTATAGTGTTACAAAGACTATACCTATAATTATATTTGACATCAATAGAATTTGCACTTTTATTTTATTTAATTTATTATTACATTTTTTTTATTATTATTAATTTTTTAATTTATAGTATTTATGTGATAAATTATAATTTAGGTACCATTTGGCATTGTTGATGTCACTTAATTTAATTCATTAATTTAGTAATTTAGTAAATTACTATTTATATAATAATTAGTATTTTTTTGTAATTTGACATCAATAGCATTTTGCACTATTGATGTAATTTATATATTATTATTTATGTAATTATTAATAATTGTAATTTGTGATCATTAGCATTTTGCGCTGTTAATGCCAGTTTTTATTACAAATGATTGTAATTTCATTATTATTTATGTAAATAATAGTGATTATCTTTAATTGGAAATATTACGGAATTTATTTGGACTGTTTTTCAGTCTAAAACAGATGAAGTATATCCGTTAGTTAGATAATACAGAGGTGATAGTTTGTTTTATATGCATGTTGTGTAAAATTAGCTTTCATAGAACAGAAGTGCATGGAAAATTGCTTCAGGTCAAGATTATCGCTGCTTGTTGCAGCTGATTTTGGAAGTACAACAAACTTCAGGAGTTTTTGCATGCTATGTGAAACATTCAAATGTTTCATTCAAATAGAAAAGGCATAAGTTGAACATTTGTTGATAATGCGGAGAGCTTCGCCCAATCTTCAGGCTGTGTTCGGAGGCTTTGCTTCTTACATGGTCTTTAATTGCACTCGGACTGCCTCTGAAAATAGGTCTTGACAAAACAAAAAACATTTATTTCTGGTCATCAATTATACGTTGCTGAGTCACTCCTGTAAAAACATCTCAGCGGGGGTTAAGGCAGTGGATTCTCATTCCAGTGCCTCTCCTTCCTCTCTCTTCCTCCTCCTCCTCCTCCAACTGTCATCCTTTTGTTCCCTCTCAACCTGCTGTGTTTAGTTCCCTCCTCAATCCCCGAAGCTTTCGCTTCCCTACGGCCCACACCATCCCTCCTCCATCTCTGCCACATCTTTGCTTACCTCATCCCTCTCCCTCCTACTCTCCCTCCTCTTCCTCCTGTTACCATCAATTATTCTGCTTATGAATCTGACTCCCCATCTTCAATAATTAATTATAAAATTAACATTTTTAAAGATGTTATTAAATTGAAACGTTGAATTTATTTATAATTATTGTTGAAATTAATGTTACTTTTCTACTATCTATCTATCTATCTATCTATCTGTCTGTCTGTCTGTCTGTCTGTCTGTCTGTCTGTCTGTCTGTCTGTCTGTCTGAAAATAATGGTAGGCTACTTTTAAAAACTATCTCTACCTTCAAATTCCCATCTTCCAAGAATTCCTGTTTTTAAAGTGTTTTTTTTCTTTCTTTATTCCTTCAAGTATTACAAATGAATAATACTGACATTATTCTTTACCTTCTCTCTTCTCCTCTACCTTCTCAAAATTCCTGTCTTTGCCATTTTATTAAAATCACTTTATTTACTTATAACATTAATACAAATAAACGGTACTCTTTACCTTCCTACGGTGCCCCTAAAGGGACATGGAGATGGAAAAAATTTGAGGAAACTATTTTTTTGTTTGTTTATTTATTCATTTATTCCTTCATTAATGAGAAATCAATAATACTTTCAAAAATGAACACTATTCTTTACCTTCTCTCTTCTCCTCTACCTTCCCAGAATTCCCATTTTTGCTTTTATAAATACAAGTGACAAATTAAAAGTACAATTCAAAACTAACACGATTCTTTACCTTCCCACCTCTCCTCTACCTTCCCAGAGTTCCTCTCTCCAGACATTTGTTGTTAACCTTCACCGCTTGCATCCTTTCAGTCTTTCATCTTTCTCTCCCTCAGCGCTCTTAGATGAGCATCAGGTGGTAAAGCTGTTAGCTGGGCTCTCTGCTGACCACCTACACCACTGCTCCTCCCACCTGCTCTGTGCTGGCCACAAACCCCCAGAATGCCTCTCTGGTCAGCCCTTTAGTCATTTGCTCAGTCATTCCCCCGCTTCTGGTCTTATTAGTCCATTTTTTATGTAAACGTGCAGCAAAGTGTGAGGCTTCAGCTTATGCTATAGCATAAGCTGTATCTGCTCTGCTCTTTTATCTGACTTCTTGCTTTTCTTCACTCGGTGGCCTTTCTTTCTGCTGTATAACACCTCATAACCTCTGTTCCTCTTTTCTTACCGCATGCATGTACATATGGCTCGGTGAATGTGAAGACCGCTTGCTTATGTTGACGTCTGCATAGAGTAAGTATAATGCTCTTATGAAGCCATCTTGCACCTTTTTACACATTTTTTTGAGTACTTAACTTAATTGAAAAAGCAATTTTACCATTTCCCAAAACAGAAAAAAGAATTAGGCACAAGAGGCCTGAAATTGGTAAAAGTAATGTAAATGCTTTCAGTGCTGTTTTGTATGGAAGCGTATTGCATTCACTTGAGGAAAAAAAATCTACTCTGTTTTTCTGAATTAACGAGTTAATTATCTCAGAATTACGAGATAATTTTTCATGAATAAAAATGTTTTGCTCTGTTTTTCTGAATTAATGACTTATCTCAGAATTATGAGATCATTTTTCATAAAAAAATATTTTGTTCTGTTTTTCTGAATTAACGACTTAATTATCTCAGAATTATGAGATAATTTTTCATTTAAAAAAATTTGCTCTGTTTTTCTGAATTAATGACTTAATTATCTCAGAATTCTGAGATAATTAAGTCGTTAATTCAGAAAAACAGAACAAAATATTTTTTTTATGAAAAATGATCTCATAATTCTGAGATAATTAAGTCATTAATTCAGAAAAACAGCAAATATTTTTATTTCAAGAAAAAATTATCTCAGAATTCTGAGATAAGTCATTAATTCAGAAAAACAGAGCAAAAAAAATGTATTCATGAAAAATTATCTCGTAATTCTGAGATAATTAACTCATTAATTCAGAAAAACAGAGTCGATTTTTTTTCCTCAAGTGAATGCAATACGCTTCCGTAGTTTTGCATTTATGAAGTGGTAAAACATGAATTATGATTCAACACTGATGTTCAATATGAAATTTTGCTTATTTTATTAATCCTGCTCATAAAATAGTTTATTAACACATTTATTATTTATACAGTTATAAGGTTTTAATGCTCTCTCTCTCTCTCCCTCTCTCTCTCTCTCTCTCTCTCTTTTAAAGAAATTAATACTTTTATTCAGCAAGGACAAATTGAGGTCAGGAAGTGAAATAAAATCCTTTTTTATTGTTACAAAAGATCTGTAGGATACTAAAGACTGGAATAATGGCTGCTGAAAATTCAGCTTTGCATAACAGGAATAAATGACATTTTAAACTGTATTCAAATAGAAAGCATGTAATATATATAATATGCAACATGTGTAAGGAACAGGAATGTGCATCACTTATTTGCTTATGTTTTGTATTTTAATTGAAGATTCATAGTGTTCTGGTTCATCTGTAGTAAAAATAGCATAGTCGTCAAACTGTTTTATTGCTTGTAGATGTTGCCATATGCGGTGTACAAACAGCATGACTAGATTTGCTATGCAAAACAAATCAGCCTGACACAATTGATTCCTTCCTTGGAAACACAAAATGATTCGCTCATAAATCGAGACTGATTCGTTCAGGAATTCAACGCACTGACTGAATGATCCGCTTGCTGAAGTTCTCAAGTTAACAGTTCACTGGAGGACACTGTTCAGTCTGATAACCAACCATTGTAAAGGACAGACAAGAATTACAGTGCACCCAGCTTAAGAGATAACAATATGCAAATCTCCTTTATCACATGAAGTGCTGAATTAAACTGCCTCTAGGTTGAGTTTGTTCTTTTTTGTCATAATTAAACTGGGAAAAAGTGCCACTTAAATATTAAGCGTTTTCTTTATCATCATCTAGTTACATTACTGCTAACCTAAACACATTAGCATACAAAGAAGTAATTAAACTCGCTTCAATCTACTGTATTAGTGTCATTTAAACCATTTTTTTAGTTAGTTAAACATGTAAAGCTCCTAATTGGTTTATTAGTCTGCAGCAGTCCGTTCTAATTCTTTCCGCATACGAGATGCCAAACACTTTCTTAGTAGACCAAAGTTCTAGAACTTGTTTTAATTTCCCTGAAATTAATTGTGAAGATTCTAATGTGTCCAAAGCCAACAACATGGTAGAATGCAATTTCAGTTGCATCATGGTGCTGTTGTTCCATCTTTGAGATTTTGGGCTGCAGTTGTCCCCTAAAAACAGTTCTGGATACCCAATGACTCAATGGTGTTGGGTTGAGTTTGTGTGGCCATAAAGTGCTTGTAGGTCACATGAGGTTGGCTTGATTGTCTCGTGTACAAGAGCTCAAAGAGTGTTTGTGGGATATCTGTAATGATGGCTGCCACTGAATTTGGAATCTGCTGCAGGGTTTGAAGGTTGCTCCCTGGTGCCCTCCATCTATCCACTGGAGACACTGCACAACTCACTGTCCCTCAAGCAGGTGGACGAGTTCCTCACGGCGCTGTGCAAGAACGGGAGTCAGGCACAATTCAAGAGGCTCAAATGTAAGTGGACGGATACATTCATGTTTATTATTACACTTGGTAATCATCAAATCTAATTTAAACGAGGATGCTGATCACTTTTACATAAACTATAATTCATTTACACTGAATGGACACCAAACACATTGAAACATCTTAAATGGGCCTTTACATTTAGCTATATGCACTTGCAGTCAAATGTTTGGAATAATTAAGATTTTTTTGTATATTTTTGAAAGAAGTCTCTTATGTCAACAAATGAGACCTTATTGTAAAGTGGACCAACATTTCTTAGTAGTATCAATGGTGAAAATAGTTGTGCTGCTTAATATTTTTGTGGAAACTATGATAGAATACCATTCAAGAGTTTGGCCCTTGGAAGCGCCCTAACCTTCCCCCTGTTATGGCACCCCTGACAAAGATGCATTGAATTGATCAAAAGGGATATTATACTGTATGTTACATAATAATAAGAAATGTTTCTTGACCGGTAGTGTACAAATCACATATCCTTTTCTTTTCTCTTTAGCTCTGTCTGCCATGTTTGAGTCACACTCCCAGCCATCCATAGATGTTGATAGTCAGGAGACCCCAGTGTCCACCCCAGTCCAGCTGAACCAACCGGCTGCAAAACCCATCTGGTGTGAGTATACCTCACTTTACCATGATATATATTTCAACGTACCGCCACTGTATGTTTTTTAGTAGGGGAAGGAACTTTGAGGGGACTTTCAATGTAGACGAAATGTGAAACCCCGTATTTGCTGCAAAAAGTAGATAAGTCATCGAGTTTATTCTATTTTATAACTCCACCATTTAGATGATTACCGTTGGCTTTTAATGCCGCAGAGTTTCCCCGGAGAGTTTAGTGATTTATGTTCAGTCTGGGCTTTAGCAGCAGCTTTCAGTAAAAATCTAGGTTGCGTTAGTCACTGCTATGTCTGCCTCTTTGTAACCCATTTACTATAATATCATTGTTTGTGAAAGCAGGTCCAGGAACATGCTGGAAGACAAATGTATCTCTTAGATTAATAGTGTAATTGTTCTGTTTTTGGTTACATAACATTAGTTCCATGAGGATTTTTATGTAGGGCACTACAGCAGGATATCGGTTATATAAATGCGGTCATGTGAATGATGATTGATGAGACGCATACTTAGAATCTGCCAGCAGGTCCTGGTTTGTCTGAATGTTTTTTTTTAAAGATTAATTTTGAGTGTGCTTTAAAGGGGTCATATGATGCTTTTTAATGTTTTCTTTTTGCTTTGGTGTGTAATGTATCTGTTTGTGCATGTATAAGATTGCAAATTTACAATGCTCACAAACACTTCGATCCAAGTCCAGCTATTACTACCTCAAACGTCCAAGTCACAATGTGAAATATTTGCATGATGCCGCAAATAGAGAAGACAAGGCTTCAGTGAATTGTAGTTTTGTCATGTTGCGGATACGCTGTGTTTGAATTAAGGTGAGGATCGTTACATTTCCGACACATGCTTGAGGTGTTTGGCCAATCACAATGCACTGGGCCAATCAGAGCACTCTGAGCTATTCAGAAGGAGGGGCTTTGTAGAAATCAGGGTGTTTCGGACAGACTGGGAATAGAGGAGCTGCAATAAAATACAGTATATGGCAAATAATGTTTTTTGGGGTTTTTTAACATTAAAGCATGTTAACATTCTATAATGAAAATCTATAATGAGAACCAAGTGGAATCGCAAAAAGGATAAACTCTGCTTTTTATTTATTTTTTACTGTATTTTTTATCAACTAAACGCAGCCTTTATGAGCATAAGTATGGAAGCTTGTTTCCGCCACTGAATAATAAATAAATAATAATAATTGCGACTTTGTATCTCACAATTCTGACTTTTTTTCTCACAACTGCGATATATCAAGTCAGAATTGTGACTTTTTTTCTCAGAATTGCGATATATCAAGTCAGAATTGTGACTTTTTTTCTCAGAATTGCGAGATATGAAGTCAGAATTGTGCGAAATAGTCGCAATTCTGAGATATAAAGTCGCAATTCTGAGAAATAAAGACGCAATTGCGAGATATAAAGTCGCAATTCTGAGAAATAAAGACGCAATTGCGAGATATAAAGTCAGAATTGCATGATATAAAGTCGCAACTGCATGATATAAAGTCGCAATTGTGTTATAAAGTCAGAATTGTGAGATATAAACTATTCTGTGGTAAAAAAAAAAAAGTCCCCTTAGAATTTGACTTTATATCTCACAATTGTGAGTTTATATCTCACAATTCTGAGAAAAGATGTCAGAATTGCGAGATATAAATTCGCAATTGCTTGTTATAAAGTCAGAATTGCGAGATATAAAGTCGCAATTGCAAGAAAAAAAGTCAGAATTCTGACTTTATAACACGCAATTCTGACTTTATATCTCGCAATTCTGACTTTATAACACGCAATTCTGACTTTATATCTCGCAATTCTGACTTTATAACACGCAATTCTGACTTTATATCTCGCAATTCTGACTTTATAACACGCAATTCTGACTTTATAACACGCAATTCTGACTTTATATCTCGCAATTCTGACTTTATAACACGCAATTCTGACTTTATATCTCGCAATTCTGACTTTATAACACGCAATTGCGACTTTATTTCACGCAATTCTGACTTTATATCTCGCAATTCTGAGATGTAAACTCGCAATTGTGAGATAAAAAGTCGCAATTATCTTTTAAAATGTTTTATTCTGTGGCGGAAACGAGCTTTCATAGAGCACAACCCCAAACTTTCCAATAGAAGTGTATAAATATATGTTTTAATGTTTTGTTTGAATTTTGCTAATTCATTCACTAAAATATGTTTTTTGATTAAAATTAGATGTAATTTTATTCAAAAGAAAAATGTACAACAAATAAAAAATTCTGTAAAAATCAACTGTTTATAGCGGCAGGCTTGGGTGTTTTCCCCTGTCCCCTAAAATAATAGATTTTCAAACTGTCTTTGGACCAGTTTGGTTTAGATTTCTTGCTTCCAGTACTGTAAAGCCGGTTAGCACACAGGTCTAGGCACCGAACACAGGATGCATCATTCTGTACTTTTGTGCTTAAGTTCAAGGTGGCAAAATCAGTGAATCTAATCACCATACAGGAACAGGAAGTTTGACAAATATAAAGGTATCCACCGGTGTCGTAGCTGGACGCCGGCGGTGTGTGTACACTCATAGAAACAGAAAAACAGTCGTCCATCAGTCCCCGTTAAAAATCTCCATAACTCAAATATTGTAGTACAGCTGCTTAGTTTCGTAAATGTTAAACTTGTTTAAAAGTCAGTGGTCCGATATGTTCAGTTAATTGTGGGAGATTTCGTACATATAGCAACTGCATCTCCATTGCCGTGTTTAGCTAGAAACTATTGTGGACTGCTTAATATAAACACTTATAGGTAAGAGTGACGGTTAAGATGTTTGTTGAAAATCCTCTAACTCTGCATGTTTGTGTGTGCAGACACCGGTGACCCTTCCAGTACGGTATCTAGTGCCGGGCCATCGTCCCCATCTGTAGCAGAGTCTTCGTCCAACTTTGGATTCAACAACGAGTAGATGTCTTGGAAACACTTTTGATCAGTTTTGCAGAGAGATCGACTTTAAGATTGATATGGTCCTAGTTATAACTTGTAAGCTGCTAATATCGTACTATCTGCACTTCTGCCTGAACAATACAGAGCAACTCTGGCCGAGATTCATCAGCTGATAGTTTGATCTGTCAGCAAATACAGCTCTGGATCCAGTAATTAGCTCTTCCGTTGGAGTCAGATAGTAATTATGATCCCAGATTCAGTGGCAGAGAGACAGAGACTTTACAGACAATAGTAATTGTCTGGTGCTTCTTTTTTTGTCACCCCACACCAATGTAATTACATGGCACAGAATAATGCAACTCGAATAAATACCCAAAGGAGCATATAGACCAACAAGACCACACGAAATATGAATATTTAATCCGATCCAATCGAGAAAATCTCCAATCTGTTCTTTGATTTGTGTATTTTACAATTATTTAATGATTTTTTTTTTTTTTTTTAGATGTTTGATCATATTTTCAGATTTAAAAGAAAATTGCTGTATTTTTATTCTATGAAATGCAAATGGTATTGTTTGGGAATGAATAAATGTGTGCCCAATGAGCTGCAATAGACTTCTTCAAGAATGTTCAGCTGTTTGCAATCTGCTGTTGTGTTTACGCTGTAAAGTTTAAAAAGTATATTTA
Organism: Scardinius erythrophthalmus; assembly: GCF_964197995.2. Taxonomy (NCBI): domain Eukaryota; kingdom Metazoa; phylum Chordata; class Actinopteri; order Cypriniformes; family Leuciscidae; genus Scardinius; species Scardinius erythrophthalmus. The sequence continues at coordinate 14,500,709 of NC_138244.1, forward strand.
ATTTTAGAGAATTGTATTACTTAATAAAATTGCTGTAATGTGTATTTGTGTGTGGTATTATGTTTTATGAATGAAAGGCACGGGTGTTTCAGAGTTTACCGAACCACTGACTTGTACCTTGAAATGTTTTGTTGGTCTCTCAGACCTAATGCGTTTTTAAAATTCAATCTGTGGTGTGTCTCAAAGAGAGTGAAGCAAAACAATAACGATGACTCATGCTTTGCCCTCACTCAGCTGTGCTGCTGTGTTGCTATAGGGACGGATTCTCATCTGCTTATTGACTTCAACTGTGCGACTGCAAAGTAAAGTGTGTGTGAAGTCATCCCAGGCAACCTGCGAGCTAAAGATGAAGTCATACTCTGCTGTTAGCTCATTTTCATTCATGTGGGTGCACATATGCTAAACGTCCAGCGTATATTTTCCCAGAGGGACCTGATGGTGTGGAATGGTGAAATAAAATTCAGAATCGGGTCTTTGAAGTGATTTGTATCATGCGTATTGACTTTGCCTAGTTTGAATTGCATACTGCATAATTCATTTAACAATTTATGTGTGATATAAATTCTGACAGGTTATTGAAGCCATTAATCAGGTTTGAAAGACACCATAAATTGTTCCTACTTCTCTGCCCTAAAATCTGGCCTGCTGCTGGGTAACGGCTGGTAATATAAAAGACATCGTCATAGCAACAGCTCGAGTCCAGTACTCCGCGACTCTGAGCTCGCGAATTAAGAAGTGTGTCATCGGCCGGTTCCCGGAGACTGAGAGGCTTACAACCACTTCAGCTCCTGCCAAGAGATTTTGAAAGGGCTGTGAGGATGTTGAGTTGGTATACTAGAATGAGGTAATGTCATTGTAAAGAGAGAGGAGGAGAAACTGTTGAATGCTGCCTTCTGGTGTTATCGGAAATTTTGTTCGTGATTACGAGCTCGTCCCATTGATGTGCTTTTTTGTCGGAAAGAACATGAATCATGGAGGACACTTTTATTCTTTATTTTTTGGAAAATCTTAGTAGTTCACTTTAAAAAAAAAAATTGCTGATAATTTACTCACCCCGATGTCATCCAAGATATCCATGTCTTTCCTTCTTCAGTCGAAAAGAAATGAAGGTTTTTGAGGAAAACATTCCAGGATTTTTCTACACAGAATGGACTTAAATTTGCAACCAACTATACCAATGTTCAAAGAAGGTTCAGTTTCAAAGTCTCTAAACGTTGTGGCAACGTCTGCGCGAAATTCAACAACTGAGAGACGATATTCTGACAATACTTTTTTATGTTAGATATCCCCCATTTAGCATGTTATGTCTTGATGTTAATTTTTAATTAGTCAGATGTTAGATAGCCTATACTTTTTAAATATTGTTTATTCTTATTATTATTTCATGGGCCTAACAGTAAATTAGAAACAAAATACCTGCAAGTGTACACTTAGAAGAGTAAAAATGACAGAAGGTTACGTTAATTCACCTTTATCAAAACTGCATGGCAATTTGCACTTCCAAAAGTCATTTGTGGAAAAAAAAACGAAATAAACGAATACAAATTTATTTTAAGAATAATAAATTAAAACATAAAAAGCAAAGGTAGATCAGAACATTTAATGAAAAAAAAAAAAAAACGGGTTCTGTAGCACTAACGTTACATGGCAGACACGAGCGTAGTCGAAAGCCGGGCGATAACGGAATCAGTCAGGATACATGCACAAATCCAGAGGAGCTAAATAACGTACTGGTTACTTTCGTAACCTCGGTTCCCTTAGAGATAAGGGAACGAGTACTGCGTTGCAAACGCTATGGGAAAACTCCTTTTCTCGAGAATATTGAAGCCTTTATTTTAAAACGCATTTGCTACAGCACAGGCTAGAGCATCAGACCCACGTGAGTGAGCTGATAGGCTGTGCTGTGGGCAACTGCACGAACCAATGGCGGATAGACAGAAGCGCGCGAGCCAATCAGGGCGCTTGGCGCTCTGTCACTGTCAAGCGCGCGAAACTACACGTGACCATAACATATAAATACAGATAGAATCCGCCATTTGACAGGTATAATCGACTGAAGCGACAAACCTGCCATAAGAAAAATAGCACGGCAAGGCAACGCAGTACTCGTTCCCTTATCTCTAAGGGAACCGAGGTTACGAAAGTAACCAGTACGTTCCCTTACGAGAACGTTCTCTCGTACTGCGTTGCAAACGCTATGGGAACGTTTCCATTTAAAACGCCGTGCTATTAATCTTTTGGCCGCTCTGACTCACCAGAGTTCCGGGAAGTACAGAATAGCCAGGATAAAAAGAGACCGAACATCGGGCCCATCAATTATCCGTAATAAAGACTGGCCAGAGCCAGTCATTTAACCCACAAGGTGATAGCCGTGTGTTTAATATCAAACTAGCCTGGGTCAGCAGAGCCAGAGTCTAGACTGAAAAGACTGTAACTGCAAAGCAGGGACATTAAAGTTATAATTCATCGGATCTGGCCAGAGCCAGTCACTTAGCCCACAAAGTGAAAACCGTGTGTTCAATATCAACTAGACTGGGTCACAGAGCCAGTGTCTAGACAGAAGAACTGTAGCTACAAGCAAGGGCATTAAAGCTATAATTCAACAATGTGGACGGAGCGGATATCCGGCCGCCGCACATATGCTATAGATGGGAATACCCAAGTGACCATGGTTCAAAACTAGTCTGGATCCACAGAGCCAGAGTCTAGACAGAAAGAACGCATGTCTGCAGAGCAGGGACATCCAGCTTATAGAATCTCACAAATGTGGACGGAGCGGACCAGCCGGCCGCCGCACAAATGTCTTCAATGGGAATACCACTTGACCAAGCCCACGAAGAAGCAACACCTCTCGTGGAATGAGCTCTAACACCTATGGGACAAGAGAGGCCCAGTGAGGTGTAAGCCAGGGCAATGGCGTCAACTATCCATCTGGACAGTGTGGTTTTAGTGACCGGGAGGCCCTTGGATCGGCCCCCGAAACACACAAAGAGCTGTTCAGACTGTCTGAAAGAGGCCGAACGCTCCAGATAAATTCTCAAAGCTCTGACTGGGCAAAGCATGAGAGAATCGCTATCCTCCTAGGAGGAGGGGAGAGCTGACAGAGAAATAACCTGGGCTCTGAACGGAGTTGAGAGCACCTTAGGAACATATCCATGTCTTGGCCTAAGAATGACCTTGGAGTCATTAGGACCAAACTCCAGACAGGAAGCGCTGGTAGACAGCGCCTGTAAATCCCCTATTCTCTTTACTGACGCCAGTGCTAGAAGCAGGGCGGTTTTCAGAGAGAGAGACTTAGGATCAGCTGACTGAAGTGGTTCAAAGGGAGGTCCCTTAAGAGCCCGCAGGACCAAGGAGAGGTCCCAGGCCGGAACAGACGGTGGCCGAGGCGGGTTAAGCCTCCTGGCGCCCCTGAGGAAGCGAACTATAAGGTCGCTTTTTCCTAAGGAGGCCCCGGCTTCCAATACGTGAAAAGCAGCAATGGCTGCCACGTACACTTTGAGAGTGGAGGGGGAGCGACCCGCGTCCAACATCTCCTGTAGAAAAGACAGTACTCTTGGTACTTCACAAGTGTATGGGTCGAGGTCTCGAGCTAAACACCAGCTGGAAAACACTGACCATTTACTGAGATAGAGGCGTCTGGTAGACGGAGCTCTAGCTTCCTTTATAGTATTCAGGACGCCCTCTGGGAGGTTCTGGGGTACCCGTTGAGTGGCCATACATGTAGGGCCCATAAGTCGGGACGGGGATGCCAGATTGTCCTGTTGGCCTGAGTCAGGAGGTCGCGCCTCACTGGGATTGGCCACGGGTCTGCTACAGACAGCTGCATCAACTCTGGGAACCAAACCTGGGTCCGCCAGAGAGGAGCTACTAATAGCACTGCGCTTTTTGTGTTCCTGATCCGTTCGATGACCTGAGGGAGCATCGAGACCGGGGGGAACGCATAGAGAGGAAGGTTGGGCCAGTCGTGGGCCAACGCATCCCTGCTCTTTGAGAAAAAGATTGGGCATTGACAGTTGTCTTTTGAGGCGAAAAGATCTACTTCTGCCTTCCCGAAGAACTCCCAGAGTAGGAGAACTGTCTGAGGGTGGAGAGACCATTCCTCTGGGGGAACTCTGCCCCGAGAGAGCATGTCTGCTCCTGTATTCAACGTGCCTGGCACGTGAGCTGCCCTGAGCGAGCGCAGATTGGTGTGAGCCCATAGCAAGAGCTGTGAGGCTATGGCAAACAGGTTGCGGGACCTGAGGCCGCCCTGGCGATTTATGTAAGAGACCACCGACATGTTGTCCGTCCGTACCAACACGTGGTGTCCCGCCAGGTATGGGAGGAATGTTTTTAGGGCTAGAAAAACTGCTCTCATTTCGAGGCAGTTTATGTGTAGGCGTTTCTCCGAGCTCGACCAGAGGCCGGAGGCAGGCCTGCCCTCGTACAGAGCTCCCCAACCGGAGTTGGAGGCGTCTGTTGAAATCATCCTCCTCTCTGAAACTACCCCCATGCTTACGCCCTGCTGGTACCAGCTGGCGTTTTTCCAAGGGGCCAGGGCTTGAACACAGCGCTGGTCCACCTTGATAATCAAGTGGCCTGAATGCCAGGCGTGGGGTGGCACCAGAGGAGCCAGCCACAGCTGAAGAGGACGCATACGCAGTAGGCCTAGTTGGAGTACTGATGATGCAGAGGCCATCAGGCCAAGGATCCTCTGAAACGTTCTGAGGGGTACAAGAGAGCCCTCTATGAACGATGCCGTGAGCTGCTGAATCGTTAGAGCACGGGCCGGTGTGGGCCATGCTCTCATAAGTACGGAGTCGAGAACTGTTCCCAGGAACGTGATACGTTGGCTGGGCAACAGAACACTCTTTGCAACATTGACCCTGAGCCCTAGACATTCTAGATGGCTGAGGAGCCAGGCTTTGTGAGTATGTGACTCCGCCTCTGACTGGGTCAGTATGAGCCAGTCGTCGAGGTAGTTTAGGATGCGCATTCCCCGCTGTCTCAGGGGGGAGAGAGCTGCATCCATGCACTTCGTGAATGTACGAGGCGCTAGTGCCAGTCCAAATGGAAGAACTGTGTACTGGTATGTCTGCCCCTCGAAGGCGAATCTCAAGAATGGCCTGTGGTGGGGGTTCACTTGAATGTGAAAGTAAGCGTCTTTCAGATCTACTGAGAAAAACCAGTCGCCTGGGCGAATCTGCGCCAGGATATGTCTGGTCGTGAGCATTCTGAACGGCCGTGACATGAGAGCCTTGTTCAGATGTCTGAGATCTAAAATGGGTCTCAGGCCGCCGTCTTTCTTTGGAACAAGAAAGTATCGGCTGTAAAAACCTGACTCGCTCAGAGAAGGGGGGATCTTCTCGATGGCCCCTTTCGCCAGCAGACTTAACACTTCGGTGCGGAGGACATGACTCAATGTGCCCCTTACCGTGGTTTGTATAACCGTGCGAAAACGCGGTGGTCTGCGGGCGAACTGAAGCGAGTAACCATGCTTTATGATGTTCATCACCCATACTGAAACTCCGGGGATAGCTTGCCAAGCTAGAGCCCGCAGAGCTAGAGGCATTATCATATCTGGAACACCCAGAGTGGGGGGCTCGGACTGACATGTATGCATGTGAGAAATTATGCTCGATTTGTGCTTTGTGTGGGTCGCTGTTAAAACAGCGTTTGTTTGCAGGGGTGCGTGACATGTGACGGGCCCATGAACTGCATTTAGAACTGCTGCAGCCGCCTGAACTGAAGAGGGAGCCGTGAGCAGTAGTCGAGCGATTTTTGGGGCTGGTCCGGCCGCAGCGGGACAGTGACCCCTCTTTGTGCCGGTTAGGACGGCTTCTTGGGCTCGTGATCGAGCGTCAGCTTCGGCCGCGGGCCCTGGCGCTTAGGGAACGGGAACCGTTTCGCTGGCTTCATGTGCTTACTGGTCTCAGCCGCTGGGCGGGGCTGGAGGACCTGGGACACCACTTTCTCAGGTCGCGGCGTGCTCTTGGGGCGCCGTTGGACTGAGCTGGAGCGCTTTGGTAGAAAGTGTCTCATGGCGCTGGAAGCCTTCTGAGCTTCAGTGAAGCGATCGGCGAAGCCGCTGACAGATGGGCCGAAGAGACCTGAGGCTGTGACGGGCGAGTCGAGGAAGGCAGATTTATCCGCGTCCCTGATCTCGGTTAAGTTTAGCCAGAGGTGGCGCTCCATTACCACTAGGCTGGCCATATTGCGGCCCAGGGCTTGAGCGGTGGTCTTCGTGGCCCTCAGTGCCAGATCCGTGGCACTCCTGAGGTCTTTAAATGTGTCTGGGTCCGGGCCTGACTCATCCATGGAACGGAGAAGTTTGGCCTGGAAGGCTTGAAGCGTCGCCATGGCGTGAAGTGCAGAGGCGGCTTGACCGGCGGCAGCGTATGCGCGGCTGGCAATGGCCGAAGTAGTTCTGCACGGCTTAGAAGGGTGCACCGTCTTAGACCTCCAACTACCTGCAGTGGGGGGGCATAAGTGTGCAGCGACCGCTTCCTCCAGTGGGGGGAGAGACACATATCCTTTCTCTTCAGCGCCGTCAACAGTGGAGAGCGTAGAAGAGGCGGATGAGCGCGTTCGCGCTGAAAAGGGCGCGCGCCAGCATTTTGTGAGCTCTTCGTGAACCTCAGGCATAAATGGAGCGGCGCGCTGACGAGGGGCCTGCTGGCGCCCCGGCAGGTACCATTCATCGAGGCGGCTTCTGGCGGGCTCAGCTGGAGAAAGCCAATCGAGTCCCAACTCGTCAACAGCGCGAGACATGACACGGAGAAGTTCGGCGTCAATGCTCGCTCGAGTATCAGAAAACTCTAGCTGAGAGGGGGGGGCGGGGTCCGCGGAGCCCGACCAATCCTCGCTCTCAGATGCCGCCATAGAAAGTGCGTCATCGACGTCATCCGGAGATGCGCCGAAAGAGACGAGTCCAGCCGCTTCAGACGAGGGGCGCTGCTCGCTCCGAGAGAACAGGACAGGCGAAGAAGGCGTGGGCGAGGCACGAGGAGAAAGGCCCGGCGTGCACTCGCTAAACTCACCGCGCTCAGGACGCCTCTGATCGCGCCGCTTCTTCCTACGGGGCTCGTGGGGCGCCGAAGACGGAAGGTGGGCGGAATCGGTCACCGTCGAAGACAGCCTTGAACGGAGAACGGAGACAGGCATCCCGTCGCAGAATTGGCAGCCGCCTTTCATGAGCGCTGCCTCGGCGTGCTCAGGGCCGAGGCAGGCCGCACACTGGGTGTGTCCGTCGGATGCATGCAGGGAGACCCCGCAGCTCTCACAGATGGAGAGAGGCATTATGCCGCGCTGTGAAAACAGCGGTTTGCTCTTTTAGATAAATATGCAATGAAAAGGATATAATTTTTCGTCGGATGCCACAGGGAAACGCTCAGCTGGCGAGATGCCGGGATGCGAAGCTGTTCCGCTGGACGGCTTTTCCACGACGAGGGCTTCTTACGACCGGAGAAAATCAGCGACGAGGTGAGTCGAGCTGAAGGAGATTAAATCTGTCAAATGGCGGATTCTATCTGTATTTATATGTTATGGTCACGTGTAGTTTCGCGCGCTTGACAGTGACAGAGCACCAAGCGCCCTGATTGGCTCGCGCGCTTCTGTCTATCCGCCATTGGTTCGTGCAGTTGCCCACAGCACAGCCTATCAGCTCACTCACGTGGGTCTGATGCTCTAGCCTGTGCTGTAGCAAATGCGTTTTAAAATAAAGGCTTCAATATTCTCGAGAAAAGGAGTTTTCCCATAGCGTTTGCAACGCAGTACGAGAGAACGTTCTCGTAAGGGAACTAATATTTAAAATAACTAAAAATAAATAGCAGACAAATCAAAGGAAAAACTAAGGTGTGCAAGCGGTTACCAAACATTTGTTTCTCTGTGAGCTTCCAAAAAAGGAAAAAACATTAACGTGCAACCAGTCTGGCTTAAGTCGCTGTCTGTTTGGTTTCCATGGTGACGCGTCATTGCTTGTTACGTGACGCACCGCAGCCACAACAGCGCTGAATGAATGATGATCAGCTTTTATGTCATTTTTCCTTTTTTACATTTGTTAGCTATGGCATGCATGCAATAACTGATATTCCGATTGTCAAATATATGCAACGCAATATATAAGGCAAAGTATTGCAAGAAAAAAGGCAAAATTAATGCGATTTTAAGACAATTTTTTAAATACTCGGCGGGCCGGATTAAACAGCCTAACGGGCCGCATGTGGCCCGCGGGCCGTAGTTTGCCCACCCCTGCTCTAAACGATCGGTCATTTAAAAAAAATAAAAATAAATAAATTAAAAAAAAAAAAAAAAATATATATATATATATATATATATATATATATATACAGTGTTTCCCACAGAATTAGATTCGATTTGCGGTGGTGTGGTGTTTGGGGCCCGGGGATGGGGGGGGGGGGGGGGGGGGGTTGATTAAGTTTTATATATATATATATATATATATATATATAAAAATGTTTATATATCATATATTTTTATTGACAAGTACACATTCCCATTGCCAACACTTAGTGTCAGATAACTTAAAGACTTTGCCATTGCTACACTTTCTATGCTATGACTGCTCCACAGACTTTTTGTTGCAAATTTTGCTCACACACAAACCTGGAACTGGACACACACACACACACACACACACACACACACACACACACACACTCACAAACTTACTGACACACTCAAACACAGGCTCACACACTCAAACACAGGCTCACACATTCAAAAAGACTCACACACACAGACACACACTCAGACCCAAACACAGACTCAGACACACACAGGCTCACACACACACACCAAACTGGACCTGGAGGTGGACACACACAGACTCAGACACACACACGCACACCTGGAGATTGAGGTGGACAAAAACCAACACACACCAACCTGAACCTGGAGATAATAATAATATAATGTCTAGTCTGGTGGCTGTGATATGAACCTACCAACGTCCGTTGCAATGATTTTTGGAATGACTGATCGCGAGAGGAACAAATTACGTTTTAGTCGCATAACATCGGTTAATGGAAACGCCGTCATTTCGCAATAGTTGTTAATTGATATTTAGAAAAAAAAAATCGCAAAAGTTTTGCGCGAATCTGTAATGAAACGCGACCGCGCTTAACATCTAGACAACTTCTCAGAGTTATGTTGAGCAACAGTGTTCATTATACTAACCATTCAACTCCGGATTGATTCTGGAATCTTCGCTGGGGGAATAAGCATTAAGCACCGGCAACAATCCGCCCTCTAAATGCTCATGTTTTGATTCAGATCGTGCGGTAAGAGAAGGAGGGGCTAGTCGTGCCTCCATAGTCAGTTTGTGAGAGAGAGGGGGAGCAAGCAGCGCGAATAAAATACAATTTTACCCATATTAAATAGTTAAAAAATCTGAATCAATCCGTGGCGGTCAGCGTTGATATGTGGCGGGCCGCCACAAATTAATGAATGTATGGGAAACCCTGATATATATATATATATATATCTTTGTTTTAATTTTTTTTTTTCTTTCGTGACCTTTCCAACGTGACGGCGCAAAAAGTGTGTGTGTGTCTATATATATATATATATATATATATATATATATATATATTAGAAAATTACCGATCGTTTCGCTAGATAAGACCCTTATTTCTCGACTGGGATCGTGTTGAGACTTTGAAGCTGCATAGAGACGGACATTTGAACCTTCTTTGAACATTGGTATAGTTGGTTGCCATTGAAGTCCATTCTGTGTAGAAAAATCCTGAAATGTTTTCCTAAAAAACCTCAAAGGGGGGGTGAAATGTTATTTCATGCATACTGAGTTTTTTACACTGTTAAAGAGTTGGATTCCCATGCTAAACATGGACAAAGTTTCAAAAATTAAATTGTACGTTTGAAGGAGTATTTCTGTGGCAAAACATACTCCTTCCGGTTTGTCACAAGTTTCGGAAATTTTTTTTCGAGTATGGGCCTGTGTGACGTCAGATGGGGCGGAATTTCCTTATATGGGCCCTAAGGGCACTTCTCGTGGAAGGGCGCGCGCGCACCCGTAGACCAGAGCGAGAGAGCGAAAGCAGTACGTGTACGCCCATCAAAGCGCTGTGCTCGGCTTTAGGGATGTCAATGTCACCAAAGAAGTGGGTTTTTGGTTGCCAGGGCAAGACAACCCTGCACAGATTCCCAAAGAACCCAGCGTTAAGGGACCAGTGGATGGAGTTAGTTTTTCCAGAGCATCAACGGAGTTGTGCAAGTGTTCTTGTTTGTTCCCTGCATTTCGACGATGATCGTTTTATAAACAAGGCCCAGTTCGACGCCGGATTTGCAGATCGTCTAATGCTTAAGGATGGAGCAGTCACAACGATAAAGGTTCGCGGTCGTGCGTTGGAACCGCAGGCGGTGAGTAAAACTGCTTCAAATGTCTGTGTGTTGTTAACTATCGGTGCGTAAGCACAGCAAGTAAACAGTGAACAGCGCTTGTGATTCTTTAGCTCCGCCCACACGGCACGCCTCCAGCCGCTCGGTTTTTTCCGGAAAGACTCGGTACAGCCTATCTTTCTTTTATAAATATAATAAAACTAAAGACTTTTTGGAGATATGAAGGATGCAATACTACTCTATAGGTACTCAAGATTAACATGAGATTGACTGAAACTGAGTGTTTCACCCCCCCTTTAACTTCTTTTCGACTGATGAAATAAAGACATGGATATCTTGGATGACATCGGGTTGAGTAAATGATCAGCAAACATTTTTTTGAAAGTGAACTAATCCTTTAAATCCAAAATGATATGTAGCGTCCTGTTCTTTGACATCGACAAACTAATGAAGAATAGCAGCAGCTAAGTTATACCGTTCTCCCCAACGCCATGTTTAAAGTTTATGGCCCGTCAAACTCGGTAACTTGAGTATCAAAATTATCAAGTTCCCAGTGGTAAATACGACTTGAGAGGGCGTGGTTCATGTCCAATTTTTAACTACTTGGGCCTAAATTTACGATAGCACGTGAAGGCAGCATAAAAGACTGATTCAGTACATATTTCGACAGAAACGCCAATGAATTTCGCAGTGTTTAAACTTTAGAAGTGTAAGTACCGGCTAATTCATGTTTTTTAATCCTTAAAAGTGCTGTAAGTAACTTTTTGACTGTATTAAAGCACGAAAATACCATGTTTGCAGATGTTTAGGAAACCTTCTAAGTTCGCATTGTTTTTCCAAAAAACAATGATACAGCCAGTTATTCTACTTTGAAATAATGCGTTACATGTCGGAATGTCTGTTTTTGTTTTGGTCTGTGTGATCCCGCCCGCTGCCAATTCACCCAATGGTATTTCGACACATTGCAATGTTTGCCAGTTGGCGGAAAACACAGCGTATTGTTACAAGTCAGCATACAAACTAGGTCAGAGATAGCAGATTCTACCCGATCCAAAAAATCCTCAGCATCCATCTAGAAAGCTCTATATCCAGAGGCATATTAAAACGCAGCTAAATCAACTCATCAACTTACAGTGCAAGTTCTCGTCGCTATTTTAATGTTATTTTAACGTTCCCCTATTGTTATTCTAATGTTATTTTAACGTTGCTCTAACGTTATTCTAATGTTACTTTAACATTATTCTAACTTTATTTTAATGTTCCACTAATGTTACTTTAATGTTCCCCTAACGCTATTTTAACGTTAACATTATTCTAATGTTCCTCTAACGTTAAAATAATGTTCCCCTAACAATATTGTAACGTTACTGTAACGTTCCCATAACGTTATTCTAACTTAATTTTAATATTCCCCTAACTTTAAAGTAATGTTACCATAACGTTTAGAATACAGAATACAGTTTGCAATGCCATGTCATTTGGTCCTTGAAACAAGGAATGAAAACAAATATTTTGGCAGAACATTACAGAAAACTGGAACAAAATTCCTTTCAATCATTCCAGAGTGAAGTTGTTATTTTTAAATTTATGTAATTAAAGTTATTTTGTCAATAACATCAAAGAAGCCAGTCATTTTTTTCACTAAAAACATTTATAGATACACTGCATCTATTCGCAGATTGCTTTAATTGCCCACTTGAATGCACAAGAGAAAGCGTTTATCTGTTCTATGCATCCGTCAGTTGAAGGCACCGCGGATGGTGCCCTCTGCAACCCCACCCCCAAAACCAGGGGTCACTTAATTTTTTGCTTTTGTTTTTTAATTTCCGGATCAGTTTGCATATTTTGGGCTTGTTGTTTGAGACCAGGTTGCTTATTTCTAAGCGAAACCTGGCAACACTGCCAGGCAGGAACCGTTTCAGCCAAAGCTACAGGCTGATGCATTGTAAGCCTGCACAGTTCTGAGAAGAATCCACTTCAACATCAAGCACAAACCAAGTAAGACTGATTAACTATATTATGTAAAACTAATTTATTTAATGTAAAACTATATATATATATATGCTCAGATATTGGTTCCTCTTTTCCAGTTTCCTAGGGTCATATATAAAAAGTAACATTCAGAAGGTTGTTGCAATCTTTTAATATCCATTTTTATATTGTTTTTAATCAATCCAATTAAATATTGTCTCTTTACTAACCATATATTTAATGTCTTATGTATCCTGTCTCCCTTATATATTTATAATGAGGCTACGAGGAAGAAGTTTTCATAGTTTCATCCCAGTAAGGCCCAGCTGAAACAGTCAAAAAAGGCAAAAGAGAGAACAGTAAGTTTAGAAATGTAACTTTTTAAATAGGTATGCTGTTATTAATTTGTAGTGAGTGTTTTCGGTGGTTACATTACTGTTATTTTGCAGTTGCAGGAGACGAGGTCGACCGAGACAAACACAGAAAGAGCATTGTGAAGGACAGAAATGGTGGAGCTCAATGTAGGAAGATGTTGTTAATGTGGATGCATGCAGGAGCTACAGTGAGGAATGGAATCTGCAGGGATTGTACAGGGATGTACGAACGTGAATACCGCTGTAAGCCATGCCACACTGTAGGATCTCAGTTGTCATTCATGTCAGACCGTACAACAGTCAAGACGCGTTAAAAACGGACTCGTCCGAAGTTTTACAAGTTCGGTGACTGCGATCTGCATTACATGCGGGATCATCGTAGGAGAAGCCACAAACCAGGACTATGCGTCAAATCTTCTGACACTGGCAGAATTTCGTTGGAGGTAAAAACGGTCATTAATCGGCTGTCGGCGAACATGTCAAACTAGTGATCAAAGACTTCAGATTTTGTCCTAGGATCAGAGGAACCTATCAGGATTCTAAACATTTGTCTCAAACAGCCATATCGTACAGTGTGAACCCGGTTTTAAGGGGATTTCTTGCCATGGCAACAAATGGCTGTTGCATGGAAGAATACCTCAATAATATACATCCAAATTAGTATCATTTCGGCACGGACCCGTGGTATTTCCCATATCTGGTCAGTAATACTCCCAAATTTGTCCAAAATTCTGCGGTGGTTATACTGGTCCATATACACCTCTTTTCATGCAGTGTTTTTTAGTCAACAGTCTTGACAAGTTAAGTGTCAGTGGAAAATAAAACAACAAAACGAACCACACAGAAAGACTTTTCCAAATTTTTATGTTTTTTATTGATGATCACCAGGATGGTTCCCTTTACAGCAAATCAGCAGAAATCTACTTTTGCATTGAGATTTTAAAGACAAAATGTTGAATATTGCACTAAAGAAGAAGAGAACTAAGATTCATATAGCGCCAAAGAACGAGGAAATATCACAGCATCTTCTCGACAACATCTTAGGGTAAACAGAAGCCAAGCCCATTAATATATGCATATTTCAGTACCATAAAGACAGTTAGCTTCAAATATATCTTCTTAAAATAGTTTTGTTTTAATTCTGATCATTAAACGATTACATTCAGGAGTATAACTAATAAGGTCACATGCAAAGATGGATACGTATGCATGACATATGGCCAAATGAATCCATCACATGATGATGTGGAATGAAACTGAACTAATAGAGATTTGTAGAGGTACTTTAACTTTGCAGTCTTTTTTTACCTTTAGGAAATTAGAATTACAATAACCATAGAACTTCCTGAAAAGAAAGCGTTTCACATAAATGACCACGTCAGCTATATTGATTTATATGTACAGGTTACGCCATTTGTTTTGATTTCTGGTTTGGCATTTTAAGTCATTGTAAAGGAGGAAACCTTACATCTGTAGTATATTCAGTTTTCAGTGTGTAGTTGGTAGCCCTCTGCAAACCAAAGTTGTTGAATCTTATTTTTAAGAGAGTTCTGTATTTTTACTAAAATCAGCAACAGCTGAACATGTAATATTTTGTCATGAGTCATTCATGATTATAACCACGATTCTTCCGGTGACCCATTTTCTGAGGTTCACTGTTCCATGTGCATATTTTGCTAGTTCTTTGTTTTGTTCAAGCAGCATCCAGCAAAGCAACTTTTACATTCAAAAATATTATTTAAAGTTAGTGCATTCATCTTTAACACAAAACTATTTTTGTGTAAAGAAATCACAGCTAATCAACAAGACCATATAGTACTTGTTACTAAGGCCAGTTATTTGAAATAAAACATTTTCAAATATGAAAATATATCCAGACCATAGGACGTACAGTACATATTCAGCCTATTTTAACATAATCCTTCTAGCAAAAGAAGAAAAAAAAAAGATTTTGGTCTCAGTGTGGGTTTCATTTGTGTACACCCGTGAGATTGGGTTTTAGACTGTATATATATTAAACCAATAAACTAGTTTAATCTTCAAGGCTGTCTTTTAGAGGCCCTAGGGGTAAGTTCTCTGACCACCACTGGTAACCTGTGCGTTCTGTTAGTAAAAGTACACAAAGACCCTGTCACTTTGACCATCTTAAAGACAATTTCTCTGAGTGAACTTAATCTATATTCAAATAACACTGCAATGCTAAATACTGACTTTTACATTCAAAATAAAATAAAAATCTAGACAGACGAAAAACAGATCCACTCATTGTAAATATACTGGATTAAGGTAAGGGATGCAGTGTTTCAGAGCTTGTTTTGGAAAATGATAGATGATGGCACTGCTGCCTCGAAAGCAAGGCTACTTTCAAGGACAAAACAATTGTGCATTTACCAATGAGGCCTTGATGTTTTGCTATTAAAGAAACGACTCACAACTGAAGATGTAGGGCAGCTTTCTCAAATCAAGTCTATTTCAGTTCCAAAAGCATTAGCCAATGACAGACTGCTAATGCATTCTTCCTGCATTCTTTGTTAGTTGTAACTTCAGGTTAGGTTGAATTAATATTTGACCATCATTAAAAGAGATAAGCTCCATAAAAACGCCAATTAATTTATTAATACTAGCTCTGTTTTCAATAACTGACCTTCATACAGTTTAATATAGTCTATCTGCTTTTCCACTGTCAGGTCAAACCGTTCTCGTCGCTTAACCGTTCCATTCCGTGCCGATCCAGCCCAGCCGGTACGGATATGGTTTAATTTTCCACAGCGGGGCTGATAACGGAGCTCTTTGGAATGTAATACAAATGCGTTAGTCCTTGCCTTGGTATGGTATGAGAGTTAAATAGTGACTGCGTTATGGAGGATGATCAGATTTTAATTTTATTATTAACTTGCTTTAACCTTGCTCAAATAGCGTGCTTGGCTAGCTGGCAGCCAGGCAACAGGCAAGTGACCAATCCTGAGTGGCCACATCATTACACGCACGTAGCACCAACCTTGCTGAGAATTTCACGCCAAGAACGGTTTGTAATCATGCTGTGCTGAACCAAGCTCAAGTGGAAATATAATTGGAACTGTTCCCAACCGTTCTTAGAACCGTCCGGCCCAATAGTGGAAATAACTAATAACTAATAATAGCTACAGTAATTCCTGTCCACTTCGTCAGACAAAATTTGCTTTTTCAAATAAATTAATATTACTTAATTATTTACATGATTCCTATCTACCAAACTAACTTCATTTTAGAAAAGTGCAATCGTACTTGGTGCAACAATGTTATCATTATAAACACCTGCTGCTTTTACAATACTCTACTTGTCATTAAATCAAAACTGTAATAACTATATTCGCGTTAATTTAAAGTAAGGCTATAAAGAATTTCTAATTCCAGATAATGCAATACATAGGAGTATTGTATATATATATATATATAAACCAAACGTCTGTGTAATGACTCAGCATTTTCTTTGTCAAACAACACGCAAAAGGCACACGAGGGTTACCCTCACTGTCTGCTCTCACAACAACCATGAAATCTATTTAATTCTATTCATTAGTCTCTCAATAACAAATGTCTCTATTGCTACATTTTGACATATAGTGTCATTTCCACAGCTAGTTTCCTTTTAAACCAGTTAAACCTAAAGTGCTTGTGGGTCAGGGAATCTCAGCTTGGGGGAAAGAAAATCTGGTCAAGTACTGTATATCAGCCTAACACAAACAAAACATTCAGAAAGTAACAAGTCTGGATCCTCCACATTAAAATATAAAACAGATCGAGTTGATCCTATAGTGGCCACATTTAAATTTCAATCATACTTTGATGATTTTATATAAAATTATCATAACAAAATCACTCAAGCAACAGACCATCATGTAATTGACAATAAAATAGAATTTCCATCTGACTCTAATGGTGGTCTACTCAAATAATGGACAGATGGGATGCTCGTTATTAGTCAGTTTTTGAAGAGAAAGGTGGACCCCAACAGAACCCCTGAACGGATCCCTAGATTGATATACCTACAAAGTTTAGTCTGAAGAGTATCATGCTTTAGGAAGGTAGCCACAATGCCAAATAAAAACAACTGTTATTCTTTCTATAACCTTCTAGAACCAGTCATATTTTCATATCAGAGCCTATTCAACCAAGATCTGTCATATCAGTGAATTGGTAGTTTGTAAAGATGCCATCTACTTTGCCTTGCTCTTAAAAGCATGTATAAGCATGTACAGTCTTCACTACTATCACATTATTGAGATAAAACTATTTTGGATTGCATGTTTGAATAAAGAATGATCCATCTCTTGTAACTAAAGAACATAAATCTTGGATTATGGTTGATTTTTGTTTTTAAATCACCATTTGAAAGAACTGAGATTTGGCACGAAACCTCTTTGGATTAGCAATTTAGAGTACAGTTATTTCTTTCTTCACTCTATATGCTGGTATGTGATCTCATGGAGAGACTGTGTCTAGCCTCATTGTAATAGTAGCTCACAAGACAAAACTGTTTTGAGTCTGTTCTTGAAGTTATTTGCTCTAAGGCCATGTGACCTTATGTTTAGAGTATTTTTTCCCAGGCAACTGTGTCTATATGTAGCTAAGATTGATGATAAATGATGCAGAACATGAATTAGATGGTGCATTAACCAACTTACAGCGGGCATTTTTTGTGCTTCGAAATTCGAATTCCAGGCAGGACAAAATCTTGGTCTATTTAAGTTATGTTAAAGAATATAAGTAAACTCAATTTGCAATGCAACTTCAGCCTACGTTGAACATTATATTTCTATTTCATAGCAGCTAGCTAGTGAACATTCAGTTTTCTGCCAAAGCCTCGCAGAAGCAATCAAAAATGTACAATAGATTCAGGACCAAAGCTTACATTAAAGTCCTTTGACAGCACTAGGATTTTGTTGCATTTTGAGGATTAGAATATCAACTATAAATATTAGCGGACGGAAGGCTGTGGGTGGAGTAACTCCTCTAAACCTAAAAGATTAGAAATGAATGAAGAATGAATGGCAAGCTTTAAAAAGAAAAACATTTCAAAATTCTATTTTGCAGGCAGGGAAAGATTCATCTTGCATGACCACTGTGCTGCTGCTGGCCAAGACCATTATATTCAGGTCCTGCTGTTTCTCATGGGTCTGCTGATACCAGTCCCGAGTTACCTCTGTGTCATGTGTAGGGATTAAAGTGACCTGAATGAGAAGAAGATTGTCATTGTCAGATTAACTATAAAAGATGGTGGTTTTGCTTGCAAGTAAGACCTCATTTAAAACATTTTGAGCGACCTCCTCTCCTAAAATATAAATACATGCAATGTAATTTCATGCTTAAAATCACATTTTTACTGTGAGACAAAAAATAATTGGATTTTATCTTGTCATTTTGCTAAAGATAAAACTTTTTTTTTCTTCACAAAACTAGATTTTTTTCCTACTAGTTTTTTTTTTAAACTAGTACAGTAAATAGGATATTGAAAATAAAAAATATAAATATAGAAATAAAAATATAGGATAAAATAAAATTAACATACAATATTTTTTTTTCTTAACATACAAACATATTTAATTAATATTTTGAGTGAACTTTAACTTTGACAGCCCCCAAAAAATGTAGTTAAAAAAATATATGTTTGAAAATCCTCAATTTTTTGCGTGCTCCCTAACACTCCTTGTGTCCCCAGATACCAGTTTAAAAACTGCTGTTTTGGAGTATTACTACAAAAGACGCACCAACTTTGTTCCATGACTTTTAGTTTTTAGTGTAAAGTCAAATGGTACCTGGAGATTAGTGCCCCATTGCGCTTTCCCTTCTAGGAGTGCATCCAGAACTGCACGACTGGGTTCACCACTGCCTGGATCATTTCCACTGACGACGTAGTATGCTGCTCGCACTCGCTTGAAGAACTCTTGATCAACATTTTTAGCACTGCAGTGGTTGGGAATGTAAGCTAGGTCGACATAGATGGATGGTCCAGGTGGAGTCCCAGTGCTGGATTTCAGGTTGGAGCCTAAACATTTTTAACATTGGTTATTTGTTAATTGTCTGGCTTATACCGATATTTATTTTTAAGTTATGTTCGATAAACAATAAATGGATATTATAAAAAATAGCTGTACTAGTTTGTCTAAAAAAAAAAAAAAATGCATTAAAAACTAAAATAAAGTGAATTTAGGCATCATAACATTACAGTATGAAAAACATTAATTTTCAGATTTGCACTTAACAGTATTATAAAATAGTGTTTTTGAACATTAAGTAAGTGTTACATGACAGCAAAGGTAATTTAAATGTAAAAATGGCAGCTAAATATTCAATTTCGACAGATAAATGAATAAAATCTAATGTATCATGCATCCTGATAGTTGTACCTGCATTACTCTTAACACCATTGACCAATCCTCTTCCTGGGTTGTATATGTCTCCCCTGGATCCCTGTGTCTCAGACATTTTGGACAAGCGAAAAGTCTTCTCTGAATCTTTTCTTTTCAGAGCATGAGGTGAGGAGTCTTTGGATGTCTGCTTCACAGGGGTAGTAGATCTCCTGCCTTTTGCATCTCCTTTACGTGATGGCGATGCAGATTTTCCCAGTGTCTTCCTCAAGCCTCTAGTTTTAAGGTCTTTCTTCATTGGGCGTTCTGTGTGGGTCTGGCCATTAAGAAGGGCCTCTGGGTCCACCATGCACACATCAGGGTGTGGTGGGTGAGGAAGAGGGTCTTTCACTGGCATGGGAGGTGGATCATGACTCCTCGGGGAGGAGGAATGATGGCTTCCTCCACTGCTGCCAGCTGCAGACATTTTGTCTACTGGTAGATGTTCTGCATCTTCATCAGAGTCAAGGTTTCCTTCTGCTGTAATTGATGGACATTCTTCAGTCTCTGGAGGAACATCTGAGTCAGACTGAGATGGGAGTGACTCGCTCAAAGATGTAGGAGGAGTTTCCTCCCCTGCTAGCATAATGCCGTGCCCTGTTGCTGTACTGCTCGGGATGCTGTGCGATCCCTCCTTGCTTTCCTCTTGGCGACTGTGGGGATGACTATGCTGCTGCTTGTGGGATCTCCTTTTGACAGAGTGCTGCTCACGCTCATCATCTCTCGAATGATCACTTCTGGCATCTTCCTCTTCCTCCTCACTTGATAACCCATGTGGGCTTGGATTAATAAAGGACGGCGAGATATCTCCTTTACGGTGTTTGAAAAGCGAAGGTGAATGGGAGGATGTGGCCTCCATACCGAGATCAGAGGGTCGAGTAAATCCTTCATCTGACTTCTTGGAGACCTCAGGGTAACAAGCCTGTGCTCCTGATGGTGGAGTTGGTGGATGTTCTTTTGAATCATACTTCACTTTCTCCTCTTCAGCCCCCTCTTCCTCCTCTATACCTTCATAAACATCTTCCACATTGCCAGGCGGAGCCTTTAGACATACAACATCTTCATGCTGCATTGTGGACGCAAGGGTTTTTTCCTTACATTCCTTTTCTACAAACATTTCAGTTTGTTCTACCTCTTTCTTTACTTTTGACTCTTCAGGTTTCCCTTCACTTTCGCTCTTTTGCTCTGACTTCTTGCCACAATCTAGGATCTCTCCCATCTTTTCTGACCTCACTTCAACCTCCTTTTCCGAATGTATCTGTTCTTCCTCCATTGCTTTATGTTTTATTTCTTCTTTCTCATCTGTCTTACTCTTCTCTTCATATTCCATCTTGCTCACTTTTGCTTCTTCAATTTCAACCCTTTCCTGTACTTTCTTAGCCAAGTCTTTAATTTCCTCAGACTTCTCTGCCCCTTCTTGCTTCATATATTGTTCACTTAATGTGCTAGTACTGAGAGTCCCACAAGCTGTGACTGGCACCTTCTGAGAACTTGTAATCTCTGTTGGTCCATCTGTGCTGTGCAGATCAAATGAATGTAATGTTGTGGTTGAGGGTTTTGCATTAGTATGTTGCTCTGGTACAGACGCTGTGCTTAACTTTTCAGAAGCTGAAGATATTTCACACTCAATTCTGCATGGCAAGGTTCCTTCCTCAAAATTGCTTTTGTTATCCTCAGGCTCATCATCATCAGAGGATTTTTCTTGTGAGTGTTTGTCTGCAGAGTCAGCCTTTGCCAAAGGTACAATGTCGAACTTGAGGGATGTGGAAGATGCCAGCTCAGTTGGGTGAGTTGTATGCTCAGAAGTTGCTGATTCTGGCAGTTTTGAAGAATGTGTTTCTGCTACATGTTTAGGATCAGAGACTAGATCCCTGTCAGATTTAATGCTCGACATATCCTCCTCTGACTTTTCCTCTGCCGATGATGTTTGATCCTGAAGAAATGATTTGGATTCCTCCAGGGGACTTAGAGGAGAAAACCTGGCAAGACTGGATATTGACTCAGCTGTTGTTGTAGCAGGTGTCATTCGATCTGAGACTTTCATATATTCATCTTTTTTTAAACAAGGCAAATCCATAACGGGTGACTCTTCCTCTTTCAGGGATGAGTACTCAAATGATATACTGTCTCCATCTGACCTTAGTTGGACACTAGGAATAGTAATCTGTGGTTCTAGCCCTTCTCCAAGGTGTTGACCAGTTGAATATGAGGCAGAGGTTGAAGAAGAGTAACTAAAGGATGAAGATGATGAGTAAGATGTATCAGTCATGGCTGCTTGAGCAACAGCTAGGGATTCAGACACTTCATGCTTTTTATCAGAAGTTTTCTGTGGTTCATGTTTGTCATCGCTGGATTTGGGTATGTCAGATAGGACTGAACTAGTATCTTCTTTCTTGGACTGTTCACACTCCTTGCTGATTACATCATGATGCTCTCCATGTACTGATGATGGCTTTGCTGTGGGGGATATTTTTTCTGTGTATGAGTCACCAACCATGTCTGTCTGTAGAACTTTTGCAGTTGCTCCAAAAGCTAAGGAACCAGTAGTGTCTTCTTGTTTTGTTTCGAGTGGTTTAGATGTAGTCGTGGTATCAAATGCTGCTTTAGACTCTTTCTCAGACATCTCTCTGGCACCCTTTTCAACATCCAGGTCACTTGCATTTTCCTCGTCCTCTTCCTCTTCCTCATCCTCATAGTCATCCTCTTCTTCTGCAAATATTTTTTGGCTTCTGACCAAGCATTCCTCTGTCTCTGCACTCACAATCAATGTCTTGCTGGAAAGAGAATCTGTTTTGCCAGTGCACTCAACTGCAAGAACATTGTCATCAACTTTCATAGACTGCCCTGAAGAACCAGGAGTGGCGGTGCTGGGATCTTCAGCCGATAACCTGGCAGGAAGCATGTCCTTTTCAGGTGGTGAGTACCGACCAGAAGAAAACGTGTCACCTTTGCTTTCAGCTGAATCCAGTTTGTTTTTATCTTTGTTACCATGACTTGATATTGGACTCTCCATTTTGTTCTCATCGTAGGCAGATGTTGATGAAGTTGTTTGACTCTGAAGACTTTGATCTTCTGATGATGTGAGAGGGCCTTGTGGAGGGGAAGCTTCAGTCACGTGGGCTTTGGTCTTGTCCAAGTCCTCTGATTGAGACGTTGCCAATATTTCATCTGTTTTATGGTCTTTCTCTTGCACATCAGGTTTTGAAAGGCAGGAAGCAGATGTACATGGTTCTTTATCCAACAATATAACATGACTCTCATCATCTTTTCCTTGAGGAGGAAAATGTGTGACCTCTTTCTCCTTCTCCTTTTCTTCTCTCTCCAATTTCTCTGATTTGTCTTGCAAATCACTAGAGGAAAATGAGCTTGAACCTGCTACCGAAATGGCTTTGCTGTCATATTTAAAACTATTGTCAACAAAAAGATCTGGTCTCTCTGGTCTCTCTTCTCTAACCAATTCTTCCTCTTGGTATCGCTCCTTATTGTCTTGCTCTGAGTAGGCACTGTGGCTGCTGTGAATACTTGAAGTCTGGTAATCAACCTTGCTAAAAGACACTGGCTCATCATCCCTTTGTTCCTCTTCTGAACATGTAGCTCCAAGCAATGAGGCCTGACTTTTTCTATTGCCATCTAAATCTCTATCCAGACTAGGGTACTGGTCCTCTTCCTCTCTTTCTCGCTCAGTGTCTTTTGAAATGGGCTTTTCATAAGGCTCATATTTAGAGGCTTCATAGCTTTCTTTTTCCACTTCATACATCATCTTGTCATCAGATTTTATTCTCTCACTATCAGCCTTTTCAGCACATTTCTCATTAGCACTGTCCGTCTTTTGAAAATCAGAATGTGACTCTAACCCTGGAGAGGCAGCTTCTCGTTCTCCTTCCCTTTCCCTCTCATCCTCCTTCTGAAGTTTTGTGGCTTCCTTTTCAGAGATCAATGTTTGATGTTGACTATCCTCAACACTGCCTTGATTGTCGAAGCTAGGCAGTGTGATACTCATTGGTTTGCTCTCAGTAAGAGTCTCTGTGACCGTTTTTTTACTTGTTTCTGCAGTAGGTGAAAGTGATGTTGTATCAACCTTGCACTCCTCTGGTTTAGTTGATGAGCAACTTGAATCTCTAGTTAACTCTTTCTCTTCTAAATGGGCCACAATTTCCTCTTTTTTCATACTTGTCTCAGGTGGTTGTGCAGAACTGCTTGCCTTTGGTTCCTCTAAATTCCATGGTTCCACTGATAATGGTCTTGAACCAGCACCTCCCATACAAACAGCATCTCCTTCATCCTCCTCGGTACTTTCATCTTCATCTGAAAATTTGGTTGGAAATGTAGTTTCAAAGGTTGACTTGATGTCTTTTGTTTTGTCTACAGTTGAGGTTTCTTCAATGCATTTTTCTTTATAATCTAAGTTTAATTTGAATCCAATGTCTGATGAGAGAAATGTATGTGTTTCATGTAATGATGCGTCTTGTTTGATATCTTCTTTAGGTTCATCTTTCAATTCCAATTTCTCTTTACAGGTCAGATCTGAGGTCTCAAACATTTGTTCTGAAGATTTATCCAGAGATTTCTGTTTGGCTCCCAAGTCAATTTTTGTGTCTAATTCATCGGACACCAATTTTGACACATCTTCTTTCATGAATTGCTCCTCAGGCTCTTTGCTAACCTTTGAATCAATTGTTTTATCTTCTACAATGGTATGGTCTACAGTACTGTGTTCTGATTTTGAAACCAAAGATTTAGATTCTGATGTAATCTGTTCTGTCTTTTCTTCTACCACAGATATGGCCTTAAGGTTTTGTTTTGTGTCTGATGGTGCATCTGTCACCATACTTGTTTGAGATACTTCGGTTAAGGTATCTTCTGTGTGTTTTTCTTCATACTGTTGGTCCTTCTTAGCACCCATATCGGTACTATCAGATAGTGATTGATCCGTAGATATCTGAAGCTGAGTATGCTCCACATACTTATCTTTAGATTCATATGGTTTTGAGGATATGTCTTCAAACTCAACTGGTTGTTCAGATTTGACAAATATGCCTTTGCTTATTTCATCCTCTTTAGCTTGCAAAACTTCTTTGTCTGATTCTCTTATTGCCTGGGAGTCGCTCTCCACTACAGATTCAAAATCAGATTTAGAGATGGTAAGCTTATCTTCTTTTTCATAAGTCTGACATTCTGTAGGTTCTTCGTCCATTTTGAGAGTTAGCTTCACAACCTCTTTGTTTTTGCAATCCTGTTCACCTTTAGCAGACAAATCTAATTTCTCAGATTCAGACAGCAAGACTTGACCTTGGATCAATGCTGGTTCATCTTTAGATTCTTGGTCTAATATTAGTGAGGAATCCATTTTGTCTGAAATGGATATTTGTGTTTTGGATTTAATGTCTTCTACAGTTTTTTCCATATCTTGGCTAGTTTGGTGCACATCATCTGTGTCCTGTGAAATGATGGTATGTGAAATTTGAGGCTCTTTTTTGGAGGATACATCTGCTTTTTCTAAATGTTGTGTGGTTTGAGTTTCTTTCAATAGTTTCTCCTTCAAGTCTTCATCTTGTTTACTAGTAATTTCAGTCTCACTTTGAGTTTCCCCTAATATATGAGGTTCTATCTCTTGCACAGACTTTGCTTTAGATTTTTGTTCATCTTTAGCAGAAACTTCTGCATGCATCTCTATAGATTGAAAATCTGGCTTTGAGAGGGAAATTTGCTCTTGTGTCACAGATTTTACTTCCTCTTTATTTGTATCCTTAGATTCTTCATGTTCTTTGGCAGCTGAAATCTTTTTCTCATATGTCAGCCCAGCCTCACTTTTACTTTCCACCTTTTCTTCATCTTTTAAGGCAACATCTGTTTTTTCACTTAACTGTTGTATTTGAGATTTGAGGCCATCTGTGTCTTCCTTAAACAGGGCTATACAGATGAATGAGTCAGTTTCCTCTGAAGCCACATGTTCAGGTATAATATCAAGTGACTCTGATTTCTGCTCAGAGGTCTTTTCAGGTTTAGTTGTTATATCTGTCTCTACAGTGTCCTGTGTCTCTGTATGAGATGTTGATGTTTCTGCTTTGATGTCTGGGCTTTCTAAAAACTGACCAGATGCATCAGTCAGATCTTTCTCTTTGGATTCTTTTACCAAGTTAGAAGAAATTTGGTCTTTCTCTGATTGAATTTCTTGTTTCTCCTGTTTCTCTATCTCTGACCTTTCCAGAACTGCTGGAGAACTCTTATCTTGAAACTCTTCTTCATTAGCATTTTTCTTATCATAATCCTCTTTAGGCGGCAATGCCGCCTTTTCAGGTAAGGCAACATCTGTTTTTTCACTTAACTGTTGTATTTCAGATTTGAGGCCATCCGTGTCTTCCTTAAACAGGGCTATACAGATGAATGAATCAGTTTCCTCTGAAGCCACATGTTCAGGTATAATATCAGGTGACTCTGATTTCTGCTCAGAGGTCTTTTCCGGTTTAGTTGTCATATCTGTCTCTACAGTGTCCTGTGTCTCTGTATGAGATGTTGATGTTTCTGCTTTGATGTCTGGGCTTTCTAAAAACTGACCAGATGCATCAGTCAGATCTTTCTCTTTGGATTCTTTTACCAAGTTAGAAGAAATTTGGTCTTTCTCTGATTGAGTTTCTTGTTTCTCCTGTTTCTCTATCTCTGACCTTTCCAGAACTGCTGGAGAACTCGTATCTTGAAACTCTTCTTCATTCGCATTTTTCTTATCAAAATCCTCTTTAGGCGGCAATGCTGCCTTTTCAGGTTCTGATATTACATCACCTTTATCTGCCTCTGCATACTTTAATAATTGGTCTTTCTCCTTATGCTTTTCTTCAGCATCATCTCTCTCACCATCCTTTTCTTTCTCCTTCTCTCTTTTCTCTTCTTTGTCTGTGGATGATTTTAAATCAGAAGTTTCAACGTCATGATCATCAGATAACTTGCTATCTTTATCCTCAAGAATTACAGCCTTACTGCTCTCTTTTAAGTCCTCTTGAACTTCGCTCTTCTTTTCAACGCTTGGATCAGGCATTACCTTTGTATCACTAATTTCTTTTGATGGTAGAATTGATATACTTTCTTTTTTAGCCAAGAAGTCCTCAACAAGTGGAGATGGTGCAGAGGTTGCTTCCTGGATTATCTTTTTTTCTTCCTCCTCTGCTTGAGGTATTTCCTTCTCATCTAAAGTGTCAGATTTTTGTTTCTCACTCTCCTTTTCAAATTTAATTTCAGTGGGGCTAGGTGGCATTCCTTGTTCTTGAATGGTCTCTTTAAGGAGCATTTTATCTTTCCTTTCCACAGGTGACATTCTGAAGGGAGAGTGAGATGCACTAGGTGGTCCAGAATGTGTATGAGTAGCCATTTTCACAGTGCTGTCATCAGGGCTAATACACCGGTCTTCCACCTCTGGAAAAACACTAGCTTCAGAAACAGGAAGCTTAGAATCACTGTGCAATGGGGAAGAGAGTATTTTTTGTACTTCAAAAGAGGAATCCTCCCTTGGAGGTGAC
The DNA here is from genome assembly GCF_964197995.2 of Scardinius erythrophthalmus. Lineage (NCBI taxonomy): Eukaryota > Metazoa > Chordata > Actinopteri > Cypriniformes > Leuciscidae > Scardinius > Scardinius erythrophthalmus. The sequence goes on from NC_138244.1 coordinate 14,527,310, forward strand.
ACTGATGCCTTCTCCATCTCAGGAGGTGAGAATTTTTCATCAGATGAAGTATCAGGAACTAAAGGCACAAGACTTTTGGGTTTGTCCATTTCTTTCTCCTTGTGTTCAAGTTTATCAGGTGAGGCATATCCTTCTTGTAACTTTCCAAGTGAAATGTCAACATTTGGTGTTTGATCTTCATATTCATCCTCCTCTTCATCATCGTAATGAGCAGCCAACTCAATTCCCTCGGTTTTACCTTCTAAGGGAAGTGGAGGAGATTCATCAGAGGGAGATGATTTGAAGCACTTGTCCTCCTCTAAGGAGGATGTTGGTGAGATGGTTCCAGCGGAATGTAGGTACTCTTTTTCTTGGGTGGCCTCAGTCTGAGTAACCGGTTGAACGGTGTCCAAGACCAGGGAGCTTTTTCCAGTGTCTTCAGTCTGAGGTGCTGTGACTGATGCCACTGACTGATCTTCCGCAACGGAAGTGGGTAAAGAAGACAGTTTGTCATACTCTGTTATGGATGTTGCTGAAGAAACATGTTCCTCTTCAGCTAATGGAGCTGCGAGTATGCTGGTGTAGATGGAAATAGCTGGCTCCTGTGCACCCATCAATACTTTGCCTGTCCCATTGCCCATTGCAGCTGCTTGTATTTCTCTCATTCCAGGGATGGCATCAAAGGAGCCTGGTTGGTCTGGGACAGAGACATCATAGCTACCAACCTCATATTGAAGGTGTGGTATCCTGTCCTCTGCTTCTTCGTGGATCTCCTCATCTGAGATGGTTTGCTCAGTCTCAGAGTAACCTGGTATGGTTTCATCCTGGATATATGATAGGTTTTCTGCTGCAGCAGCTCCTTGGGCTGTAGAGGTAATGCCAGCTGTGACACCTCCAACATTTGACAAGTATGCATCCTCTTCTTCCTTGATTTTCTCAGCAGAGAGATCTTTTATTTCTTCATCTGCAATGGCATCCAAATCCTCTGCCTCCTCTAACTCAGCTTTTTCAATAACATCCTCTTCTTCAAGCTGCTCCTCTTCGACGTCAATCTTTTTTACCTCTGCTTGTTTTTGCTTCTCCATTTCCTCAGTTTCATGTTTTCTGTCCACTCCCTCCAAGTCTTTGGATTCCTTTGCTCCCTCTTCGTCCTCTTCATCTCCTATTCCCATGTCTTCCTCCTCCTCCTCCTCCTCTGTCTTCTTAACAGGCTTTATCTCAACCTCCTCCTCATCTTCATCTTCAATTGCAGCACCCTCATCCTCAAATTTCTCTAATTCTGATGTTTGGGGCTCATCCTGTTGTTCTTTTACTTCTGCTGATGGCACTTCTTCGATTTCTGCTGATAGGGCTACTTCTTTCTCTGTAGTTTTCTGTTCCACAATATCGGTTTCTGTAACATGATCTTGTTCTTGTTCCTCAGCAGCATTTGAAGTTTCATCGTCTCTTTCACCTGGTAATCTGGAGACAGTAAGGGCACTTTTAGGGGCTTCAGAGTGATCTGTCGCTTCAGTAGGTCTCATTTTATCAAAGTCTTTTGTTAAATCTTTAAGAGTAGATGGAGAAAATATAGCTTCTCCTGTCCCGTTCTCCTGTTTATCATGCTTGATCTTCTCAGCCACTGGTTCTGCCTCAATCTCTGCACACTCAACTGCCTTGGCAGTTATAGGTTTGCTCTTTGTTGTTTTGGATTTACCTTGAGTTTTGGCCTTGTGGAGGGTCTTTCTGACCTCTGGTGTGAAAGGTTTCAGGTCAGGTTTAGTAATTTTCCTCAGCTCGGGTTTTGAAGTGTCCTTGGCTTTAAACTTTTTCTCATCTTTTTTCAAACCATCATCTTTTTTAATTTCACGTTTTTCTTTCTTAACTTCCCTCTTTTCTTTGTCTTTCTTTTCATCCATTTTGGACAACCTTTCCTTTGGGTGTTTTTTCAGTGATTTCTCCTTCAATAACTTTTTCTTTTCTGTCACTTCTGTTTTCGGTTTCAATGGCTTGGTGTGCTTCTTTTCTTCTTTTTTCTCAATCTTGTTCTCTTTGACAGAGTCACTCTTCGTTTCGATTATGGATGCATCCTCATGCTCGTCGGTTTCTTTCTTAGGCTTAGTTGGTGCATGAGCCTTGGGAGATGATTTGAGACTTTCTTTGCTGTCAGTTCTTTGCTTTAGCTTTGTTTGTTTTACAGCTGAAGGTGAAACAGCTGAATTTATGTCTTTTTGTGTGGCTACTGGATACCGCAAGAAATCAAGGTGCTTCAACTTTTCAAGCCCTTCAAGGATTTTGTTCTGAGGTGCATTTCCAGGGAATAAAACCCTTACGATTTTCTCTGAGGGGTTGGCAGGAAGCCATACGACGAGAGCAGCAATAGATGTCAAATAAGGTACAGATATTTCTCCCTCTTTTCCATTGGGAAGCACTATCCCTGTCTTGGCCTTACTGTTACCTGCCCACTTCTGCATGAGGAACTGCATTTCCTTACTGTCCTTCACAGGGTTCAGGACAAACATGTCCAACCTGCCCACACCCATCTTGTGAAAAAGTGTAATTGGCTCAATGGTATTACTAACCACTCGAAAAAGAGGCTCAGACTTAATTCCCAGCTTGCTGAGGTACTGCAATGTAAGAGAGGCTTCCTCAATACTTCGCTTAACTTTCAAATTCGATTCTGATGTGCGAAGCTTCTCAGGTACATTGAAGAATACGACTCCGATCTCTGGCGATATCAGGTTCTTCATCCAATCACTGTAGGTGGTTGAGCCTTGAGACTGCTCTTCCTCCTGCTCTGCAACCTTCCTTTGAAGGAGTCCATTGATCCCAGGAAGATTATCAGCACCAATATGGGTGAGAAGGATAGAATCAATACGATCTAAATGTCTGACAAGCTTCCAAAAGCATGACCTTCTGTCAGAGCCACCATCAATCAGAATGTTAAAACCATTGACAGCAAAAAGCGCAGAATCCCCCCGTCCACCAGGAAAGATGTAGCAGCAAGGCTTTGAGAGCTTTAAGAATCCTCCAGACGTTGGAGGCTCAAGAAGGTCAAATGGGGACGGTACATCCACAGTCTCAGATATATATTCGGTAAACTCAGTGACCCCCTCCATCTTAGGGAGTATGGGCTCTGGATTCAGCCTATAATTCAGCAACTCCCTAATGCGTTGCTGTTGTCCCAGAGAGTTCCAGCCTGCCTCACCACGACAAGACACAGTCAGTGATCCCCGCTGTCCAGAGCTGGCTTTTACCAGCAAATTACTGACCTACATGAGGAAAACAAGTAAAAAATGAGTGAAGATATATTGTGCTTTATCAATTTGAATACAATTATATTATCTAAACTTACTCCAGGATCAGCAAACACTTGTGAGAAGGTTTGATGACTGAGCACTCCGGTTTGGAGAACCAGGTCACCTTGGTCAGAACTCTGCCCACTCAGGACCAGTAGTTTATGCACAGCTGGGTCAGATATAAGACAATGGATCTAGGACATATTAAGAGACAGAGAGGGCATTTAAAACACATTAGTGTATTAGAGTCAGTCTGTTTGTAGCAAGGTTGTGCTTAAACAAGGTTATTAAGTCCAACATCAAACCTATTCATCAATCTTTATTAGAAACATACAGTACCTTGTCCAACAGAGATTTTCTTTAAATAACTTACCTCAGAGATAACAGTATCTTCTGATGGGTTTACTAATACAACCGTCTCAAGAACATCACTTTTGTGGTGCAGAGTCCTTTGTCCTGGAAGAAAGAAATATGTTTTTTCTTATTTATATTCAGATATTAAGTTACACATTTCTATTGTGACTAGTCTCAATGGCTGCATTTCCACCACAGGAACTTTCCCCAGGAACTAGGGACATTGGGGTGGTACTCTGTGTGTTTCGACAGAAGGGACCAGGGTCTAATGTCCCCCACAGAAAGTCACTGCTGGCGAGGTGGTACTTAAAAAAGAAAAGAAAACAGGAACTTTCGGGGGCCTTAGGTGGGCCTTAGGTGCTGAACATGGTGATTGGTTGAGTTCACACAGCATTTTGATTGGTTGATGCCATGCAGCATTTTATTTCAACCACCATTTTTAAAAGTCTGTTGCGGCGCGTGCAGTAAGAGTTGTTTGCTATTCTAATCAACAAAGGAGTTTAAAAAATATGGCCGATGGATTGACAACGAGGTTCAGGCTTTATTAAGCTTAGATGCCGAGGATGAAATCCAGCGGGAACTGAAAAGTCGCACGCAGTCCTACGACACCGGATTAATTTGTCTAATATTCGGAAGGAAGGAAGCCGCTCAAAATTATCGCAAGGGAAATTCCTTCACCGCGACAGCCCTACTATATAATGATATACATTTTTTGAATTTCATCAAAGCTGCACTTTTCTCTTTTATTCTGTTCATTTACTGTCCAAATGAACTGATTCAACTTAATGAATCATACTTTAGGATGAATCAATTCACTAGATTGAATCTAACTTTAGGACAAACCAATTTAGGTTACTTGTTACTGGGAAAGTGTAACCAAAACTGTATGCCAGTATTCTGAAAAAAGGGAAACAGACTCATCTAAATGATATGGGAAACGTATTTGGGAAAGCGCTAAATGCTTTTTTATAACTGAAATGCAGCAGCCAGAGCTGAATCCTCCAAATGCATGTCCCGTAACAATGCATTGATTTGTTCATTTGAAAGTCAATGATAGCAGCCATATGATTGATTGATGTTAATCAAAATGAATGTCCCTGAAATGCATAGCTATCACTCAAATCAATCTTCATTGATTTAGTAAAGGACTCCAAGGTGTACAGTATAGCATGACCAAAGCTAAAAGACAACCTTTAGTGCAATGCATTTCAAGGACAGTCCTGCAAGAGTCCTGTTAATGAGACATCATGGATGTTTGGATTACAGTCAGAAGTAAGGGGTTTAGGGTTTTAAGTGTATGTTATGATAAGAGGATATCCATGTGAAGCTAATAGGGAGAAATCACAAATGCAACATTAGTCTTTACATCGTCTGAAGAGTCTAGTCCAAACACATTTATCCTGTGTTTTCAGTTGTGTAAAGAGGGTTATAAGAGCAGGGTGTATAGAGGAATTAGAGGGATAATCAAAGAGCTGCTGAACGCAGCACGACTGGGGTTTGGACCAAGCTGGCCTAAGCCCAGTATTGCTTCTATGAGCCAGATGGTGTGGGATGGAAGTACAGAAGTGAAAGTACAACATATGTGAAGACTGGTGAGGCAGATCTCACCAGGACAAACTGAATGCAAATAATACAGGCTGCCACGGAAACAAACTAGTAGCTCCGACCCTGCTTCCCTCTGCAGAGTGACAAAGTACAAATAAACAAGAGAAAGTCTCAGGCACTGCAATGCCTCCCGATTGGCACAATGCCCTAAGCAACATGGGTCTATTGGCTTTTTGTAATTAATACATTGCGTGTTGCCCTCTTTGTTGTTGTTTGATGAAAATCTTAGGAGGAGGCAGAACTCAGATGATTAACAAATGTAGGTGATAAAAAAATGACACTTTTTTGAACTTTTGACAATCAGAATTAGCTGAAAATATTAGAGAAGAAAAAAGTTTAAATTTCATTTTTAAATACAAAAAAATATATATATATATGTGGATGAATCTTTACAAATCTGCAATTAGAAAGAATTTTAAATGTGTATATCTGTTAAAAGTGAATTTTGTCAACTTTAAGGAGTAGGGCTTAAAAACCACAAAACTCCTTTGCCATTTTGAATAAACAGATGGTTTTGCAGAGCAGTGTGTTCAGCCAGCTTCCAGTTTCCACGACTCCCTTTGGCATTTTTCCACAGTCGCGAAAGAATGGGAAAGAATGTAGCATTAAGTCCAAGGCTAAGTTAAGGTATCCAGTGTATCTGTTAAAGTACAAGCATCTTCATAACGGCTGATTATTAATTAATGACTTAGGTTTGACTACAGAAACATCTTAATTGCATTAGCATCATAAAACAGTCATTTTTTAAGATCTCAGAGTAGAGATCCAGTCCTACCTCACCTGACCCGCTTGGTATAAATATCCGCTCATGAACTCTAAAAATTAGAGCACTCTGTTAAAATAAGCTCAAACAGTGCTGTGATGGAAGACAGACCAAGCATCCGCACTGCTCCAGATATTTTGCTCTAGATATGGTCACCCAAGAGATTGAGGCCTCTGGAAGTTTGGGAACAGAATCGCCTCATCCGAGCATCTAAAACAGTCACTCATGCCACCATCCTATGTGCTTTTGGGAGCAAATAACCTTCTGAACAGCACGTCTTACTGTGGTGCACTGTATTAGTGATGCTAAATCTGTTTATCCCAGTGGAACAAGCCATTTAATTCCCATTTCATGTACAGATGACACAGAGGTTAGCAATATTATGACATTTCTTTTTATTTAAAATATGACATGTACGTTCATGAAGCATAAAGCACCACAGGTGTTTTTATCTAACTAGCTTTTCACCATGGAGAGAATTAATGTTACTTTTAAAGGGTTTATGGTAATCCCATAAATGTGTCATCAATCCAGACTTAGTCCACACCACTGGTTGAGAGAAGTATGATGGGAGACTTAAAGGCACAGTGTGTAAGTTTTGCCACTAGAGGTTGTTTTTTCATAAAAGCTTGATGACGCCATGAATGAGCATGGAATCATTGTCGTCTTCACCTCCACAGCCGATGGAAAACAAAACAGGACTCAGGCAGAAATCATGTTAATTGGTGAGCTAATGTTTTAAAGTGCTCCTATTATGCTTTTTCGAATATTACCTTTCATGCAATGTGTAATGTAGCTGTCTGTCAATGTAAACGATCTGCGAAGTTCTGAAGCGAAAGTGACGATAAATAAATTTATTGTCTCTCAAAAGACTTAAAAAAAACTTCTTCAAAGGATAAGGATGTGAAGAGTCAGTGGTTAACATTACCACTGCGATACAACAGCAGTATAGCCTTTTGATGATTTATTCTCAAATCTATGTCTAGGTCTAAATGGGATTTACAAAATGCTTATCCATTACAAATGGGACAATACCCATTTTATTTGGACCAACTTGCTCCTCAGAATCACAATTATTGTTGTACATATTTTCGACCGGGTGTTCAAAATACATAGTTTTGTGTTTTTTGTTGTGCAGGTCTCCGGCTAACTGGCTAACTCACGTTCGGCTAATCAGCTGTGGACCCACTATTACCTAAAACGTTCTGCTCAAGTCGTTCTTACGATGGAAGTTGGGGTTGAATAACTAGTTCTTCCAATGTTTCATCATCGGACTCGCGCTCGGATTGATATGGTAAAATTGACGCAGTCTTTCTGTCTTTACAGTGTGTGCAATCGCTGAGCTTTAGGAAGCCTCCGGAGCTGAAATTCAGTTATGGTAATGGGCATTTCGTTTCCAACACACTGTAAGCGGTAACCCGATCACAACAGACTGGGCCATCTGGCCAATCAGAGCAGAGTAGGCTCTCGGAAAGAAGGGGTTTAGAGTATATTATGAGAAAATGAAAGTGTTATTTGACCTTTGGTGCATGTAAAACTGTTGTAGAAGACTTCCAAAACAAAATTAGAAACCTTTAAAATAGCATAATAGAGGCTCTATAAAGTTTTATTAACGTTACTGTAATAAGAAGCAGGGGAGGGCCAAGAACACCGGGACATTTTCCGTTGCTGTTTTTATTATGCTTATATGCCGCAATCGGGCGCTGCCCCTCCTTACGTTTTGTAGTTTATGCATATCTTATGATTAAAGTTACGATTAAAGTTGTTTAACGTTTGCATCCTACGTCCCTGAACTTGAACTTTGTTATATTTGGTCACTTAAATTCACACTATTTTAATTAATTAGAAGGAAATAGCTGCAAATGTTTAATTTACTACTCACACAGGTCACTTTATCTGACAAATTAAAACTGTGGTGTAAGCCCTGTTTTACTTGGTCAAAACAATCGTACTAAATACATTTGAGTGTGTTGAAAGTTAACATTAATCTGTCCATTAGCTCGGTGGCTGGTATGAGACACTTGTTGCACACTGCAGTAAGCTAGATCGATATTAGAATTTCATATTAATAAAAACTGGATGACTTGTGTTCCTAAATGAAATGCAATTAATTTTAAAAAATATTTTATGCTGGAGAAAATGCTATATTACTGTTACGCTACGTAAGGCATGGTGCGTTACTAGCGGTAAATCAAGAAATTGAGATTCAAACAAGAAGACTAACTGTGTTGAGCTCTATAACAATGATTAGTTTTCTGTCAATAAAAGTATCCAAACAGTTACTAATAAAATAAAAGACATATTTAAAGCATATTATAACACATTAAAGCATATTTGCCGTTTCCTTGCTTTCTACGGAAATCAAGGGTAGCACAGATAAGTCATCATTGACAGGCGAAGCAATGACATTGTCCGTTACACATCAGTTAAAATATCTGATTTCTCTGGATTTAAACATTGTTGGAAACATTTGGGATAATATAAGTACACAAGTCAACAAAATATATAACATTGTTTTAGTGGTTTTTGGTGATTTTCATCCAAAAATCTCACATATTGTGCCTTTAAAAAGACCATTAAAGTAATAATCAGAAATTATAAACTATAGTTAATAGCCTATATAATTGTACATGATGAAAGTGCTCCATACGCTCTATAAAGCCCTAAAACAATACTAACACTTTGACGCTCCGTGTTGCATCTACACAAGAAGCGAGTGCCCTAGTTTCTTCTGGTAATCCTAGTCCTGTGATTTGGCAATGCCGAATGATTCTGCTGTTAAGCATATTAAAGCCTCTTTTATCGCGGATGTGTCACTGAATCTCAGACAGCCACCTGGGTAAAGGGTGTGGCAACGGCACAATGCCCCAGCATGTTGTGATTTTATGCCTTATTTGCATGGATTTCTGATATTAACTTTTATACTGGCACCATACAAAGTTCATTGGTTCACAGAACTCAAACATAGTAACATATGATAACTTGCGCAACAAGTTGGCAGTCCACAAATGGAACATAAATGAAGCAGCATATGCAAAATAATCTTGATTTTATAAAATAATATTGCATTACATTAGACATTTAAGTATACATTAGATATAGATTTTAAGTTTGCGCATTGAGAAAAGAGCACATTATGTAAGATGTGGGCTAAGGAGGAATCTAGTTTTAAAGAAAGAAAAGGGTACGAGAAGATTGTTGGTGCTGTACCACTGTTTCCTGGGGGGCCAGAAAACTCCAGCCTAAACCTGAGCCAACTATGAGATCATGCCACCACACAGACCGTCCATTAGCATTTGAAGCCACATCTTTGTGCTTTTGAATAAGGGCTGGATGTTTTTCAACACTGACGAGACTCCACAACTCTGTGCCATTTTACCACAACGTCCTGGTGCCTCAAAGACTTAGGCTATCATTATAAACATAATATGGCCAATAGGCAGAAACAAAAGAACAATTAAGCATTAGACCTAAGAAAATATGAAGTTCTTTTTATAAAAGCAATCTTTTATAATTGGCCTTATTGAGGTAAGCACATATACCTAGCACATTAGCAGTTCAAATAAAGAAAAATGTCATGATACAGCAAGTGGTGGAAAAATACAAATGCTCAGATGTTAATAACAGGTTTAAACTGCAATATAGAGGCTTGCTTATGAAACATCTTCTGAGAGAACATGGGTTTGTTCTATGAGTCAGCATCTCCTCTGAAATGTCAGTGTTTCCTTGGTCCTTTAACCAGATGATTTATAGACAGCGACTTAAAAATTAGCAACTGACAGGTTGAGGTTTCAACCTTTTTTTAATTATATACAGTACGTCTAATAATAACATTTAATAGTATGTAAATAGATCAAAGTATAAGGTAATTGTTATGGAAATCATGTGCAATGTTTCATGCATAATTCATTTAATATTAGAGTAAGGTATTCAAATGACTATAAACAACAAGGCTTTTAGAAGTTAAATGAACAGAACCAGATATTTTGTATTTAGGCCTATTATAAATCTTTTTGTTCTAAACATTATCCAACCTTTTGAAGAGATCCTATTACAAATCTTCCCAGCTGTAGTGACTGCAAATCATATCAAATTTTGTCCTTTGAACCTCAGCCATGACTGCCCATCTACCTAAAAGTTGATAATGATTAAAATGATAGTGGTGATAAATTAGCAATTTCCAAAAAATGTAATGTTTTATCTCTTTTATACACATCTATACTTGTGTTCAGTGTTGATTGTATCATGAGCACTTAAGTATATATTTGGCCATTTTCCATTGTGGCAACATACCGCTGCTACTTCTATGTCCCTCGTATCGCTCATGGTCTCTTATCTTGGGACTTTGAACAATTATTACTACTGACTACATAAAACAGTAGAAAATTAAAATCATGACCATAAAACTGTGCAAATATTGTTCAGAAAAACAAGGAAGGAACTAATAAGAAACATAAAGAACTTATAACTATGTAAGTTATAACCTTAACATCACGGACATGTTGTTGTTAAATATGTTATGGACTAATTGAGCAAACTAGTCCATACACTATAAAACCCAACAAGTTAACTCAACTCAAACCGATTGAGGAAACTGATTGCGGAAAAACCATTTAAGTTTAAAAATAAATACATACGGGTATTGTGAACTTATATATATTGAGTCATCAATATATATAAGTTCACAATACTCATATGTATTTATTTTTAAACTTAAATGGTTTGCCGCAATCAGTTTCCTCAATCGGTTTGAGTTGAGTTAACTTGTTGGGTTTTAGTAAAAGTAACTTGGAATGGAGATTAATAATAATAACAATATTTAAATGTATTTTTTAATATTGTTGCTCTTTTGTCTCGTTGAGAGGTTGATTTTCTACGTTGTAATGAACTATTTTTAAAGTAATCTACAAAATAATTTGGTATAATTCAGTATTCCTTCATTTGGTCAGCCGCAATCTAATAAACCAAATAGCGTATAGTCAGACAGTCATTATCAAATAATAGATCCAAATTAATTCCTGATGCCTGGGTTTTTATTTTATGTTAATGACCGACTCCCTGTACGGTATCCCTTTACATATTGGCTGTCAAAGTCTCATTTCCATGCATTAGGTAAATCCGAGATTTATTACTGAGCTCAAGCTTATATTTAACTCACAGCTTACACAGATTCTATCGCTCCACATTTCCAATATCCTGCCGCAGTTACGTTTCACACAAAGAACTGTGCCAAAGAAACACCATTTAAACAGAAAATCTCCTAAGGCAATCTGTACGATTAGCAAATAAAAAGGTAAAAGATCTTAAACCAGAACACGCAACAATAATTGGCCAAGTTAGACCACAGTGATTCAGCAGCAGTGGAGGAATTCTCAATGCAGCACTACATAGGAAAGAGAGGGTGAACCTCCCACACTAAATTTGCAAGCTCCCAGGGATAATGGCACTCACCCACATACCCACCAACACAAACGCCTTCAAAAGATTGAATAAAAGACTGAAATATTTCACCAAAAGGTGACTTTGGGGCAAATGGGACAGCCTTACGTCATACCACCTCGCCATGACAGCGAGCAGTTCACAGTCACAGTTTGTTGCATCACATCTCGTTTTCAGCACATTTAACTCAGCCACAACACGTCTACGCTTGTGTGCATGGCTGGTCAACCGCACTTTCATCAAGAATGTTCAAATTTCCTGTATGTTGAATGCAACTTTAATATAAACTTAAGTTCCAGGTGCCATGAGCTGTTACATAAAGATCTGCCGATATACATTTTAATCAGCTAATAAATACTGAGAGTAAACAAGTCAATTGGAATTTAACGGTTTATTTTGATGGCAGCAAAGCAAAGGTTACGGTTAAATGTTTGAGGGAAAACATATGGACAAAATTGCATGCCTGTCTAAGAGATTGTCTTTTAATTAAAAGTGCTACAATCCACAAACGGGCACATTGCCACTTAGATCGTGTCCCTTTCCGCTGAGTAATCCACCACTGAGAGTTTGTTTGTCTCAACTGACCGTTCCTAAATCCTGGAAGATTATCCAGTAAGTCCAAAGTTGAATTGCTAATATTTTCTAGGTTGGACCATTTGTGCTGTCCATGGAAACTGTAATCAGTAGGTCTAGAATTGCTGTTCCTTTTTTCCCCAGCATTTTCCAATGTCAAACGGAACAGAGCATGAGTCACTTTGGTAAAGCCCTGCAACACATTCACCCTTGTCTTAAAAGTCTTCAATGGCCCATTTTTACTCTGTGGCAGATGGATGTGCCCTTCAGTGTCCTAACACCAATGATATCATGAAAGCTTAATGATGGATCTTCCTAAGCCTAATAACCTAACACACTGCCACAAAACATTTCAATTAACTAAGATTATATACTGAAGGAACTTCCATCTCATATTATAAAGAAAAGAAAAGCAGGTCCACTCTGCACCTCTACTAGATTTAGGCTACAAACTGTAGCAATGGAACAATGACTCAGCAGCTGATGCTGTTAGACCCACTGATGTCGGTGGGTGTTTCTCTATGTAAGAATCCCACCCAGACGGCTGTGCCAGAAAAGAGAACCAAGGAAGCACTGAATCATTTCAGAACCGTGAAATGACAACCAAATGTATTTAAAATAGTCCAGTATTTCCTCAGACTATCAACTCTTCATGGTATCAATTAGATTTATTTTAGTTCAAGCAGGTCTAATTTAGTTCACTGATGTTGTTTGTACTTGTATGATGTTAATAAGTTCATCAAGAGCAGAACAGCTGAATATATTAATACAGTAGATTCAAATGTTAGCTGTGCCAAATGAGGCAAAGAGTCATTTTGTTAGTTTAATTAGCCTGCACAGTGATATTCAAACATGGAACGATTCATCAATTTAGTCATTATTTTTCATGAATGGTCCTTAAGCGGCTAGATGTGCAAACGTATTGCAAACAGAACGAGAGAGAAAGAGGGAAAGAGAGAAAGAGTCACAGACAGCAACGCTGAGTCACAGAGCGGCAAACAAATCAGAGGCTGTCTCAAACCTTCTGACAAGCTAGAAAATATTTATGGTCATCATAGTCAAATGCAACATTGTCTAAGTAGGCAGCTTGGTGGTAGGATTGATAATTGTTTATGAATTTTTTCAAGATTTTAGAGATGACTGTGTACTGACTGTTATGAAAACCTGCTGAGCCGCTTACCTAGAAAGTATTTTTGGGCATTATAAGGTGGGTGGAATGCTGTCTAGGAAGGCAACTTACTAGATTTTGAGATAGAGCCAATATGTTGCATTATTTCGATTTTAAATTGATTCCAATTGTCGAACGAATGAGTCTTTTGAGTCGGTTCTTTTTATTGAATCAAAAACATAAATCACATCCAGCGTAGTTCAATTCCCGAACTGATGACATTTGAGTCACATTAGTGAATCAAAACATACTGTGAATAGTGTAGTCCAATTCCAGAACGAATGACTTCGATTTTTTAGTGAATCAAAACATACAACGGTTCTTACGAGCCGACTCTATAATGTATTCATATGACTCATTAATGAACCGCAAGTTTTGTATTTATAACTAGATATTATGTCATCATAAACTAATAACGGTGTTTTGTTATGTTATACAGTAGGGCTAATGGGACAAAAAACAGTTAATTTACTGCCTGTTTTATTGCAATCTGTGGTAGGTTAGCTATTTTTGGAATGAACTGAATGAACTCGTTTTTTTTTTTTTTTTATGAAACGATCTCATCATCTGACTGCAGCAATAAAAATTAAAATTCTTTTGTTCAAATATTTCTTCCGCAAAAGTACTAAAAGAATCGTTAATGAACTGAAATCGTTTAAATAATTTCCTCTACTTTAACATTAATATTTCAGATTACGCTTTAAAACTTTTGAGCATATTATTCACAGACAAAGACTAACACGTTTAGCATCTTAACACAATACGTAGACGTGAGTCATGCTGCAAATAATCATTTTGAGGTGATCACTTTGCACAAGCACAAAATAATACAAATTAAAACAACTTTAAATAGCAACTGTCAAATAGCCTACACACAATTTCACAACCTGTTAAACAGTCAAATAAAACAGATCTTCAAAGCAACAAAGTTAGTCTATCCGCGCGAGCTCCGTCCATCACCTTTTAATCCAGTTAGTTGGATAAAGCACAGGAAGATGTTCATCGTACACTCTGTCCCCAGACATATGTCGCAATTACAGGTAGATTTAAACGACTGTCTGGGTGTTTAATTACCTAATTCTTACGCCGTCACTGAACGCCTCAAAAACGCATTATTATGCGCACGACGCGCGCGCCATAAGCCCCGATAACCCGACCAAAGTCATAAATAATGTCAAGAAGAACACAAATATGCGGTCAAATAAGGATACGCACCCTCCAAGACGTCACGGTCTCATAAAGCAAAGTGTCACAGACTGTTTGTAGCAGCTCGCATCGCAAGACTCTTTGTCCCAGCCACTGCGACACTGCGTAAAAGTCACGCCAGTCGCCGCATCGCATGCTAGAACGCTGTCTCGGTATCTGCATGACAGAAAGTGATACATACCGTATGCTGATGCGGGCCACTTTAACAGTGCGTCGTGTGTCTCGCGACTGATGGGTGTTCAGGAGCGCAGTCACTGCTGTGTGTGTGGGAGGGGCCGGGGAGTGTGTGAGGCTGGCAGATTTGGGTTCTCGAGCAGAGCAGGATGGTTGCAGCAACTCTGGCTGCAGCCACCCGCCGATTAAACTACAGATGCAGCTACTGTCTGAAGAAGAGGGGCAGGCGGGGAGAGGGAGGAGGGGGAGTTAGTGATACTTTCAATGCACCACAAGTAACCCTTTCATGTCTTGTCTGGTCTGGACTTGTCTTATTATAATATATTATGTTATGTTATATATATATTATATTATATTTAATATCTTTTGTTTGGCTCCTTTTCATGCATTTGTGGGATCAGTCTCACTGATTTTCTTTGTTTTATTGGTGGTTTGTTCTGGCTGCTGCATTGCACCGGCCTCACGCAAGCTCTTTATAAAGCCTGAAATTGCAATATGGCTGCATCACACACCCAGTCATGTGATGTACATATGGTGGCATCCATGAGGCGATGGCCTGCTCCATGTAGAATAAGGGTCCATTTACACAGGACATGTTTTTGCTTTCCATTGCCCTGCTTTTCCTTTGTTTTTCTATGTAAACAACATGCGCTAGACAGATGTCTTTGACCGTTGCTCTTGCATCTAGTGTCTTTTGCAGCATTTCAAATGACACAGCATTCTAAAAAATGCCGCAGTCAAGTTATAAGAAGTTGAACTTGCATTTTGTTTTGTTCCATTGGCCTGTGTCTCACAATTTTAACCCCCAAAACACCCCAGACAGCAACAAAGTGTCGGCCCAGATCCGGCCCACATCTGGTACGCGTGGAATCCACATACCAGATGTGGCCCGGATCTGGGCCGACACTTTGTAAATACTCATAAATAATTTTGGTGCAGTGTTTTTTTCTGTTCAATTTCCTCTCTTTGGAACAGTCCACATTATTTTGTAATTAATTAATGAATCATGTTGTTTTCCACCTTAAAATGCACTGGGAAACTTACTGTCATAACCAGTGCATCAATCTAATGATTTATTAAAAACATCATAAAGACAAAGTATGCTAAAATCAGTGCCAGGTAAGTTTTACGCTATGGTTTTGTGCTTTGACTCAAACAGAATCTGCAGTGTTATCAGTATCCAAATCATAAATTATTGAGCAGCCTCAATTATGCATGTCTGGCCTGCCTCTACTCTTTAGGATGTCAGCACAAACTGTATGAATGAATGGCTCCAAAACACTAATATATTATGCCTTTTTGAAGAAGAAAAAACATTGTCAGTAACTTTAATATAGTATATACTAGGGCTGTCAAAAGATTAATCGCGATTAATCTCATCCAAAATAAAAGTTTGTGTTTACATAATATATGTGTGTGTACTGTGTATAATTATCTTGTATATATAAATACACACACATGCATGTATATATTTAAGAAATATTTGCATACATATACTGATATATTTATATATAATTTATATTATATATAAATATAATTTTTTTATATATAAATTACACATTTTTCTTAAATATATACAAGCATGTGTGTGTATTTATATATACAAATTTAATTATACACAGTACACACACATATATTATTTTAACACAAACTTTTATTTTGGATGCGATTAATCGCGATTAATCTTTTGACAGCCCTAGTACACTATATTGTTCGAAAGTTTGGGGTCAGTACGTTTTTTAATATTTGTCTCTTTGAACCAAGGCTGCATTTATTTGATCAAAATACAGTAAAAACAGTAATATTGTGAAATATTATTAAAATATAAAAGAAATGGTTTCTGTTATTATTCTTTATAGTGAAATGGAATTTATTGTGATGCAAAGCTGAATTTTCAGCATCATTAGTCCAGTCTTTAGTGTCACATGATCCTTCAGAAATCATTCTAATATGATTTATTTTGTGTGTAACATTATAGATGCTCTTACTGTCACTTTTAATCAATTTAATGCATCCTTGTGTTATGTTTTAGTTCTGTTTTTCATTCTGTTTTCTGTTCTGATTTGCCTGAGTTCGTTCTGCTAGTTTGTTCCAATGGTTCCTCATTAGTTCCTCACCTGTTCTTAGTTCTGTTGATTACTCGTCTGTGTATTTAAACCCTCTGTTCATGGTTCTGTGTTGTTTCAGTTTACGTGGTTGTTCGTACTATTACTCCTTGTGATTCTCAAGCGTGTTTCCATTTGGATTTATAATTAAAGACCGTTTGTTTGTACTCCTCCTTTGTGCTCTCATTACAAACACCCAATACGTGACATCTTGCTGAATCAAAGTATTGTAAATCCCCTTACATGAGTCAGAATTATATCCGGTTCTGGGTATTTGACTGTGAATCCCCTTACAGTATTAATATCTTAAAACTCAAAGTAGTAATATTTCAAAAAATTTGGAAAGGTAATGTAGTAGCCTATAATATATAATCTGAAAGAATTTTCCACATTTCTATTTTAACCAAATCAAGAAATTATTTCCAAAGTCAAGGTTAGTAACAAAGCAGGAATTCTGAGAAAGACATTTTTTTTCCATTGTACCAGTACCTGCTCACTTCACTTACTGTTTGTTGTTCATCCATAATGTATGACAGCCCTCTCTATGGCCAGCTCACTGTAACTATTTTCACAAGAAATCCCCTCTGAATCATGATTGTGGTAATATTCATAATATAAAGTATTTTTAAAAAAGGCCTAAGACTGCATAGTCAAAATCTGTCTAATCAGCTTGAGTGTTTGTTTTGTTCCTCATTTCAGTGCCTGAGCAGAGACACAAACGTCTCACTGGTCTTTTGTATCAGTGAAAAACAAAAGCCCACTGAAGATTGCTCAAACAACTGAGGGGGATTGTGTTTGTCTGGCGCTTACAAAATATTGTACAGACCAGAACTGGATAAATTGATTTTCAAAGACGGATAATATTTGGTGAATTTATTTACCTCAATGTACAGTATGTGTGTGATATTTTATTTTATTTTATTTTATTTTATTTTTTAGTTTCCTTTCCTGAGACGACTTTACATAAGCCTACTTCAAAAGTGCTTTAAAATGTTCAAAGGTATGAAGTTTTGGCTCAGGGCCTTAATTATCAGTCTGTCTGAAAGTCATGTGATCGTTCACTTCCCCCTCAGCATCAGTGAAATTCATAATTATGGCTCAGTGCTTGTATTATAAATAGGTCCTGCTAGAGGCTTCAGCTCTACTGTACCAGTTTCCTTTGTGTGTATCCTGGGAGGAAAAGGAAAGAGTCAAATGACCATAAACTTGTACATTGAGGTCCTTGTTGAACTCACAGTGACACTATTACAGAAAATGACTCCTTTTTCCTCTTTTAAACCATGAAAGTAAAAATTATGCAAAATCTACATCAGCAACATAAGCATAACACTCTTTAAAAGTGTTTGGGGTGTGGGTAAAGAATTGCTTTGAGGGTTTCCGACCCACGGGAGACATACAAACTAGCAAAGAAATCCCTGATAATTGAATCAGACACCATGAGCGGGAATGTCTGGGTCAGATTCTGGGTATAGCGCCAGCTAGGGCACTCGTAGAAGAGATAGACAAGGTTGAGGGGTCAAGGTTCGGCTGGTTACTTCACTTTGATGACTTTGTGATGAATGGGAAAGCTAACAGACAGCTTTCGCCAGGTATTCTAGACGTCTGAGGGGAACTTGCGAATAAGACGGGCCAGAAATATCAGAAAATTCTTCTCCAGACCATTACTTTCCGGCCTGCAGACAATCAGTCTTCTTAAGCATTGACTCGTAGAGCATAACGGTGGTTGAAACGTCTCATTTGGCCTCTATAATAGGATATTCGAGGGGATGAAGCCTGTCAGCAGTTAATGCGGGATATGGTCACAGTTTAATAGAAACCAATTATGGCAGAATCTGGCATTAAAAAAAAAAACACAGTAAAACAATTACTTTAATTTTACTGTAGGCCATTAAGTCATTTCTCAGAATACGTTAGATATCATAATTCCGTATAGTGTCGCTATATTAGGGGAACAAGAGTTGTTGCTTTTATTGTGTGCATATAGTACTTCTCTCCTGACAAAGTGCACTCATTAGCTCCTCACATCGGCGCTCACCTTGGCTCATGCCAAGATGCAGGTCACCATGGAAACATAGTAGAAGAAGAGAGGAGGAGGTTGAGTGACTCAGTAAAAATGAAAACACTGATCATGCCGTTTCCTCGTCCTGAACCTCCCCATCAGACAGTTTTAGAGGCTAAACCTCAAGACACTGTGGCTCTGACTGATCGAGGTCATTTCTGCTGTGAGACGGAAGGGACTGAAGTTATACCTGCTGATGTTTTCGCTTTTATATAATCTGGGAGATTGTTGATGCCTCATTTCCTTGGTTCTGTCAGACGCTGAAGGGATCAGTCCTGTTACACAGCACCTTTTAAACTCTATTACCTTTGAAATATGAATATGCTTGTGTTGTAAAAAGTATTAAAAAAAGGCATAACACAATTTAATAATATCCTCTGGTCAAGCTCAGACACTTAAAACCAAAGGTGTGTGTGTATGTGTGTGTGTGGGTGTGTGTTTGTGTATGTATATATAAATTAGGGCTGTCAAAAGATTAATTGCGATTAATCGCATCCAAAATAAAAGTTTGTGTTTACATAATATATATGTGTGTACTGTGTATAATTATTTTGTATATATAAATACACACACATGCATGTATATATTTAAGAAATATTTGCATACATATACTGTATATATTTATATATAATTTATATTGTATATAAATATAATTTTTTTTATATAAAAATTACAAATTTTTCTTAAATATATACAAGCATGTGTGTGTATTTATATATACAAATTTAATTATACACAGTACACACACATATATTATGTAAACACAAACTTTTATTTTGGATGCGATTAATCGCGATTAATCTTTTGACAGCCCTAATATAAATATATAAAGTACGTTTTTGCGAGGAATAACAGTTAATTCACTTTTTAAAAAACATTTTACATTTGAAAAACGTGTTATATATATATATATATATATATATATATATATATATATATATATATATATATATATATATATATATATATATATATATATGTGTGTGTGTGTATAATCTGTTCTAAATGACTTACAATATCCATTAGATGGTTCATCATTTTATATTTATGAACAGGACGGGAAAGGACTGAGAACATGCAGTATATCCTTAATTCAACTTCAAGTGCTTATATGGCCAAACATTTTTAGCAAAATATCCATCAGTCCTAGACAAAGCAATTAATTTAGCCAATACTTTATTTTCCATTTTGTTACCAATCAGAATAGAAACAAATCTATTTGTGCCCTAGAGCAGCCACTGAATTCCCATTAGCTTGAATGTAATTGATCTATGCTAAGGTGCATGCTGAATATGATAGGGTACAATCAATACTGTGGACTCATTTTAACCATCAACCCGGGAGCCCTATGTCGGACAGGCCTTAAGCCACGGAAAAGCACAATCTGAGACATCAACCTTTAGTGGCTGTTAACCTTGTATCACCCCACAGACCAGTCATCACAATCTAATCGAAGCACACATCGTGCCCTTCAGCAGGGTCAGGGGGCGTCTCTCCACCTCCCAAGCACATTTGGTCATTTTTTGGCATTGCAGTTTATTAGTGGTGCTCTTTTGTTCTAACCCTAGTAAGCAATAAACTTCGGCGCATAATTCACATATGTGACCCTGGACCACAAAACCAGTCTTATGTGTAATTTTTTTTTAAATTGAGATTTATACATCATCTGAAAGCTGAATACATAATCTTTCCATTGATGTATGGTTTGTCAGGATCGGACAATATATGGCCGAGATACAACTATTTGAAAATCTGGAATCTGAGGGTACAGAAAAATCGAAACATTGAGAAAATCGCCTTTAAAGTTGTCCATTTCTATTGGCGATAGTGCTGCATCCATTCACAAAAATAAATGTTTTATATATTTAAGGTGGAAAATTTACAAAATATCTTCATGGAACATGATCTTTAATTAATATCCTAATGATTTTTGGCATAAAAGAAAAATCAATAATTTTGACCCATACAATGTTTTGTTGGCTATTGCCACAAATATACCCGTGCAACATAAGACTGGTTTTGTGATCCAGGGTCACATATACTGTGCTACAGACATACCTCAGATAGTGTAGCTTATTAAGGAGAAGTGTGCTTTTACTATTCTAGACCGTCAGATTTATGATTTTTGCTGAACTTGCAATATAATGAACAAAAAAATGCTTTAAGGGGTCATCGGATGCTCATTTTCCACAAGTCTTTCAAGCGATTTGTTCATACACTGATTCATTCAGGAACAAATTGTTATAGGTACCAATTTTGAACAAGTTCTTACTTCTCGACCGCTAAAAAAGTATGTATGTGCAGTATGAATGTAATCTGGACGTACTACATTCGCCATGTTGTCATGTGACCTACCAGCGTCAGTTACGCTTCACTGCCATTCATAAATCCTCTCCCGTGGCCACACTTCAGAATTTCGTCGAAAGAAGTAGGTCATCCCAGTACTTTTTGTGAGTACCATGAATTCGGGCATACTTCTTTTGTCGCATACTGTTTTTCGCCTAATATACTGTATAGTAGGGAAGTATGCGGTTTCGAATGCAGACACTGTCTTTGTGAGTGAGTCATTTTCTTTCAAGCGATTCGTTCAAACACTGATTCATTCAGGAACAAAACAAGTCTGTATGAGCAAGTCATTGAATCATATACTCAACTGTGTTTCTGAATGAAACAGCCCTGTTGTGTGTTGCTATAGTAGAAGCACAACAGTTCTGTTGTGGCTTCATTTCAAACATCTAGAGCTTTTGTTCCCCACAGACCTTATTTCAGATAATTTAACTAATTCACCTATAGATCGTTTGGTTTTGTTCCGAAACAGGGACTAAATTTGTTGCAATGTTGCATTTTCTTCTTGGTTTGGTTCGCTTTCACAAGGCAACCTTTAAACCGTACCAAAATGTGTTCACGCAAGTTACATGCGAGTAACTGTCCTCTTATTGGTCAGTGTTTCCTCTTCATCATTCATCAAGATGATTCACAAGTTGAGAGACATAACTGTCGAGACACATGCAAACACTATACGAATGTAGCCGTCATTCCCGCTGATAAATGATATACTACATTGTATTAATACTGCAGCAAATTCAAACGCGCTCTCTCTCTGGATTTCCCAGCGCTGTCTAGAGGTTAACAGTGTCACGACACACACACACACACTATATGAATGTTATAATGCAGCTAGAGCACAAATCAAGGCTTCATCGGGACAGCATTCTTGCACGGAGAAGCACAATTACACAACATTTTAAGATGAAGAGGTGCTCTTTTGGTTTTCAACTGTGATAACTAATGTGCTAACTCACAGAATCAGACACTACTGTTATTTATATAGTACATTTCCCATTATGAATTGGTTCGTTGGTCCTTTGGGTCGGATTGGTCTCACACCTCAAGCGAACCGCCCCGAGACCATCAGGCAGTCTCAAAGCGATTGTTTTGGTGCGGATACGAGCGCGATTGCGTATATACCTAAACGAACCCAGCCAAGGGAGAAACCGCACCAGGTTCCCGAAACAAACGCTCAGGTGTGAAAGCACCCTAAAAAACCCATTAAATCCACTTCAGGATTATGGAACCGGAAGAGCTAAAACTAGTTTCCTGGATTTGGCCTACAGAAAAACATAATTCCTGCAGCACACTCTGATTATCATTTATTCAATACTGACTGTGATTATGTGATTGCGGTCAAGTGCCTATATATTCGGAAAACAAAAGCACTGTTAGTCGCGTGATTGCCAAATTATGTAGCCATTTACATTGAATTAGTCTCCAGGTACTGTATAATTCACCCCATCAACAGCAGCTTAAGGTTTAAAATGGTTACTAAAGCACTTTCTCAGCAGTTAGGAAATGAATAGCATGCTAGCCTTTTCTTATCACTTTTATACCGAAACCGATTGTGCCTCAGCTCAAGCCCCGTCCCACCCCACACACACACACACACACACACACACACTGCAGCAGTCAAGCAGGGCTCTGCAGCTCCTCTCCTCCTGACACAGCTCTTTGATTAGCACTGTGCCAGGCAGCACCCGTGCAAACACACATGCTGACTGGCTGCATGTTGCGCGTGCTATCTGTGAGCTTGCTGTAAGCAACACTGCAGTGTGACCTTGGGCTGGCACTGGCAGCATGTGAATCAACAGCTTAACTATGTGTGGCATTAATAAACGAAAAAGAAATGTATGTCTTAACCATGTAATTGTTCATCTAGCTTTGAGCTTTCTCTTTTTATAGTTTATCTTCATATTAGGGCTGTCAAACAATTAATCGCGATTAATCGCATCCAAAATAAAAGTTTGTTTTTACATAATACATGTGTGTGTACGGTGTATAATTATTTTCTATATATAAATACACACACATGCATGTATATATTTAAGAAATATTTGCATGTATATACTGTGTATATATATTTATATTATATATAATTTATATTATATATAAATATTTTATATATAAATAACACATTTTCTTAAATATATATATATGCATGTGTCTGTATTTATATATAGAAAATAATTATACTCCGTACACAGACATAAATTATGTAAACAAAAACTTTTATTTTGGATGCGATTAATCGCGATTAATCGTTTGACAGCCCTACTTCATATATATACTTCTGACTTCATTTGCATTCAACACTGCTGCAGGATCTAGATGTCACCCTTTCAGTCGGACTGACCTCTGACCTCGGCTGAGAACTGGGCGGAATGTCTGGTTATGAAAAGCTGTAGTTGTTGGTCCAGGTCACATTCTGACACATTGATGTCCCAGGATCGGATACCTGCAGGTACAGAGAGAAATGTGACATGATCAATATGAGCACAGTACTTAAAGATTAGCTACATGTGTACGCAATGTTCATCCACACCCTCATTTTACATCTTTCTTTCATATATCATCCTTCTTTCTTTTACAATTCATTATTATATTATTATAACAATTTGTGTTGAAAAATTTAAATAGATTTCCTTAAAAAATTTTATGTATATCATTCCGTTTAATTCATATAATTTTGTATTATATTTATAATAAAAATCTACTTGTAATATGAATCATTCAAATATTTAAATTAATTTATTTCAGTTTCTTCTTATTTATTCTTATTCAACTTTTTTCTCAATTTCTTTATTTCTTAATCAATTACAGTTCAAATAAACCTTCTGTTTGGTATTCAGGTTTAAATTCGATATTTCAACCCCGTATTTTCAGACATCTGCCATATAGTTCTTCACATGAGATTCAGTGTGTTATGCTCAGAATATTCATTGAGTATTACATAAGATCCCAAAAGTTCAGACGTCTCTTAAGCTCCAACTGTGCTGAACTTCAAAGTGTAAATTGGAGAATTAGGGAATGAAATGAACTCTATGACTCTTATCTCTCCTCGGCTGTGTCCTTCCTCATCTCTTCTTCATACAGATGAAGGGGCGGTTTCCCTCAGATTCTATTTGGCTTTGTAGATGAAGTGTAAATGTTGCAAACACTGCAGTGTTTGTCCTCAGAAATGCTGTGTCATTGGGATTTAAAACAGGTAATGACCGCAGAGATGAACGGATACTTCTATTTTCTCAGAATAAGATTTACACAGTCTAAAGAAACACAACATTCCTTACATTATTGATTTTATTCTCATCGATTTGCTAATTGCTTATTAAATGTCTGTCAGGAAGAATGGGAGGTTTCTAAATGTCCAAACATTAGAGAATGTTGCACGATTGTAAATGTGCTGAATGTAACAAGTCTACCATTTGACCCTAAATATTGTGTTCGAATTTGGTTGTTTCTTTTTTTTTTTGACATGTAAATGCCAAGTATTGTAACTCATACTGGAAATTTGTCCTCAGCCATTTAAACTATCCAAGTTAGTACAAACACATTAGGAGTAGTGAGTAGTGAACACACACAACCAAAGCATTTTTGCTGTGGCGCCCGGGGAGCGATTAGGGGTTAGGTGCCTTGTTAAGAGCACTTCAGTCATTTCCTGTCAGGATTGAGAATCAAACCTGCAACCTTTGGGTTACCAGCCTGACTCTCTAAACAATAGGCCCACAGGCAGGTTCCTCAGGTTTGTGCAGCTGGTAGCTCTGATTTGTTACTTTAGTCTATGTAACTTATAGACTTATGAGCGGTTTTACACTCAAAAGCTTCATGTTCATTGGAAGAAATGCTAACTAGTACTAGCTAGCAGCTAGTAATTTAGCAAAGCCACATTTTTATGGCAACAAAAGTTGCCAGATAAACATATTTTAGAGTACTAAAGCAAAGGTAAATTTTTTTTACAAAACAGCAATCTAGATGCCATATGATGAAAACTTTGTACTTTTAAATTGAATGTATTTTCTGTACACTATAGTTACATGATATGTGCACAGTGAAAAAAATTCAACACACTAAAATTGAAACGTTACATTAATTTGCTGATTTTAAATCAAAGTACTGGTGATTTTTGGCCACTTTGAATGTAATTACAGATGAATAAATCATAGTTGAAAATCATACAAAAATTATGGAAATTCCTGGTTGGAAACAAATATGTTTTAATAATTCTACAATAATACAGTGTTTCAATTGCTTTGACAATTCTATATCTAGCCTATATCATACAACAAGAGCTAAAGGGCTAAAATTTTCAAACTGTTCATTATACACAAGCTTAAATGTGACCCTGGATCACAAAACCAGTCACAAGTCGCACGGGTATATTTGTGGTAATAGCCAACAATACATTGCATGGGTCAAAATGATCGATTTTTCTATTATGCCAAAAATCATTAGAATATTAAGTAAAGGTCATGTCCCATGAAGATATTTCGTAAATTTCCTACCGTTTCCTACAGCACAATCGCGAACATAAATGGACAACTTTAAAGGCGATTTCCTCAATGTTTAGATTTTTTTGTACTCTCAGATTCCAGATTTTCAAATAGTTGTATCTCAGCCAAATATTGTCCTATCCTAACAAACCATACATTAATGGAAAGCTTATATATTCAGATTTCACACACACACACACACACACACACACACACACAAATGACCCATGTGACTGGTTTTGTGTTCCTGGGTTACAAATGTTCATGAAGATGATTCTATTGAATGCACCTTTTCACTGACTCGTGTATACTTGAAAAGATAAACAACATCTGCTGTCATATTAATCACAGCCCTATAGTAAGTTTAAACACGTGCCCAAAATATACTGGTAAATAAAAAACATTTGTAACAGCAATAATATCATGAGATATCCGACCTTAAAAACTGCAGCTTCATCAATTTCATCTAAAAATGCACAATTCATGGCGCAGTGCTCAGTGCAGTCACGCGAGGTCGCCGCAGTGTGCTGATCTTACTAGTATGCAATAATGGTCTCATCGGATATTATATCGCTCAAAAGAAGTACAGAAGACAAGAGATGTGTAATTATGTCCTTAATTATTCTCCATTAAGCAAATTATATCTCTGGGAATGATTAGGATATATGCAGCGTCGATTGGACTGAAGAAACGTCCATGATTAAATGAACACGTCCACCGCAGCGAAGTATGCAGTCTATAGCCTAGCTGTAAACTTGCGTTAAATGAAGTTAATGAAGTATGCAAGACATTTCTAAGATTTATTTTAAACAATATCCCATAATTAATTAATATAAATACAAGGATAAATACTCGTTATCTGGCATAATTCTCTATGAGTGAGTACATATTTAAGCGTGTTTTAAATTCTGAGAGAAAAAAATATTCTAATAAAGGCATATTTATTGTCAGAAGAGGCATGCTTTCAATAGCAGAGGCTCACCGCGCTCTATGTGCTGTCTGGCGGCGTGCAGCTGATGCTCTGTCGCGATCTCACCGATCACTATGAGCATGTAAAAGTTTCCCTGGCGTGAGGTCGGGCCGCGGCGGCGGGGATGCTGAAGCTGCTCGCGGTCCTCGTCCTCCTCCACCGCTGCCAGCGCACCTCGTACTCGGGGCGGGATCTCCATGGAAACAACCCCTGGAGCCGACGCCAGGCCTGCAGTTATCTCCATGACAACTGCTGCCACCTGCCCTGTCTGCAGAGTTAAGACCGGGAGGGCTGCTGCTGACACCAGGCGAAACCAGGCGCTGTTTACCTGCCTGTGATTGGACGAAAGACCATGCAGCTGTGTGATGTCACGCTCGACGCCAAAAAATAGACGCCAAAAAATTGAATATTCATCTGTAATTTAACTGTTGTTTAATCAACTGTTGTTTAATAAGGTTTATTTATTCCTGGTGTTACAATGGACAATGGTTTTATATATAATAATTATTTAATTCAACATTCAACAATGACATTTTAAATAATAGGCTATTCGATTCTTATGAAAAAAATGTATTTTGATATATTCAAAAATGTAATTATATATATATATAATGTTGATGTATATATAGATAACATTAACTTTAACAATAACAGTAGTTTTCAGGACATTAAATAAAGTAATCAAATGTAAAATAACACTGGATAGTCTTCACTGTATAAATTAAACACAGATTAACTAGAGTTATTCGGTTCAGTTATTCAGTGCTTTTTTTCTTTGTCCTTTGTTGTTTGATTATCATCAAAAACACAGACAGCAGAAGAAATGTTAGGCTGCTGTCACTTTAGCCTGATGATGACACACATGCGTTGTTTTCTCTACTGTTTACTTTCTTAAGCCATAACCGATTATGTTTACCAGAATACTCCCAGATACTGGCATTTTTGACACAATTTTGTGTGAATTTGTCTGTTTCCTTTATTATTATTATTAATATTATCAGTCAAAAGATGGGGATGTGTGAAATAATGCTAATAATAGACTGACTTACCTGCATAATAATCCTTTGAGATCTGCATGGCATGTAAAATTATATATGATGAAGTGGGGTTAACCTAAAACCTAAAAAAAGATACATTTCTGTCACAAAGCCTTCGGCTAACCAAAAACAAACGTTCTGGGAACCCAAAACGTACGTTCCCAGAACGTTCTTGGGAACCAAATATGGTTAGCTGGGACAAAAACTAATTACAATACACCAGAGAAAAGAGAATAGACACATGGGTCCGAGTGGTGTAAGGAATGACCTCTACATGTATTTTTTCATTCATCCTTAAAGCTGCATACATCAGACATTTCCTAAATGTCAGTGTAAGGCAACTAATGATATAAAACAGAGAGAGAAAAGGAGGGAGACGGGATGAAAATAAATAAATAAGAGCTTGGGCTTTCCCTCTGAAGGTGAGTTTGCATGCAGAAGCACCTGTCTGGTCTTGGGCTGGATTTTCCAGTGAGTCAGCAGTCTGTTAGTCTAACAGAAATGAGCCCATACTGCACTCTGCTGGACTCAATAGACAAGTGCAGTACTCACATTTCTGAATATTTTTGTAACAGTAATTGTTGTAAATTGTCATTTATTATAATGCATTTACAAATGAACAGACAGACTACATACACAACATATCAGATACAATAAACATAAATGCTTTGTTTAGACAAAGCAGTGCGTCAATAATTTTGTAACCTCAATGACTCCGTAATTGTTGTCTGATTCCTCAGCTCCTCAGCACCTCTGGGATTTAAAGTAGACACTTTACTGACAAGTCCAAAATTTAGCTGTTTGGCCACTACTGCCCTAACTTAGATGCTGAGCTGATGAGCTGAAATGGATCTGGCAGTTTTTCACATAAGCTGAAGAGCAAATACCTCAGAAATCCAGACGACAGGTAGGATGACATTGCAGTCCTACTCTATGATCCATCAGGTAATGCTGGTATTTTTGGCTGCAATCTGTCATATTAGAACGGCTCACCCAGAATGCAAGCAGAAGGATTTGATCAAGGTAAGTCATGGAGTTTGTGCTTAAGGTCCAACATCGGTGAATCTCAACATCAGTGAAATTTGTATTAGAAATATAAAATATAATAATAAAATATAAATAATAACTGATTCATTTTTATTTTATTTATAATGTTCATTTGCATATTTTCATATGATTTGTATTAAGTTCCAATAAAAATAAAAATAATACATTTAAATAAAAATGGTAAAATGTTACATATTATTTATATTGATTTATTTCACTTTTTATAATATTTATTGATGTATTTTACATGTAATTTATATTAAGTTCTAAATTGTAGCTGCAAGCTATTGGAAAAAGGCGCAGAATGCAAGCAGACAGAAATTAGCAAAGCAAGTCATCTGAAGGTTGCGCTTGAAGTCCAAACCTGAATCTCAACATTAGTGGAATGAAAAAGTGCAAAATTTGCTAAGAATTCCTAAACAATAACAATAACAATGTGTCACCTTAACACAGTGGCACATGTAGTTGAATCCTTTATTATTTTATTTTGTTTTATTTTAAAGATAATTATTTTAAATACATTTTATTTATTATATTTTATTGTATGTTTCATGAAAATTTTGTATTATTAAATATTCGTTTAAAATATTTGAATCATAGGCCTATTTATTAATGTATCTTTAAAGCTGCAGTCCGTAGTTTTTCCTCTTTGTCGCCATCTCTGTTCGAAATCGGCAATTGCAGTTATTCGCGGAATTATCAACTTTATGTGGATTGTGCCTCGGCACTATGGAAGCTTGTTTCCGCCACATAAAAAAAAAAAAATAAAATAATTGCGACTTTTTATCTCACAATTGAGAGTTTACATCTCGAAATTCTGACTTTATTTCTCAGAATTGCGAGATATAATGTCAGAATTGCGTGAAATAAACTCGCAATTGCATGTTATAAAGTCAGAATTGCGTGTTATAAAGTCAGAATTCTGACTTTTTTTCTCGCAATTGCGACTTTATATCACGCAATTCTGACTTTATAACACGCAATTGCGAGTTTATATCTCGCAATTCTCACATCTTTTCTCAGAATTGTGAGATATAAAGTCCAATTCTAAAGAATAAAAAGATGGACTTTTTTTTTTTTTTACCTCAGAATAGTTTATATCTCACAATTCTGACTTTATAACACGCAATTGCGACTTTATATCATGCAATTCTGACTTTATTTCTCCCAATTGCGACTTTATTTCTCAGAATTGCGACTTTATATCGCGCAATTGCGACTTTATATCCCGCAATTGCGACTTTATTTCTCAGAATTGCGACTTTATATCTCGCAATTGCGACTTTATTTCTCAGAATTGCGACTTTATTTCTCACAATTCTGACTTCATGTCTCGCAATTCTGAGAAAGAAAGTCACAATTCTGACTTGATATATCGCAATTGTGAGAAAAAAAGTCAGAATTGTGAGATAAAAAGTCGCTATTATTATTATTATTATTTTTTATTTATTTTTTCTGTGTCGGAAACAAGCTTCTATACGGCATGGCACAGCGCGGATGAATCTACATGTTTTGAGGAGAATGTGCGGCTGTCAGTCACCGCGCCGGTCTGGATACTGTCATTCGGAAATACAGATTCTACTTTTTGGTCCAACATAAGAATTTTCACCAGAAAATTTCATCTGAACAAGTAAGTAACATCCACTTTTGTTCTGACCAACTAAGGGGAAAAAAGCATTGCAGTAAATCACATTAAATCTAACCATTGCTTTATCATATCACGTCAAACTGTGCAAATTATACTTGTTCTCAAATTGATAATGTTAACAACATCAGCATTGCGTGACTGCATTTAATGTGTATTAGGGCTACCAGTAGTTCAGTTTCCATTTCTGTCCATTTCTAATTGTCATACCAACAAATTAATGTTCTTTAGAACTGGTTCTCTTTGAAATACAAACACACGTATCTGTAATCAGATGCATGTTTAAAACTGGAATATAATCTAATTTGTATACCTTTCAAAAGCCCTTCCGATGTTTATCCTTGTTTTCGCATGGGCCCGGTTAGTCTCTTTTTTTCTGTAGCCGATCCGAAGTCCGAAGTCTTTTGCATTTTACAGCAGGTGAGTCTCCAGTTGTCACTGGTAATTGTCGTTTGAACCTTTCTGGATCCGCCATCAAATTGATAAGTTTAATTATATCAAGTGCTGTGAGAAAAGGCTATACATCTCCACCTCCAACATCCTCACACGAAATATAGCTTACTAGCCGGGACACCTTCTTTATGTGTATAGATGTGACGTAAAGACATGCTCGAATTTCCCGCAGAAATCCACCAGTACCACTGGAATTAAAACCATTATTACAAACTTACCGTTTTGAATCGAGCTAAGGCAAGCAGAGAGTTTTGAACACTGGCTGGTTATGTACTTGCTCCAAAATTGATTTTGGATAATTTTTAACCCAAAAAAGTTACGGACTGCAGCTTTAAATATAGGCATTTAAATTGTCAAATATATTTTATATTATATTTATTAATATACTTTACATTTATTTAATGTTGAGTTCTTATGTTAAGCTTCACTAAAATTCCTCAGAGCTATAAAACCATATTAGATCTTAGACCAAATTTGTTCTTTCTGAAATTGAACCTTATTGGTACTGAGCAAATAACTGAGCTCTGCCAATGTCAGTTTCATACAAGAAGAATAATCTCCTAGCGGTTACTGTCTTGATTATGTGGCCATTCAATTAACCTCACAATCACCCAGTGATTACAGGTATGAACATTTTCAATCCTCCACATTGACAGCAGCAGAAATCCATTCAAGGACAAGGTAGAAGTAATTCAGCATTACCGTCATTCAGCTTTTCAAAGCCATTTCAAGCCTGGCCCAACTTTTCTTTTATGTCTCTAGGGGGCAACATCACACCCTTTTTTCATTCCAAAAATGATGAAATATTGATCTGCAAAAGAGGTCTTGGGAGCAGCATACATTTGTGGCATCAGTGACAAAGCCGAGCAATAAGTCTTAAGGCACACATAAGCACCTTAAAGAAGGTGGGGACGGATGTAGCCTGTGTTGGGAATAACAACTTATCAAATAACCATGAGATCAAATTGTCTGTCTGAAATAGTTCCGGACAGCTAAGTCAAAGCAAGGCACTTCAAATATTGATTTGCTGCTCCTTTCTGCGAAGACACCAATTCATGTTCATTAAATTTTGACATAATTTGAACAAGTCAGAGGGAATATTGAACTTGAGAGTCAAGCATTTTTAACTTTTTTTTTATCAACTTATGCCCCCCCCCCCCATTGGCTTCGAACTATTTTGGATTCCTTTTGAAGACTCTGATCACAACAATCAGACTCTGACTTGTATGCTAAGACCTCGCTATAGCAGAGACAGCTATGCAAAAGCAAAGTAAAGTGAAGTCTGAACATGGTCAGAAGATTGTTTAGCTTTTGTTTTGAGCAAGTAGCAACTAATTGATTCCAAAAAGAGAAAGAAGACGTAAACACAGCATTTACAGGCAAAAGGATAGATAAGTATTTTCAGGTCTGTAACAGATGCTTATCCTGGTGCTACTTTATGCTGTAAGCTATTTGGAAATTATCCACAATTATTATTTTATATAATTATACTTTTGTTTTTTTCCTTACCTACATATTTGTATGCTTCTCCTGTGGACATGCAGTAGCATTTTGTATCCTTTTATTGGCCTAGTTAAATATAATATGAAACAAATATGATAATAAATACCGTAGAAAAAGTTGAAGAATTGATTTGTTTACACAATGCGATTTTTTTATGTGCCCTATGCATATGTATGTATGTATGTAGCCTATGTATCTATGTATATATATATATATATATATATATATATATATATATATATATATATATATATATATATATATATATATATATATATGTATGCATGTACGTAGGCTATTCATTTATTTATTTATTATTAATTCATTTTACAGAATCTGAATATGGAAACTAAACCTCATTAATGTTTTGGAAGTGAGTCCAGCTATAAAGGGGCAATAGACTCTATTAAATCCTATTCTTATCTGGACGCTGCCAAACTAAAACCTTTTAACAAAAATGTAAAAAAAAAAAAAATCAACTAATTGTGCAGAGTGTATGGATCACATCCAATTTATTTATTTTGAGTTATTTTATTTATTTATTTAGCTTTACTTTCGTAGAAACTTTCTCAATTATTTGAATAATCCTTTACTTGTATAGGCTATCTTAAAGTTTTATGGCAAAAAGTGGTCTTTAAAATCATTTTTATTGTCTTTTTATCAAAAACATAATCACATTTTCCATATTATGCAAATGTAGAAGTAGGCAACTGATCCACATACGATTTTACAAAACAAGTTTGCACTTTAATGCACAAAACAGCAGATTAACATTAAATATGACAGTATCACATGTTTACATCACAAATATTTGAAGAACAATTTCTTTACAACTTTGCGTCAGTGTCTTCAGTCTCTTCACTTAAAAAAATATTAATATAAATAAAATTGTAGTTATTTATGATATATAATGCATATGGATTCCCTCAATCTCATGACAATCCATTCCGGAATGTGTGTTTTTCATCACAAACACTTTAACAAGAAAAAGTTGCAGAGAGCTCCGCGCGGACAATCGCACATCTTTCCGATTCGCGAGCCTTTTCTGATCGCGCACTGCTCCCCCAAATCACACTAGCAAGAGAAAACAGGAGAGATCATGTTACTTTTGCCATAACAGCATTTGAGTCACTGCGTAAAAGCGCACTCGGTAAAGACTTGGATACACGTAGTGGATCATACAATAATAGGAATTTTCATCTAACAAATACTGTTTATTGATAAACAAATCGATGTTTTATTAAATGATGAACATATATAAACACAGCCAAGACAATATCCATGCAACAGTACCAATGTTGCGCAATATGACCAATGTCGCCAGCACAATCAACACGCACTTATACGCAATGTTAAAATGTATAATATAAATATACCATGGGAACTTGACCAAATTTCTTCTCCCAAGGTGGAATTCGTTTCGTCTGCAGCTTTTCCAGAACTTCTTGCAGAGCCCCGAGCTGGTTTGACAAAACAAGTTTCTATTCAGTCCCTTCAGTCAAATCTCTTTAAAAACATGGCAATATAATATTTCACATTAAAAAACTATTAAAAGTTGTGGCACTTTTGTGTAAATAGACGATGCTGTCTAAGTTAAGCTTTCTATTGCGCAATAAAAAGATGAATTACTCACAAGCTGTTTTTCACTTGTCAGGTTTGGGTCTTTGGGGTAAAAGTCTCTGATGGCTCTCGTGTCCAGTTCCACCTCTATCTCCGGCTCAGATTCGTTCGCTCTGGCTCCGGTCAACAAGCAGAGCAGCAGCGCGCACACAGCCATGCGCGTCCTCAGACTGGAGCTCTCCATGGTCCTGAATGGAGAGAGCTTTGGCACTTGAGCGAGCAACGTCGTCGTACGTCTCTGTTAAAAGTTTTGGCGCAAATAAACCATCTCGACAGCCTTGCACCCTTTTATGTGCTCCAAAGTGCATGCATTTATGTGATCTGTTGTCGCCCCGCCTTTATCATTGATTTCGTTCGCACGTAAGCGCGATCATTCATTGCGTAAATGCGCTGGAGACAAGTCGTCAAATGCGTTAATGTTGCCCCCGGAATGTTATGTTTTCAACTTCACTATAAGGACACATCCGTCTATGTGTTTTGACTCAGTGGTGAGGAGCAGATGAAAATACTGCAGGCGCTGAGGATTGTATAAGCGCAGCTTTTGAACATTTTTGGACATGCAGCTATTAAAGACTGATTGCATAAGACTTTGTATGAATATTTATATACATGTCCATTCAAATGTATTATCTATCTATCTATCTATCTATCTATCTATCTATCTATCTATCTATCTATCTATCTATCTATCTATCTATCTATCTATCTATCTATCTATCTATCTATCTATCTATCTATCTATCTATCTATCTATCACCCTATATTTTAATGACTATTATATTTGAAACACATGCATTGGAAATGATGTGGCTGCATAAATTAAATTTGTGATATTTGCTTTATTTATCATTTCAATGCCTAAACTTCACAGTAACTTCAAATGAGAACTTCTAAAACATTCTAATATTTGAAGAGTGATCATTTGAAGAGGAAGTTTGCTTAATAGTGATTTGAGAAAAGCTGAATAATGCTCTCATTTATATGTTTAATTGCAAGGAGCCAAGAGCCATCTGCACTCTGAAAGTGACACCCAACTACTTACGCACGTCTAGACTCGTCTAAGCCTCACTGGGAGGTGAATAAGGTTTTTTTATTTCAAGGAGAAAAAATTAGTTTTCCAATGGAAGGCTTTTTACTTGGGTAGATGTAATAGGCTAATATTTTTGCCTGTCTGTGACGTCATATTTTGAGGAAATTATTTTGCGGTTGAATTTGATAGGCAATTTGTGTATCAGCAGATCAAATAATTTCTGCCTGACAACATTCACATTAATTTGGAGAACACATCTCATAATTAAGGTGTTACATTCATTTGTGGAAATAAAATAAGTTTCCTGTAAGATATTTGCCTGGGATTAACCCGTACAAGCGTTATATCCAAAGGTGATGGTTTTTAATTTCCCAACAGGACTCTTTGACAATGGGTGTGAGGCATATGACTCACTCTCCTTAGTCCACATTCATATCAAAACATAACCGATCAATGGAAAACACACCAAGTGTTTTTAGAAAAATTCAGCCAATCTCATGGGTCCATAAAAAGCTTTTAAAAAACACAGACTGGGGTGTGTTCACAGGGAAACTTCACTTCCATATTTCATTTTGTTGCAAAATTCTCATTCTTCTAAATGAAAATGGATGCCATAATAATAATAAGCTGGAAAGAAACTAACTGGAAAGATTTGGCCCATAACCCCTGTCAATGAGTTCATAAATCAAACAGTGGTGAGCAAACTCGTTCTTCTTTCCAAACAGGACTGGATCGGAAATAGAGGTTATGGGTGAATGAAAACCATTTTCATAACATGTTCCTGAGCTCCCATTAAAAATATATCCACCAGACAAGCTTATATTGAAGAATCAGAAATTTGCGTGCACATGTATGGCTTCAATATCACTAAATATCACAACATTCAGTATCTCTCTTATCTGGATGCTTGGCTAGTCTGGCAAGCATTTAACTAGCTTTACCTAAAAGAATAGCAACTGTCCAGTTCATGGGCATTGAAGACAATTTTTTGGTCTTTCACATGGAATATTGACAGTTTATGATCAAAAGGGATGGTCGTCATGCATCAACTAGCTATTCAGATGTTAAAATCACATAAATCAAAAATCTGCCAGCGATATTTGCCCAAGGCCTTGGAAACAGGGTGTTTTCACAGCAAGTGCACAGACCTTCAGCTATTTTTAGCACTGCAGTGAGTGTTGAGTTAAGGGGTTTAAAATCTTACCCTTGTTCCACTGCCATATTCGGTCTTCGCTATGGGGCATGATTTGATTCCCATTTGTCTCCTTGGGATCCGCTTATGTCTGCCCACGTCTGCACGTCTTCCAAAAACCCCATTTGCCTCAACCTCGCAAACTTCATCCCCAGTCCCATAACCCCTGCAGTGTTTGACACATAGCCTACCATGCTTTTTCCCATGATTAGCCTATCAGTCTCTCTGTAATTTATGCATTGAGAAAAGTGCAAAGACATCTGAATTCATGGTTACAGTTTATAAATGATAAATGAGCTATGTTCAACAGGTTAAAGGTGACGCACAACGTGATTTAGCCAAGTAAGTCATATCCTGATCGAGGACGGTTTCCTGCACCATATAGGCTACCTACGGGTGAGTGTCGCATCAGGATAAAATTAAACCATTACCTGCTAGGCCTACCCCACAAATTAGAGGGATTGGTTGTTTAGAATTATACACTTAAAGGCTACACGTTGGTTTTTCACATTTAAAACAGACATCAGTCTGTTTGCATGTTCGCGATATCATCATTGATTTCACGAACATAGCCTATCACGCGACCCGATTAACTACGTGTCCGTTGGGCACAATCCTTAATGTAGTTTATCCTGAACAGACTTTAGTAAAACTATAAAAACGAAATCTTTCAAATTACGCGTTTTCCCTCAATGGTTTCCCCCTCAAACGCTGGAAGTAAATAAAGCGCGTGAACGTTTCTGTTACTGTAAATAGCGCGTAAATGTTTCATGAGGGAAGCACTGTTCCGTTTATGACTGGTCGCTTTGCTTGTTCCTATCCTAAACAACTAGCTTAGGCTACTTCCTACTTATGATCCTATAGTTTATTAAAGACAGGACAGGAATTACAATTGTGGTTATTACAGGTTGTTTGGAATCAACCCGGTCATAAAGAAGTTCATCGAAGCATGTTAAATGTTTCACAAGCTATTAATTCGTTAGTGCATCATATCCATTAGGCCTATTGCGGAAAGGAAAATCGGGACTATTTCTTAATCGTGCATTTAACACAATCATGTAAGATTATCATAAAGTGACAGTCACTGAATGTGAACAAATTGGCCAGTATTGTGTGTCACGGTTCATAAATCCTATGTCTCTTCCTTGTCTCGTGTTTCTGTTGTTGTGTGCTGATTGTGTGGGTGTGTCAGCTGATTATTCACTCATCGGCAATCAAGTTCATCACTCCCGTCACCAGCTGCAGCTCATCTCAGCACATATATAAATACTCACTCAATTCTCATTTCCTCTGTCAGATCGTTCTATGTGGTTCCCAGTGTGTGGTTCGTCTTGTTCCAGTTCCAGTGTCTCGTCGTTGCCTGTTCTTGTTCCTGTGGATGTTTCACTCTGGACTTGTCACCGTCATCACCACTCTTCACCACAGCACTCATCTGACCATCAAAGTCCCTGCGCCGCTATCCTGTTCCACCCTGGATTACTGTGTTCTCACTGATTGTCAAATAAAGAGTGTTTTGAGCTACTTGCGATTGCTTCCGTCCTTCTATCAAGACAGAACGATCTGACCGTTCAATGGAAGCAGCGAGTAGCTCCACCAGATCGCTGGAGGAATTCGTCAACAGCAGCATACTTCGAATGGATTCCCAGGTGAAGAACCTCAGCGATACAGCTCGCGCTGTCCAGGCTCTAGTGGCGCAGGTGTCCGGGCTCACCCAACAGCTTCAACATCTGCGAGGTCCCGCTGCGCCCCCCACACCGCCGGTTCCCCCACCACCACCAGAGAACCCTTCCCAGTCGGAGCCCCGCCTACCAGTTCCTGAGTCATATGCAGGTGAACCAAACTTCTGTCGAGCTTTCTTAACACGATGCTCCATGCACTTTTCTCTTCAGCCCAGGACATTCAACAATGAGCAAACCAAGGTCGCTTTTGTCTTGACGCTGCTGACTGGGAAGGCGGCACTCTGGGGGACAGCGGTGTGGGAGAATCAAGACCCATGCTGTGCCTCGTTCCTGGAGCTCTCCGCCGAAATGAAACGGGTCTTCGACCGGTCCGTCGCGGGACGAGAGGCAGCAAGGATGCTGGCCGATTTGCAACAGGGAGAGAGATCTGTTTCGGACTACTCCATCGAGTTTCGTACTCTAGCGGCGGAGAGCCAATGGAACGAGGAGGCGCAGTGGGATATGTTCCTGCATGGGTTGGCTGACCGCGTCCAGAAGGAGATTTACGCCATGGACCTTCCCACCTCACTCAACGGCCTGATCGCGTTGGCGTTAAGAGTAGACGCACGGTTATCACGAATGACTCGTCGCACTATGCCCAGTCGTTCCACAGGAGGGTTCGAGGGCCAACGTTTTGGAGGCGGGGACGCGGTCAGCCCTGTCTGCGATCACGAGCCCATGCAGGTGGGTCGAGCCCGGCTTTCCCGGGAGGAGAAGGAAAGGCGGAGATCCCAGGGCCTCTGCATGTACTGTGGAGGCGCGGGCCATTTCGCCTATAACTGCCCGTTAAAAGGCCCAGCCCGTTAGTAAGTATGAGGCTACTATCGGGTGGGATCTCCGCCAAGAAGTCCTCATCCACATCGACTCTCCTTCCGGTAAGACTGAGATGGTCAAATCACCTTCACGATTGTCAAGCACTGTTGGATTCTGGGGCAGAAGGTAATTTCATGGACCGTTCATTTGCACACAAACTCCAAGTTCCCCTCAGACCCCTCACTCACAAGATTTCTGTACACGCTCTCAACGGCCAGGAACTCCCCACCATCTCATTCATCACCGAAGACATCACTCTCATCACATCAGGAAACCACACAGAAACTACCTCATTTTACATTCTGGACACTCCCCTCGCACCCATCGTCCTTGGTCACCCCTGGCTCACCCGTCACAACCCCAAAGTGGACTGGCTATCCAATTCTGTGTCTGCGTGGAGCAGTTTTTGTCATGAGTCTTGTCTTGTGTCTGCTTGTCCGTCTGTTTCTGTCCCTGTGTTTCAGGAGGAGGCAGTGGATTTATCTAACGTGCCCACGGAGTACCTGGACCTGAAGGAAGTGTTCAGTAAGTCTCGGGCTGCTTCTCTTCCCCCGCATCGTCCCTATGACTGTGCTATAGAGTTACTGCCAGGTACGTCTCCGCCTAAGGGCAAGTTGTATTCACTCTCTGTCCCAGAGAGGCAGGCCATGGAGAAATATATTTCTGATTCTTTAGCAACTGGGTTCATCCGTCCTTCCTCTTCTCCAGCGGGGGCGGGGTTCTTTTTTGTGGGGAAGAAGGACGGGTCCCTGCGACCTTGTATTGACTACCGGGGGCTGAACAGCATCACGGTAAAGAATACTTATCCTTTGCCGTTGATGTCTTCAGCCTTCGAGAGGTTGCAGGGAGCGTCCATTTTCACAAAATTGGATTTACGGAATGCTTATCATTTGGTCCGCATCAGGGAGGGGGATGAATGGAAAACTGCTTTTAACACCCCCAGGGGGCACTTTGAATACTTGGTCATGCCCTTCGGGCTGTCCAACTCCCCAGCGGTTTTCCAAGCACTTGTCAACGACGTGTTGCGAGACATGGTCGATCAGTTCATATATGTCTACCTGGATGACATATTGATTTTTTCTTCGTCTCTCCAGGAACATGTGCAACACGTCCGACAAGTGCTCCAGAGATTGCTAGAGAATGGGCTTTTTGTCAAGGCGGAGAAATGCGATTTTCATGCACAGTCTGTTCCTTTTTTAGGTTACATCGTGTCGGTTGAGGGAATGCGCATGGATCCTGAGAAGATCAAGGCTGTGGTAGAATGGCCAAGTCCAGATTCCCGTAAGGCCCTACAGAGGTTTCTGTGATTCGCCAATTTCTACCGGCGTTTCATTCGCAACTTCAGCCAACTAGCCGCACCTCTGACCGCCTTGACCTCCCCCAGAACGACGTTCAGGTGGTCAGACGCAGCCGAGGCTGCGTTTGCCAAACTTAAGGGTTGCTTCGTTTCAGCCCCCATCCTGATAACCCCTGATCCTTCACGTCAGTTCATGGTGGAGGTCGATGCGTCAGAGGTGGGGGTAGGTGCAGTGTTATCCCAGCGTTCTCCTTCAGACGATAAGATGCATCCTTGCGCGTTTTTGTCTCATCGTTTGTCCCCTGCGGAGCGTAATTATGACATTGGCAACAGAGAGTTGTTGGCAGTCAAATTAGCATTGGAGGAATGGCGCCACTGGTTAGAAGGGTCGGGGGTACCTTTTATCGTCTGGACCGATCACAAGAACTTGGAATATATTCGGACGGCTAAAAGATTAAACTCCAGGCAGGCTCGGTGGGCTCTTTTTTTCGGTCGTTTTGATTTTACTCTCTCGTACCGCCCGGGTTCCAAGAACATCAAACCCGATTCTTTATCTCGTATTTTTGACCGTTCCGAACGCCCGTCTACTCCCGAGTGCATTTTACCAGAGTCTCTATTCGTCTCTACACTCATATGGGAGGTCGAATCGAAGGTCAAGAAGGCCTTAGAAGGGGTAACGCCTCCGACTCGTTGTCCATCGAATCGTTTGTTTGTGCCTGAGAGTTTACGGTCCAGCGTTATTCAGTGGGGACATTGTTCCAATGTGGCTTGCCATCCAGGAGTAAATCGTACTAAATTTTTGGTCAAGCAACGATTCTGGTGGCCTCTCATGGCTCGTGACGTTCACAATTTTGTTCTGGCTTGCTCAGTTTGTGCCACGGGTAAGACTTCCAATCGTTCCCCAGATGGGTTACTCCAACCGCTGCCGGTGCCTTCGAGACCCTGGTCCCATATCGCTCTAGATTTTGTCACCGCCCTCCCACCCTCCCAGGGTCACACGGTAGTTTTGACCGTGGTGGACCGGTTCTCGAAGGCGGCCCATTTCATACCCTTGCCCAAATTACCCTCAGCCAAGGAGACAGCGTTGATTGTCGTTAATCACGTCTTTCGGTTACATGGCCTCCCGATAGACGTGGTTTCTGACAGGGGACCCCAATTTGTGTCCAAATTTTGGCGAGAGTTTTGTAAGTGCCTGGGTGCGACTGTCAGTCTGTCCTCTGGGTTTCATCCCCAGAGCAATGGTCAAACTGAGCGAGCCAACCAGGATTTGGAGAGAACGTTGCGATGTTTAGTGTCCAAGAATCCTTCCTCTTGGAGCCAACAATTGTCTATGGTGGAGTACGCCCACAACACGTTGCCAGTGTCATCCACGGGCCTATCACCGTTTGAGTGTAGTTTAGGGTACCAGCCACCTATTTTCCTAGTCTGGAATCCGAAGTCGCGGTTCCCTCCGCCCACGCCTTCGTCCAGAGGTGTCGCCGCACTTGGACTAGAGCCCGTGAGACTCTACTCCAAGTGGGGGCGCGCACTAAGGCCAAAGCCGATCGCCACCGGCGGAAGCCTCCCGTGTACGTCGTCGGTTCTAAAGTGTGGCTTTCTACCAAGGACATTCCTCTCCGCTCTGTTTCTAATAAGCTTGCTCCTAAATTTATTGGCCCATTCTCTGTCACTAAAATCATTAGTCCGGTGACAGTCCGTCTCAATCTTCCTCCAGTGTACAGGAGGATTCATCCCGTCTTTCACGTATCCAAAATCAAGCCCGTGTTTTTTGCTCGCATTAATCCGCCAGTCCCGGTTCCCCCCCCGCCGCGACTCGTAGATGGGGAACCAACTTATTCGGTCAGTCGTGTTCTGGACTCAAGGCGGAGGGGACGCGGATTTCAGTACTTGGTGGACTGGGAAGGTTACGGTCCGGAGGAGAGGAGTTGGGTACCGGCCAGAGACATCCTGGATCACTCTCTTATCGATGATTACAATCGGCAGGTAAGGGAGCCTGGGAACGCCAGGAGGCGTTCCTAGGGGAGGGGGTACTGTCACGGTTCATAAATCCTATGTCTCTTCCTTGTCTCGTGTTTCTGTTGTTGTGTGCTGATTGTGTGGGTGTGTCAGCTGATTATTCACTCATCGGCAATCAAGTTCATCACTCCCGTCACCAGCTGCAGCTCATCTCAGCACATATATAAATACTCACTCAATTCTCATTTCCTCTGTCAGATCGTTCTATGTGGTTCCCAGTGTGTGGTTCGTCTTGTTCCAGTTCCAGTGTCTCGTCGTTGCCTGTTCTTGTTCCTGTGGATGTTTCACTCTGGACTTGTCACCGTCATCACCACTCTTCACCACAGCACTCATCTGACCATCAAAGTCCCTGCGCCGCTATCCTGTTCCACCCTGGATTACTGTGTTCTCACTGATTGTCAAATAAAGAGTGTTTTGAGCTACTTGCGATTGCTTCCGTCCTTCTATCATGACATTGTGTCCGTTTTAAACACAGACTTCAGGCATTCCACTTCCACTGTTTCGTTTATCAATGTGACAGTGAAAATTAAGTCCTGTGGGGGAGAGAGAAAAAAATCAGCCAATTGATTTGCCCATTGATCATTAGGCAACACCACAATACAACTGGCCTCAGAAATGAGCAAGACAAGGTAGGCCTACTTATCAGGTGAAGCACACCCTGATAGTGTTAAACATCTAATTACATCCTGCTGAAAGAATCGAATTAACCTCTAACAGAAACTCCCAACTTGGACTTTCAACTTCCTGTCTCAAAATGCATAGGATGTCACTTTCTAACAGTCAGTAAAAAAAAAAAAAAAATTTTTTTTTGCTTATTTCAGACAATGACACAATTGTGAATGTAATAATAATAATACATTTTATTTATAGGTGCCTTTCAAAACACTCAAGGACACCGTACAGTCATAAAAAAGGCAGCAATACAACAAAACAAAAGCTGTTTAATATTACTAATTTAATATTAATCAAAGAAAGGTAATTTAAATAGATACGTTTTAAGATGGGATTTAAAAGTAGTCAGACAATTTCTTTCTCGTTGGCTATAAATTGTGAAAGAGAATATCAAAGAGGAGGAGCAGCACAGCTGAACACCCTGGACCTTATGGTGAATAAACGAACAGACGGTACAACAAGGGAAACAGATGAAGAAGATCTAAGAATATGCTTATGAAGCAAATCGGAAAGATATGAGGGTGCAAGATTTTGAAGAGTTTTAAAAGTGAGATGCTGAATCTTGTATGCTACTCGATATTTAACAGGAAGCCAATGTAAATGATAGAGAAAAGGAGAGATGCTCATTGGAGGAGGTTCGGCAGCTGAGTTCTGGACCAACTGAAGATTATGAAGAAGTTTGTGAGGTAACCCAAATAGGAGAGAGTTGCGATAATCAATACGTGAAGTGACTAGAGCATGTACAAGAATGGCTGTGGAATTGGGTGTGAGAAATGGCCGAAGATGGCTGATGTTACGTAAGTACTGTAGAAATATGCAGACCGAATAACATTGTTCACGTCTTTCAAAAGACAATGTACTTCAAGGACGACACCCACTCAGTCTTAACCTGAGTAGATGAGGAGATTGTAGAATTATCAATGCTGTTTTTTCCAAATTGGATTTAGTGCCAACAAGAAGAACCTCCGTTTTATCAGTATTCAGCTTGAGAAAATTGCATGAAAACCTGTATTTAATCTCTTGACAGTCCAAAAGAGAA
Source organism: Scardinius erythrophthalmus (assembly GCF_964197995.2). Lineage (NCBI taxonomy): Eukaryota > Metazoa > Chordata > Actinopteri > Cypriniformes > Leuciscidae > Scardinius > Scardinius erythrophthalmus. The sequence goes on from NC_138244.1 coordinate 14,570,886, forward strand.
GAAGAAAGAAGAGTAGAACTGGACTTAGAAGACAAGTAGAGCTGGGTGTCTTCCGCATAGCAATGAAAGCTAATACCGTATTTCCTAAAAATGTAACCAAGAGGTAGTAAGTAAATGATAAATAAAAGAGCGCCCAAAACAGAGCCTTGAGGAACACCAGTGGAAACAGATGAAGAGTATGATCTGAAGAGATAGGCTACAGGTGAGAGGGACACCAGCGATGCCTTTAGAGAATAGTCGATCTAGAAGAACTTAATGGGAAATGGTATCAAAGGTCGCACTCAGATCAAGTAGGATACGTATAGTAGTCCAGAATCAGCTGCCATCAGCAGGTCATTAACAACTTTTACCATGGCAGTCTCTGTACTATGCAATGGACGAAAACCAGATTTTTGAAAGAAAAGGTAGACTGGAAATTGGGCGAAAGTTGGAAAAAATATTAGGATCAGCGCCCGGTTTCTTGAGTCTTTGAGTTAGTACCTACTATAGTTAGTACCTACTATACATTACATAGATGACTTGCATAAATAGTCAGGAATCAAAAATTAAATTAAATAATAGAGAAATATTAAATTATAAAAAATATATATTTTTTATATATGTAGTATATCCGAAGTGTTATACAACCAAACTCGTTACCACAAATGTCAATTGCATTGCTAGACTGCAGATGTTAACAGACAGGACAAATGACACAAGGCAAGACTCATAAGGTTCTTGAATTCTCTTGCTAGCTAGCAGCAGTTGTGTGTATTTACTGGCCACCGCAGAGCTGTTTCTCATGTCTCAGGCCTGAGGAGACAGGGCGGCAGAACAGCCTTTGGTGCTTACAGGCCCCTAAATTTAAAGGCCATGTCACTTACAGCTGTTTTCTACATCTGCCCAATTCCTCATTCTGACAGGCAGATTAGCCTCAATGCAAGTGGCTGGTAGCAAATTTGATTTTATCAGCGCCTTAGGAGTTAACTTGTCATCTTGTTTTGCGTTACTTTTCACGTCAGTATGGTGCGAGCGTCACTTGAGCAGCCTCAGTGAAGTTTTTCTCATAAGCTGCTTTGTCAGACATTACTAAATGATGTACATTTACTTTGGCAGGAATTTGTGTTTGGAGGATTGCCATGATTAAAGCGGAGAATAACGAAAAATAACACTTAGGGAGATCATAGAGAAACTCTTCAAAGGCCACATTTTTAATGATCTCTGAGATTTCTGCGCTGGTCATGGGTGCCATGCAACATCATCAGCTCTGCGAAGCTTACAAAATACTGCAGATATTGTAAGTATTAAACTGCATGGCGCAAAGTCTCGTTATGTAAAATATTAGCCCTTGACTCTTGAAGTGGCATGCGTGCTCAAAATCTGTTTGTTTTTTCAGTTTAAGCTTAATTTAATGTTGGATTCAGGCAAGAAAGTGTTTAATTACAAGGGCCCAAGTAACTATGCAAGGATATGAGTTTGTGTGTTTGAAAACGAGAGCACATACCCATTCTTTGAAGATGAATCCCTGTAGAGGTCTCTCTTTTCCTGTGTGGGAGAGACCGGGCCTCATTATCTCCTCTTGATTCATCCTCTACTCCCATATCACCAGTGAATATCATCATGTGCTCGGGATGTACACGTTCACATGGGCACAGCTGCTGCTTGTTAGAGTGTTTTGCACGTGGGTGTGTGAAAAAAACCCAATACTCAATTAAAATGCTGATAGTGGGGAGGGTAATCTGCTCTAATACAGAACAACAATGGCAACGAAAACTGCTTGATTGGGGTTGAAATTTGAGAATATTTTCCTGTACTTTGCTCAAAAAGACAAGGAATTCCCAAAAGTTTCATGTTCAATTGGTTTGTATTAATATTTCTTTAAGGGCATTAACCCTATATGTTTTTTAACCAACTTCAAACCATTTTGTGTACTTACACCTCATTTACCTGAATCACACCATTCATTAAGTTTGATATATGAAATACGCATATTTATTTTGCCACATTTATGCATGTGTTTATACTAGATCTCGATAAATTATTTTAAGTTAAGTATTTAGACATATATTTAAATTTTTGCTTTAAATATGCTTATACAGTATTCAGATATTTGGTGTTACAAGGAGAAATCTTGGAGTCCAACCTTTCAAATGTGTGTGATATCAGAAAATTACAAATAAATCACAGTAGGGCAAGTGATTTGGTAAAAATGAAATAAAATAAACCCACAACCCTATAGGACAAATGTTTTGGAAGATGGATGGATTGAAATAATAATAATGAATGGTTTCTTCTGTCTCTGCTTGATATCTTTCTTAAACACTGAAAACATATGAAATTAATGATCATGTGCCATTCATGATGATCAAAATGTTAATTCTGTATTCGAAGTGCATTAAATAAAATGATTTGCAAATCATAGCTTTTGCTCCAGAAACCTTTTGGATTCATTTCATATAGAGTAACGTCATCATAAACAATAAAGGTAGGATGTCGCCTGAGAATAAGTGGTATTGTCACTGTATACATCTGTTTGTTGTGGGTCCTCTTGGGTAATTAAAAATATAACATTCATTATTAAACTGATCTTATAGATGTACAATGGTCTCAGTTCAATACATCACTGTGTAAGTCTTAAGGGCTTCAGGGGTTTCATTGCTATAGGCTGATCTGAAATATGATGTTGCTAAGAGAAGAGATAAAACTAATATTCATGGTAAACACTGAGACTTTGATTTATATGTAAATCTACAGTGTAGCTGCAAGCAAAATTTTGCAAGTTATTTTTGAATGTATTTTCTGCACTTCCAGCAGAGGGCCGTGTTTTAAGTCAAGGATGAGAGCTTGCATATAAATTCTTTATTTCAGTGACTCACATTTAATAGCTAGAGCAGCAGTTGAATGAAGTAATCCTGCAATTAACATATGTCACACAATGACTTTAATTAATACTCATCCCATTAAACAGTGTTTAAACCATGACATATTGTGTCGCTCTATGGCTTTCAGAAAAGCGGCTTCGTGAAATATGACTTCAGTAGACGAAGGGCCAGCGTGTCCTCCCTCCCACTCTTCTTCATTTAGCTCTGAAAGAGACTTTTCTCCTCAATTACTACTAGGATTTCACCATCCACAGGGCATAAATCATTCGCACAGTCTCGTAATAACAACATATGTCTTCATGACTGTGTTAATGACAGCATAAATTGGTTTAATCAAGCCTATTGTACAAGTAAGAAAAAATCCTTGAGTCACTTGTAGTAAATCTAAAGATCGAAACCGAAACAACCAGTGGAGTTCTCATGATTTTAAGGTTCCAATCTAAGATACATGTGTGCTTTCCTTTAGAATGCTTTAGTGGGGCCCAAAAGTCTGAGCTGACTAGACAATATGTTTCTATTTGCATATTTAAATTTAATAAACTGTTTTAATTATAAATATCAGCAACATTTTAAAAAGTGAAATGTAGTCTGTATTTATTTTTTCAAATATTATACAGTACATATTAATTACATGTTCAATGTTTTACAGGTCTACATGGGATTTTAAGTGTACATCACTAAAACATTAAGAATATAAAATATAAATCTTACCATCATCTAATTGTAACTCTAAAAGTGGTGAATTATAGCCAGTGTGTTGATGCATCACTAAGTAATTAGTAACAATTCTCTTGAAAATCTAAAGTAAGGGATTACTCTTCATTTTCCTGTAATTTAATAAGTTACTTCTGATGTAATTGCATTAAATAGGCTACTGTATAGACTAGAAAAATGATAAAATGTATGTTTTTAATGTAACCCTCTCCCTTTAAATACTCTGGTCACATCAATTTTTTTTTACAATTTTATACTATTTATTTGAAAGAATTAAAACTGCAGTTTCATGTCTATTCTTATATTGTTCAACTGCGTAAGGTTGATATGGGATTTAGAAAGTAATTAGTAACATGTAATGTAATACTTTTTAGAGAGAGTAATTAGTACAGTAATCTAATTACAATGTTGAAGATGTTATTAATGACTTTTTTTAGAGTAACTTACCCATCACTGATTATAGCTGATAAACTAGAGCAGAATTTATTATTTCAGGTCTCAGTAACCCTTTCTGGACAACATTTTAATGCAAGACCTACTTCTATGTGTGTTATTTTATTGTATAACAAGTGTAAGGATATTTCTGACAACTAATTTTTAATTAAACAAGTCAAAACATTTATAGATGAAAATTAATTTGTTTATATTTCATAAGGCCTATGCAATATCGGTTTATTACAGTCCGAGCTCTGGGAAACAGGGCAAATAACCAGAGATTTCCATTTATGGAGAGGTTATATTGCAAGAATAATGAATGTAGGAGGAAGCCGAGCTACGGCTGCGTGATTAAATGTAAACATGTTTCAGTCCTCCTGGCTCCTCTAATAGAGGAATGCCTCAAATGTCACTTAGTGAAAGAAAAATAGAGTGTTTGCATCTTCACTTTGTAATGAACTTCAATAATCAAAATTAAATATGTCTCATTTCTAATTTTACTCTTACATCAAAAATCTTTGCTTGCTTTTCATGCATGCGTGAAGCTCACAGATGATAAGAGATGCAGGAAGAGTTTGAATTGCACTGATATGTCTGTGTGTGACGCTTTTGTATGATATATGCTGTTGAAAATGACTAGGACACATTCTTGATGTCCAAAATGATACCACATAGGATTTAAACTGAATTAAAAAATGCAGAAATGAAGACTGAGAATCTTTAATATTCATTGATGGGCTCTTAGCAAATGTCTGATTACTATACTCATTAGGTTTCTTCTTAATGAACACATTTGTCACTGGTGGAGGGCTTCAGGCGCAGCTGTGGTCTTAAAAAAGGCAGGAGCTGGATAATTGTCCTGAACTTTTATGCCATTAAAGAAATATCCACTGCAGTGTGCAAAACCTCCATGAATTTCTTATGGAATGTACCTCTTTTAAATATTAAATGGACATATGTTGTAAAAATAAAATGTATCCTTTTTGTTTTTGCATGGGTGATGTTGACAGGGCAAGTAGCTAAAACTTGAGCTAGTAAAAAAATTCAGAAACACTTTAGAATAAGGTTAATTAGTTAACATTAGTTAATGCATTAACTAGCGTAAACTAACAATGATCAATACATTTGTTACGGTTTTAGTTAATCTTTGTTAACGTTAGTTAATAAAAATACAGCTGTTCATTAAGTTAGTTCACAATGCATTACCTAATGTTAACAAATACAACCTCTGAATTTAATAATGTATTAAATTGAAATTAATATTAACTAAGATTATTAAATGCTGTAAAAGTATTGTTCATTCTTTGTTCATGCTAACTAAGGTAGTCAACTAACTTATTGTAAAGTGTTACCAAAAATTCTTATTGCTGAGCCTTTTTGTTATGTAAATACTATAATAAAAAATAAGAACATAATTTCCCCATCCTTACAAACATGTTTTCACTGCATTCAACATTCCCAGTCAAAATAATTAACAATGGTAAATACACAAAAATAACATTACATTTTATTTAACAAAAACCTAGGCTAAATATAATATTGCACGGTTTTAAAATGCAAACTGTGACATAGAAAATGTGACTGTTTTTTCTTTCTTTCTTGGAATAAGGATATCCTGAAATTTTTGGTGGCTTAAAGGGATAGTTCACCTAAAAATGTAAATTCTGTCATCATTTAAAGATGATATTTAGAAGAATATGGGTAATCAAACAGTTGATGAGCCATTTACTTTTTTCCCATAATATGGAAGTCAATGAGGCCCATCAACTGTATGGTTACTAACAGAATATCTTCAGAATATCTTTTGTGTTCAGCAGAAGAAAGAAATTCATACAGTTTTGGAACAACACGAGGGTGAGTAAATGATGACAGAATTTTCATTTTTGGGTGAACTATCCCTTTAAAGCAAACAAACTATTTCAGTATATCAGCCACTAGCCTCTGTCCTCAGTTTCTTCAGGATTTCCTCCTGGCTGATATCTGCAGTCACCTTGATAACCTTTTCTCTGGATTTTGAGCCCTATGATGCAATTGAAACCATATTAATAATGTCTCATTCTGCATAAATGTGCAGAAAACATTCAAATACACCATATGCTGACCTTATCTAATGATACTTGACTCTTCTTCAGCTCCAGGACTTTGGATAAATATCGCACCAGTTCCGCATTGGCCTCTCCGTCTGTCGGAGGAGCAGCAATGGCGACACCCACCGCCTCCTCGGACACATCTGCCACAAAAACAACAGTTGTGGTGCATGGACTCCTCAAAGATAAGCGCTATTTCTTTATTCATATATTTATGATACTCTACCGGTGATTGCGTTTTGTTTGGCCCCGGGTTTAGCATGTATTGTCATTGCAATTGTCCCGTCTTTAACTTTAGTTACCGGGCCTGGAGGTGTCTCTGGTGGTGGTTTGGGGTTACTTTTGCTCTAAATGGGAATACAGTTTTAACTTGTTACAAGATTAATCTCTTTAATTGACAGTCAGAAAATCATTGTAATACGTAAAGACAAAATTAAAGTCAACACTTGACTCATATTAAGGCCAAGAGCCATTTGTAAGGCTTGTAATCACTACAAATACATTAATATTCATGAAGAATCCATTGTAGTAACGTTATGTAATGAGCCCTACCGTCTTGTCCTTTTTAGGCATCGTGTTGTATTGCGAGGAAAGTGTGAGTTTCCGCGTCAAACGCGTCTGACTGCACGATGCTGAGGGGTGTACGAGTGGGAACAAAGATATTCGAACAAAACCGAGAATTTGGGAATGCATGAGCTAAAAGACATAATCTTGAGTGAGAGTGACCAGCATGAGTTTCTTGTGATGATAGCAGTTTGCCGGTCGCGCGCATGTCAACAACACATGCATATACGTTTAGAGCGTCAAATATGCGCGCTACATGCGCAGAACACTGTGCAGTCTTCTTGCTGCAATGTTTGACCAGATATTTCATCTGCTGGCATAAATTATATCAGTTTATGCCATCTGAGATTATATCATATATATATATACACACATACCAAAATAATTGAATTATACATTATATATTATACTCTTATACAAATATAATTACATAAATAATTAATATCAGTAGTAGTTTTTTGTTGTATTTTTAGATGTAGTAGTAGTAATAATAATGATAAAAATAAAATATTAAATATATTACAATAATTAATATAAGAGTATAGTTAAATAAATAACTGATATTAGTAGTAGTGATTTTATTTGTATCATTAACAATAATAAAAGTATTATTAAATAAGGAACTATTAGTGTTGATTTTATAAGCATTATTAATGTAATATAATAATATAAAAAATAAATTCTTATAATATATTAAATATATTGTAATGCATAACGATGGTTATTAGTAGGCCTGATTTTAATAATAATAAAATTAATGATGATGATGATTATTGTTGTTGTTGTTAATAATAATAATAATTCTGTAGTTGTTGTTTTGTTTCTTGTCTATTTTGTTCTCCTATTATTTACAAAGTATTCCTTTCCAGAGATCCCTCCTCCAAGATGCAGTTTAGTTCCTCCTATTTTCATCCAGCTAAAACCTGGCTGTTCACACTGAGACTGGCTCAAACACTTTGTCACTGTATGCACAGCTGTCAAAGAGACTCATCTTTGTCTCCAGGTGCTAGAAAAACACTCCATTTGGATTTCTCAACTCTAGTTGATTTTGCCTTTACCAAAGCACAAAGGGAAGTTTCAACATGGAGAACAGCTTAAGCCACGAAGCAGAGGAAAATCCCTATCTGTGGTAAGAACTGTTTTTAAATACAGAAATTATGTTTTAGATGCGTAAAGTTGGAGTATTTTCCATTCAGTTTAGCACTGAGTGCTTTAACTAATTCAAGTAAAATAGATTCTCTCATCAAGCACTCAGGCACAGCTTTGAGTTGAGCTGACAATTGATAACTGTGTCAGATGTTTCTCTTCGTGACTAGACTTGTCTTTACACGGACACGTTTGCTTTGATCCCAAGGTCTTCAGTGTATATTCACAAAATCCTGTGTGGGAATTATATATTAATGTAGTTTACTACTATGCCCAAAAACAAGCTGTCAAGAAAACACTTGCACTTCTAACTTTTTTTTTAATCCATACTGGAAATGAGACATATGCTTATAGAAACCCATGTGAGCACATAGTACAAAAAGTTTTTCAAGTTTTCAGAGAACACCGTCTCTCAGACGTAAATGGAGAAAGCGCTACGGAGGCCTGGATGGCAACAAACTGCTGGAGCCAAATAAGGAGGATGAGACAAGAGGTACAAAAACAAATTACTATAACAGTATGTCATTTAGATGCTGTGAACTTGGTGATTTCCACTGACATTGACCCGGGGTGTGGGCGTCACTTCAGCTCTGGGAAAGTGTTTATATTTATTTTGATCATGGATCATGAGTCACTGCCAAATCCCAAGTATTACCACTCTGCGACACAGGAAAACTCCAAGATCGGTCCAAGCTTCTGGAACTTGGCCAAATGAATGGGACAGTTTTGCAGATGTTTTCATTTAACCAGGGTTGTGGTCAACATCTGGGCCATAAAAATGTGCAAAGGCAGTGGGTGTGTTTTGGGGGAAAGTGATGTGGCAGACACTGAAAAAAAAAAAAAGTCACTGTTTGGATTTAAATTGGCAAATACTTAAGAGTCAATGTTTGGATTTCTAACATGTTATATGTTTGGCAATAGTTCTTCTAACTGGAGTGTGTAACCATGTAAGAAGCCATATTCCAGGATGACAATGTCAAGATTCATCAGGCTCAAATTGTGAAAGAATGGTTGGGAGGAAGCATGAAGAATCATTTTTACACATGACCAGACCTTAAATTCATTGAAAGTCTTTGGAATGTGCTGGAGGAGACTTTACAGAGTGCTTGACTGTCAATGCAAGAACTTGCCCAAAAATGGATACACCTCTTAATGGAAATAAATGTTGTGATGTTATTTCCATCAAGAGGTGCATCAATTTGGTCAAGCAGCTTTTTTAATTTTCATTTTAATCACTCAGTTGTCCTCGGAAAGCTAATGACTTCTAATGAATGAACTGATTTTATAAGTGCACTCAAACTTAGCTTGTTCTTTACTTAAACCACACAAGCAATTAATACAGCCATTTTACAAACAGTTTGAGTTTTTATATTCATTTCTACAGCATTTTCACAATACATATTGTTTCCTTACAGAAACTCATGTAGCAAAGGCTTGTGGCAAGGAGTAAAACTCCTTAGACTATTATGGAGCACATTCACATTGTTTTGTAAACCATATTTATGTTATGTGGGTTTCCTTTAAAAGAAACACAGTTGAGTTACTTTCTAGTTTCACCCTAAGGGGTGGAAGCACTGTCTGCATAACTTCGTCTGGCATGTACCACCCTAGCTGGGCACAAAATCAACTTCCTGAGGTGAGGGTGGCTGTAAGAGCCCTCAAAATGCTGTTGTTGCAAATAGCTTTTACATCATTTGTTAAAATTTCTGTGGCCATCCTGTACGTTTGTATGTTTATTAAAGGCATAGTTCACAAAAAAGAAAAGAAAATCACTGCTGTGACTGTCTTTCTTCTGCGTAACAAAAGAAGACATTTTGAACAATGTTTTAACTGTTGTCTATACAGTGAAAGTGAATGGGGTCCAAAACAACACTGTATCCCATTGACTTTTATTTTACTGATAAATATGTGTCTTGCACAAAAAAATAAAGTCATACAGGTTTGGAACACCATAAAGGAAAAATGATTTTCATTTTTGAGTGAACTATCCCTTTACGATTTATTGTTCTTTTGGATGGAAGATTCAGAGTAAAAATAGACAATTACATCCATCCCCTATCCACAGCACCATGGTTTCATATGTTTTAGCTTTCAAAGAGAGTTATTGTGTGGGATTTGCTGAGGTTTTGGACTGAGAGGACAACATAACACAAACAATGTCTTAAACTCGCAAGAAACCTGGTGTCCTAGATTCTAAAATAGCCTCATATACATTCTTTGCTGAGGCAATGCTTAGTGGTTTTCAACTCTGAAAATCCGTTTTAAATCTCGCACTCACAAATAAGCACTAATCTTTAAACCTCTCTCAAGATTCAGCAAAGGAGGATTTTTCTCATCCTGGGTTCTTATTCTTTTACCCCCCACTCATTCAGAGAATGGAGAGATGACAGATGCCCTCAGAAACAGGAACGCAGACCCTGTGAAGTTTACTGTGTCTAAGGTACGTGCTGAGACCTGTATTGCTCTCATAACCACACCCACACATAAACTATAAAACAAACTTGGAGGCGGAAACTATGACCAGCATTATTAAAAAGACTTAGGCCAGGGACATTTCAATACACCTGTGCTAATGTGCTGTGTTGCGGCTTTCTAAAATGAGACTCATTCAGCTGACGTTTGCAAAAGAGATTCCAGGTTCAAAGCTCAAATGGTATAATGTTGATTATTACAAAAAATAATTTTGACTCTTTTCCCTCCCTTTTTCTTTAAAAAAATAAAAAAGGGTTACATGTGAACTAATATATTTTAATGTCATTTCTATTGAAATTTGTATGTCACATAAATATTGTTACACATTTGTAATGATTTTGTAATTTAGAACATTTAAAAATATTTAACACTAGAAAACATTACAGTTAAAATTATAATCAAGTATTTCACATGTGCTTTAGTATGTTAGTCAGCACATCAAAATAAGTGTACTGCTTTAAAGCACAACAAAAACAATGATTTAAAAGGTACTTTAAAGTAAAACTTTTAATTTGACATTATTACAAAGTGCAGTTTTTGAAAGTGGGCTCTCTTTAAGTATACTTAAATTCCCTACTCTACTTTCATAAGTGCACTTCTGTTTTACAAGGGTTTTGTTTACATCGTGTGGCGTTAATATTGAAACAGTGAGCATTTTAATGTTTACAAAATGGCTCCATTCACTTCCATTGTAAGTGCCTCACTGCTAGCCATATTTCTGCTTCTTTCTTTTCGAATTAAGGACGATTTTTTTATGTGGTATTCAACATAATTCCACAAATGTGTTTGAATGAGCTTAACTTGTATTGAATCCTGAATATTCCCCTAATTCCAGTGTGCTTGACATTAAAGGCAACTTTCATGTGCTGCTTAGCGTAGCATGTCTGTACAAAGGCAAAAAGTTAGCATGTACCTCACCTGTAATAAAATCCCTGCCCTGTAGACGTTGTTACAGCTTGAGGCTAACATTTATTAGCTAGCATGCTGACATGAGAGAGTAATATGTTTCAATATGTTTCCCCGCAAACCTAAACACCTGCAATTAGTTAGACTTCAAAGACACGTCTGGCACCAGCATTATGTTGCATGTATTCCATCAGGCTTCGAAAGGTGTAAAACACTTAGATAAGCTAATTCGTCATTACATCTAGGCCACTATAAAAGCTACTTCTCGCTCAAGAAAAAATAATGCACACAAATGCAGACTGTTTGCCTGATGCTAATATAAAAGTCTATATATAGGCTAGTACATTTTTCCTATGCAGCCAAGCTCTCAATTCATGTTTTTTTATTTTATTTTTTATGTTACTAGGAAACAAAATCCGCAGGGAACATTCCACAATCTGTGCCAAGAAATACCTTTCCATCCCAGAGGCCAATCAATTACGTCTCTCCAGGCTCTACAGGTGAAAACGTACAATGAAACAATATGTGCTCTTATCTCCAGTGGCACACATGTCTGCCTCCTGTTAATTCCCTTTTGCTTTTATGTACCTTTGTACACTTGCTTTTTATGTACCTTTGTACACTTGCTTCCTTTTGTTGTAATTATTACAGCTCTCATGAAGCAGCAGTGTATTCAAATTTCTCAGACTTTCTGGTTACAGAATGTTTGTTCTACACTTATAACCTTTAAGTACTAAATATCTGCAATTAATTGGACATGCACTGCTTGACGTATGGACTCGGACGTAGTATTATTTTTTACAATTTTTTTTTAAAAACAATGGAAGGTTAAAGTTTGAAAATCTCTCAATGACTTTTAATTGACTTTGAAATAACATGTGGTATTCTAAAACAATGGTGCCATTGTTATATTTGCATGCTGAATTGTGATTGGTCTTCATTTATACATCTATTTGCATTATAAATTGTGACTGATTTCATCTGCCATACATATTTAATTGCTGCCTTCCCACTGCACAGTAGCTGGCTTACACACATTTAGTCTTAAAGGAACACTCCACCGTTTTTTGAAATAGGGCTTATTCACCTTCTTTCCTACATTTAGATAGGTGGGCATATGCATTTTTGTCTCAGTGCGTGCATTGTTTTAGTTTGACAGGGTCGGTGCTAGCTTAGCATAATGAATGGAATCCTTTGTTGCCAGCTAGCATGTCCCGAGTAAAAGTGATATAAAAAAAACAAAAACAAAAACACCTAATTACTTCTTGTGGCCTGCATATTCACAACAAGTACAAATAGCGATGCAGATTAACACTAGGCGATTTCCTATGCAGATATTGACTTGGAACTATATTAGGGGGAAGCACAGGCGAAGCACTGCTACTTGGGCGCAGAGATATCACGCCCAAGTAGCAGTGCTTCGCCTATGCTTCCCCCTAATATAGTCCTTAATATATAAGTCAATATCTGCCTAGGAAATCGCCTTGTGTTAATCTGCATCACTATTTGTACTTGTTGTGAATACGCAGGCCACAAGAAGTAATTAGGTTTTTTTTATTTTTTATATTACTTTTACTCAGGACATGCTAGCTGGCAACAAAGGATTCCATTCATTATGCTAAGCTAAGCTAGCGCCGACCCTGTCAAACTAAAACAATGCATGCACTGAGACAAAAATGCATTTGCCCACCTATCTAAATGTAGGAAAGAAAGTGAATAAGCCCTATTTCAAAAAACGGTGGACTGTTCCTTTAATCATGCAAATATCCTAATGTCTTTTAAATGACATATGACATTATATTACCAAAGCATAATTGCTTATATAAATATAAAAATGTATTATATTACGTAATAATATATAATATAATTTAAGCCATATTTTTTTTATTTTCTTTACGTAATATTTGGTGTACACTACCATTCAAAAGTGGGGGGTTTAATACTTTAAGAATGAATACATCAAGGAACAGTAAAGACATTTACAGGTTATTTTGACCTTCTATTCCTCAAATAATCCTGAAAGAAAAATGCATCCTGGTTTTAAACAAAAAAATCTTAAGCAGCACAACTGTTTTCAACATTGATAATAAGAAATGTTTTTTGAGCATGAAATCAGCATATTAGAATGATTTCTGAGGGATCATGTGACACTGAAGACTTAAGAGTAATTATGATAAAAAAATCAGCTTTTCATCACTGGAATAAATTTACATTTTAAATTATATTCTAATGGAGAATGGTCATTTAAAATTATAATACTATTTCACAATATTATTGTATATATGATCAAATTAATGCAACCTTGGTGAGCATAAGATAAAAAAAAAACACCCCACACTTTTGAACGGTACTGTACAGATAGTTGCCTAGCAAGTACTGCCTGGATTCATTTTTCCGCTCTAATAAAATTCCCATTCTTTTCCCTAGGCATGCCATCTTTTATAAGCAACGGGGGCACAAAACGGCAGGACAAACTTCAAGCTAGCCAAGCCTGGCAACACTTGGGCCGACCAGAGACCCATCAAGGTCATTTTAAGAAAAAAGTGTGAGTCTCAAAGCATTCGCTTAATATGCTTCACAAGCTACTAGCCATACAATATGTATATTGACTGACTATACACAACACATTGTTTTCCAAAAGGGCTGCTGATGTGCTCTTTGATAGTTTCGCCTCTGGGGGAAGAGTCAACTGCAGTCAGTTTTTTGAGGTACTTGAGAAGCAACATTATTATTGGGTAACATTCAAAAGTGCAGGATGTCATATCTGTCTGTACATCGACAGGCCCTGTGGAGCTCAGGAATCATCCGAACAGACCCGCGGATTAAAGACTGCTACAGCCTGATGCGGAAACTACAGGAAGCAGATGGAACTGTTGACAGGAACACTTTTCACAGGCCAGACAGAATAGACCAATAGTCAAATCATGTCAAAGAACATTCTAAATCTAAATCACCCCTAATCTTTTGTGCTGCTAATATGCCTTATTTCTGAACATCTTGCAGGTGCGTGACAGGCTTTGTGTCTTTCATCCTGAAGGCATTGCAGGGAAGATTTGTCATTCCAGATTTCTCTACCTTTGCAGAGGAAACGCAAAAGCTGTTTATTAAATGCAAACAACTGTCCCCTGTGAAGGTGCGTCCAATCCGTTTCCGCTGTTGTTTTTCTTTATATAACAGTCTGGTGTGCAAAGAAGACTTAAAGTGCACAGGTTATTTTCTAATGGATTTTGTCATGAAAAATATCACAATGTGACTCATATCCTGTGTATTTATGAACAGGAGAAAGAAGACGTAAGAGAGAGCAGCACAAAATGGGGCATTTCAATTTGTACTGTGGATGGGCAGAGGTATCATCACACAAAAGTCCAATTCAAATTATTTGAATATATATAATTGTTAGGAGCTGTGCAGGCTGTAGTAAGCGCACTATCGAGGAGGATAACAAAAGGAGATTCCACACCTAGGAGAATCACTGCTCAAGAAATAACTAAACACAACCACATTAACATTAACGATAGCGGATAAAGAAATGAAGGAAACACAGGGCTTAAATAGAAGGGAGAGTAATCAACTGAACAGAAACAGGTGCGTTACATAGAACTAATTAACAAATAAGGAAACCAAGGGAATACAGGCAAACCAGAACAGGGAAAACAGATCCAACACAATGAAACTAAACCAAAACAGACCATACATGTTACACACATATATATTCCCCCCAAAATATCACAGTTTTATATTAATATTAAGCAGCACAACTGTTTTCAACATTGATAATAATAAGAAATGTTTCTTGAGCACCAAAATCAGCATATTAGAATGATTTCTGAAGGGTCATGTGACACTGAAGACTGGAGTAATGATGCTGAAAATTCAGCTTTGCATCACAGGAATAAATTACATTTTAAAATATAAGAAAATAGACAACAGTTATTTTAAATTGTAATAATATTGTGCAATATTTCTGTTTTTAGTGTTTATTTTTTTTAGCAAATAAACACATCTTTGGTGAGCATAAAAGAACTTAAACTTAAACTTCTGAACAATATTGAATATATATATATATATATATATATATACATACATATATATATATATATAATTGAAGGTTCAGCTATAGTTCATTATATTATTTGTTATATAAATATATATTATATAAACAAATATATACAATTTCAACTATAAATCTTTTTTTAGTTTGCCTGTTGAAGTTTAAATGAGATGCTGTTGTTTTTGGACTCTAGACTTTCCTTAGGAGACTGGGCTGAACCTTGCATTCTGGGAGAGATATCCTGGCCTCTCACATACGGCCTCGCGGTGGACCAGCAAGGATCCGACTACGTGCACAGATTTGTTGGAATGGAGGAATATTCCAAATATGAGTCTCCATTTACCCTGACCAAGCAAGGTAAGTTCACTCAGTTCATTCCACATATTCCATTACCTTGATTTATGTCCAGTTCTGGATTCGAGAACAGTTTGATGTTAAGTTCATCATTATAGGTTTCATTGCAGTAAACTTGTTTACAGGTGTTCCTCATAGTCCGCTGGTTGAGACAGGAGCCATTATCTGCACTTCTTTATTACAGGTAACAACGTTGCTTGCTTATAAAAGTCCAAAAACGTACTTTTATTGACTGTTTTTGTCCTGAAACAGCTGGCAACCAGACAAGTCACTGATGAAGAAGAAAAGTACGAGTCTGTAAGCTTAACTTTTACATCAGCCAGCTACATGTAATAAAAAAACGCATAAAGCAATCTTTCAAGCAAACCATTCTCACGCAGGTTTTGAATATCATCAGAAGACTGTGCAACAAAGAGCATGCAAACCTAAACTGCACCAGGTAATTCTAAGAGAAATTGATTTTTTTCCTGTGCTGTTTTCTGTTTATTTGTTGGTGTTAATTTCAACTGTCAGCATTGCCATTGCAGTTATCAAACCTTGCGAAAAGACATCATCCGTCTCCACGCTCTTTCATTTTACTTGCAAGAGAAGAAAGTAAGTGCTGGATAATTCCTCGTACGATCAATTTTGTTTCTACATCGCAAAACTCATCTGTTTTTAATAACTAAACCATGCATTCCAGTGCTTTCCGGAAGGTGTGGGGATTAATTCTACACTGGATTTACTGTTACAGGTATTCAGATTGACATATATTCTTGAAAAGGAAGACTACATGATTACATTTTAATTTTGCATATATCTTAGTGTTTATCGACAGAAGTCACCTGCGAGTCCGGCGCGGCACTGGCCGCAACCCTAGCTAATGGAGGACTGTGCCCTCTGTCAGGTGACCAAGTGATGTCCCCCCACGCCGTCCGCAGTGCACTTTCCATGATGCAGGTGGCTGGAATGAACGATTATTCCAGAACATTTCATTTCAGGGTGAGTTTGTGACTAAGCTGATATATAATGAGTCATATTTGTGTGATATATTGCATCAGCTCGGTTTCATTTCCACCCAAATACAGTTTAAATTTACTCCCACATTTCTAAGAGACTAGTTCAAGTAATTAAATTTGCTTACACTTTCATCTAATTAAACTAATTAACTAATTAAAACGGCCCCAACCCAGCCACATTAATTAGCAATAATGGTAACAATGGTCAGTAATGAACATCAGTGGAGGTGTCCATGAATTAATCAATGTCTGTAAGAATTATGTATTCCCCTACTGCCCTCTAATGGAGACAACCCAAATTGCTTTATATTGTCACTTTAGGGTTAGTTCTCACAAAAATCACCCTCAAGCCATCCTAGGTGTATATGACTTTCGTCTTTATGCCAAACACAATTGGAGTTGTATTAAATAATATCCTGGCTCTTCCAAGCTTTATGATGGCAGTCACAGTGAATGGTACCATTTTTCTGAAGCCCAAAAAAAGCGCATCCATCCATCTTAAAAGTAATCCTTATGGCTCCAGGGGGTTAATAATAATCAATATCATCCTGCAATTCAGACATCTGTGCCTGCCAAGTCCAGTCAGTCTGGCGTTGTGCTGATCGTGGTTCCTGGAGTTCTGGGACTCATGTGCTGGTCACCTGGGCTGGACTGCAATGGAAATTCCTGGAGGGGTGTCCATTTCTGCGAGGTAAGGTACATTTTTATGAAGTAAGCTTGTTTAGTGAGATTTTATGTGAATGTAAAACATCTTGTTTAATATTTCCTGCTGTTTTGTTTTTCCTTTTTTTGTTTTTTATTCTTATTGTATTTACGCAACTCTTGTATTTTTGCAACTCTGTTTTTGCCATTAAGGCATTAAAAAGTTACATTACCACTACTGTATTAATATAAAATTAGACCCTTTTGGAGTTTTGTGGCATTTAAGGGCCGTACACACCGGGACGAATATCGGCGCGCGTTATTCGCCAGCGTTTTTCAACGCGTTTTTTGTGTTCACACCCAAGCGATTTTCGCTGACGATGAGCCGAGTGAACATGCAAATTCATTCCCTGACATTAGATGGCGCTTAATGTAAAACAGAAACCACTCCAACAGTTCTCTTTTATTAAGATGTTTGTAGTCGCTGTCGCGTTTGTCACAGTTCTTTATGTTCCGACACCAACGAGACCAGCAGCTCTACAATCATCTTGCCTTGCATCTTCCTCGTCTTATTTCTTCCCGGCAGTGTTTAGACGCTACTTGGCGTATATCTTCTTCGCCGTTACGTATGTGTGCTCGGCAAGACCGTTTTGTGTTTGAGCGCCCCCAAGTTGTGTAACTTAAAAAGTTTACTTCAGAAGCTCCAGACACGTGAGTAAAAGCGCCAATCTCATTGGTCGGATAGTTTTTGACGCGGCGCGTCAAACCAAAAAAAACGAACCCGAGGCGTTTTAAAAAAAATGACGCTTTTACGCGTGGCGTTTTTCGCATCGGTGTGCACACTCACATTGGCGCCCTTTGTTTAGTCACGAGGCGTTAAACGTCGGCGAATATCGCGTGCGAAATTCGTCCCGGTGTGTACAGGCCTTGAAGGGCCGTACACACCGGGACGAATATCGGCGCGCATTATTCGCCAGCGTTTTTCAACTCGTTTTTTGTGTTCACACCCAAGCGATTTTTGCTGACGATGAGCCGAGTGAACATGCAAATTCATTCCCTGACATTAGATTAGGGCTGTGTATTGGCAAGAATCTGGCGATACGATACGTATCACGATACATGGGTCACGATTCAATATATTGCAATATATTTCGATACTGTGCATAAGGCGATATATTGGGATTTTTTTAAAGTAAAATATATTAAAAATATTTAAAAAAAGACATGATGTGCATAAAAGTCAAAGAAGTTTACTTTAGGTAAACAATTCAGTACACAGAAAATCAAACTGCCAGTTTGGGATTGTGGTTCACAGGTTCTTAGTGAGCAAAATTTTATATGCTCAAGTAGGCCATAATAAAAGAAAATAGGTACATGGCCCGTCACAATACAAAACAACAACGTGAACTGGACGAAAATGAATGAAAGTGGATGAAAGTGAACAAAATGAATGTGTCATATTGAAATCAAGTTTTATGTGATAAAAGATTTTAAAAGAACTGGACGCGCGAATGAGGCGAACCGCGCCGCGCTAAACGCCTCGTGCCGCAGGACCTCCAGACGCGCGTAAACGCGTCTTTGCATTGACTTAACATTGAAATCACTCGCGGCAGATGCTCTATTCGCGCGTTTGGTGTGAACGATGCACGCGATTAGCCTACATTTAGAAATAGACCAGCTTTGTTTCCAAATGCACCAAGCAAAGATATCCTTTCAGTTGTATAAACTTTTATAAAACCAGCCAATATAATCACAATAAACACATCCAAAATGAAATATTTAACATATAGGCTATATAACAACTGCACAACGTCTAATTTGTAAACAAAATGATTTCCGCATTAAATCCAGCATAAACTCCGGCACAATTTGCATATGTTTAAACTCTCAAGACAGACGTCACATCCCAAACCTCACAGCAATTGGCTGCCGACTGCGTTTTTCGCTTGATATTTGTAAAGGAACTGCCCAACTTTTTGACGCTCTCGGTCGCTCTCAAAGCTTTCTCCGGTCCGCTGTCAATCATAAAATGTCCAGTGGACACGCACCGTGCTGGCGGTCTTACCATGAATATTTTTGGACGTAAAAAAAAAAAAAATCGATACTGCGTTTTTGAAAATCGATACAGTATTGCAAAATAAAATATCGCGATACTCAAGTGTATCGATTTTTTCTTACACCCCTACATTAGATGGCGCTTAATACCACTCCATAACAGTTCTCTTTTATCAAGATTTTTGTAGTCGCTGTCGCGTTTGTCATATAGTTCTTTGTGTTCCGACAACAACGAGACCAGCAGCTCTACATTCATCTTGCCTTGCATCTTCCTCGTCTTATTTCTTACCGGCAGTGTAGACGCTACTCGGCGTATATCTTCTTCGTCGTTACGTATGTGTGCTCGGCATGACCGTTTTGTGTTTGAGTGCCCCCAAGTTGTGTTTTACTGTAACTTCAGAAGCTCCAGACACGTGAGCAAAAGCGCCAATCTCATTGGTCGGATAGTTTTTGACGCGGCGCGTCAAACCAAAAAAACGAACCCGAGGCGTTTTTTAAAAAATGACGCTTTTACGTGTGCCGTTTTTCGCATCGGTGTGCACACTCACATTGGCGCCCTTTGTTTAGTCACAAGGCGTTAAACGTCGGCGAATATCGCGCGTGAAATTCGTCCTGGTGTGAACAGGCCTTTAGTCTATGTTTGTTTGCTTTTATGTTTATCTAAATACTAGTGTACTGCTAAATTCTAATGAAATTAACTTTTAGCAGATATATGAATTTACAATGTTGTTTTTCTCAGACCAAAGATTTTGATGACTCATCCTGCACTATAAATGTATTCTCTTATAATGCCTCTCCCACTAATACCATAGCCTCTGACTAGCCCTCTGACAAACTAAGCCTATTGTCTATTGAAAAAAGGGTCTGGTCTTGAGAAATTGGCAATTATTTATTGTCTGTTTTGTCAAAGGAGCTGGTTTCAACCTTCCAGCTGCACAGTTTTGACATCAGGACTCCCCTCAGACAGGTGCTGTGTTACAGACAGTGGAAGGTGGAGTCAGAGGTCTGGTTAATTGTTTTTATTTTTAGCTTACAGAATTTTCTTTCAATCATTTATGTCAATTATTGACACTGTTGGGGGATATGGTGGTAAATAAATATATTGCTTTCTTGAAATACAGGGATACCAAATCATGAATGTACTCTTAGCTGCTTACAGAGGGGACATGGTGTCTCTGCGAAGGTAGGATCACCAAGATATGATATGGAGTTGCAGGGGGATCTCACAAAACCTGTCAGATAGTATACACACACACACAAATGTCACTATAGCCAAAATTTATATTTGAATTAAGTTTGTTAATGGTGAACTATATAAAAAACCAAGAGTTGATTCATCTTTCATAGGTACCTTCTGTCAGGAGCAGATGTGAATGCTGTGGATTATGATGGCCGGTCAGCGCTGCATGTCGCGGCTTCTGAGGGCCGTCTGGATGTCATCAAGTTCCTGGTGGAGAACGCAGGTGCAAACTGCACACTCAAGGACAGGTAACTTTGTGAAAGTCGTGCAGGATATGACTATTATCACACGTCACAGCATTTACCAGCCAACAGGACTAATCTATGCTGTGTCGATGATCTCAGGTGGGGTAACAACGCATTACAGGAGGCCATGAGATGCAATCAAGACCCTGCCATCCAGTGTCTGAAGAAATACACAGATTATGAAGAGATTAAATACTAATAACTCATTGGGTGCATTAATTTAGAATTGATATTTACATTTGAGATACACATGCAGATATATATTATATTTAGAATGAAGAGGAGGTTATAAAGAGCAGCAAAGGCTTGGATGGAAAAGTCTGTATTTTGCTGGCAACAGTCCCAGATAAACTCTCACTGCTTATAAGGAATTATTGAAACTGAAACCTTGTTTTCCCAATAAATTCTGCAGCAGCATGTGTTTACTGATTCAACACTCAAACATTATACATCTGCACAAATTTCAGCGTCATCATATTTTTGCTGTAACTTGGATAAACAATTGAACACACAGTTTAACTGTGTTAAGGGTATGTTCCTAAATGGTTGGGGCAAGCTGTCACTTGTTTTATCAATGTTGAAAATAGTTGTGCTTTTGATTGTTTGCGTTGATATAATGCATCCTTGCTGAATAAAAGTATGCATTTACTGTATTTATTTTCCCTTTTCTTTTTATTTTGCTTTCCCCAAACTTTTAAATGGTAGTGCATCAGTTTTCACAGAAATATTAAGCAGAAAAATAATAATAATATGAAATCAACATATTAGAATGATTTCTAAGGGATCATGTGACACTGAAGACTGCTGTTTAAAATTTCAATTTTGCCACTATGGGAATAAATGACATCTTGAAATATATATTTTTACAATATTACTTTATTACTGTATTTTTGATCAAATAAATGCAGCCTTGGAGAGCATAAGAGACTAACATTTTTTTGAATAGTAGTGTATTTTATAAATCTTTACAATTTAATAATTATTTTGGTAACACTTTACAATAAGGTTTCATTAGTTAACTACATTAGTTAACAGACTAATAATAATTAACTACTTTTGCAACATTTATTAATCTTCGTTAATGTCAACATATACTTATACATTATTAAAATCAAAAGTTGTATTTGTTAACATTAGTTAATGCACTGTGAACTAACATGAACAAACAACGAACAGTTGTATTTTT
Source organism: Scardinius erythrophthalmus (assembly GCF_964197995.2). NCBI lineage: Eukaryota > Metazoa > Chordata > Actinopteri > Cypriniformes > Leuciscidae > Scardinius > Scardinius erythrophthalmus. The sequence goes on from NC_138244.1 coordinate 14,592,842, forward strand.
ATTAACTAACGTCAGAGATGAACAAATACAGAAACAAATGTATTGATCATGGTTATTTAATGTTAGCTAATATATTAACTGATGTTAACAAATGAAATATTTTCTACCAAAACTGTTTTTGTAATTACTGTTAAGGCTACACTGTGTTGTTTTATGACCACATGCCCATTATCCAATAACTAAATTGTAGTCAATTTCTGCCTGATACAGAAATTGCCTTTGAACAAAACCCATCTTGAGAAAAATTTACTGGAGTAAAGAGTGTGAAAACTCTTCCCTATAGGCTAGTTATTTATGGAAACTTTTAGAATATAAGTCCTCATGTAGGCTAACACTGCCCCTACATCTTCAAAACAGTCCTCTGTATCACCTTCTAGTGAAATTCCTGCAGTAGACAGACACATGTAACCGATGAGTGACCTCTAGGACTGTCATAGTTGCAGGATCTCAGTACAGCCCCACCAATGAAATCTGGGCAATGTCCCAAGGTGCAAAATCACAGTACAGGCTACATTGCGACGGACGGAAGAGGGTGGAGAGCAATGTGGACTCACGGGCAGAGATAGTAGCATATCCTACAGACTGAACCATCCCGACACGTTTGTTCATGTGAAATATTTGAGGACGTACGCGGATAAGAATGTCAGTGGCAGGATTGAAGAAACAGTTTCACAAAGCAAGTCAGGTAATACGAAGCTTTTGTGCGACGATGCAAACAAGATTTATTTCAGTGATCGAGTCATTAAAAAAAGTGATACAGCCTTGACGACTTTGTTAACGGCGCTTTAAATCGCGCCTTTAAAGAGTTTGAACACTTTTGTGACATGCTGAGTTTGTTGACTGCGTGATTAGTGTAATAGCAATGCCCGAATCGTTAACCAATTGTTCTTTTGAGTCGGCTCTATTTAATGAATCAGTCGAACTGCTTCACTAGCGAGTCTGACTGAATCGATTCGGTGGTTCTTGACTGAACAACTCGTTTCATTGGACTGGATCGAGAACAGCAATTTTACACTTAAAACGTACGAAAATATTTTATGTTTACGACAGACACATAAAAATAGAGCTGCATTTTATTAAAACGTGCAAAATGTTTTAGAGAAGTTAATAATGTAAGTTTTATTTAGGTTGTAAATGATTTTTTTTTTCCTGAACTGAATCATGGCAGCAACGATCTAACCTGAGATATATTTTAAAAGTATAATGAACTACACCCATAAAATGATGTATGTCGTTAACGATGTGATGTGCCTTGAACCATGCGATGACGTAATTACCTCACGACATAAAGAATCGCCGAATCCGTTTTGAACCGATTCCTTGAAACGATGCATTCGAAGGAACCGATTCTCGAACATTAATAGGACTTTTCCTCACTTCATTGCAATCTTTCTCTGTTCATCACATCTAGGCTGTAGCCAACCGTGCGTGACCTCACGGCCCAGTTAATGATGAATTGTCTTAGTGTTCACAACCACCTCACAAACATGCACTATTAAAATATAAAGGGCATTAGATTATATGTAAAATGTAAATGTTTAAATTCAGTAGTTCCACACTAGAACTGTGCTTCTCCCAACTTATTTAATCAAACATGTCCTTCTCACTTTGTGTTGGTGAATTATTGTTAATGCAGAGGTTTGAGGACTGAGTGTGCTAATATGAAAACTTGTGAGAAACAAGCCATGGGTGTTGTCTGGTATCTTGGATCCAAAGTCCACTTACTATCTGCTATTGTTTTTGTTCATATTGAGTTCATTGTGGATAATAAAATCTACTGGAATTTATAATAAAGCCTGATCATTCACTCCTGGAGTTTTTGTTTGCAGTATTAGGGACGGTTTCTGGGTAGCCAACTCAAGCCACCAAAGTATGTTTTCCAAGGTCACATTCTTTCGATTCGCTCATGGTGATCTGAATTCTCTTATTGTTTTGGATTCATTAGCCAAACGACTGACCTTCATAAACATTTTTGCTTATGAACCACAGGAAACAGATGCTCAGTCCTCATCACAATGTTAAAAACGGAAAAGCTTGCGGATTTCCTGGTTTTGTTTTGAAATGTTGTTGACATTGGATTGTGCTGTTATTGGATCAGCCACTCTTTATCATATCATTGTGTAAAGATTGCTATTAAACTATAAATGTAATAATAAACCAACTCTTTCTGTAGTGTCCTTTAATTTCATCTTATATGTTATAAAGACTATTATGTGCTGAAATAGTAACTACTCATGATATTAAGGACATTACAGAAAGAGTAGTGACTAGTTAAACACATAATAGTCTTCATAACATAGAAGTTATGAAAAGCTATTATGTGTCAAAATTGTGAAAAAAGTGAAATGTTCATCTGATTAACTGAGTCCAAACACATATCTTAACTCACTGCATAAACCTTTTTAGTTAAGCCCACTCAACAAATAAGTAATATTAGTTTTTCCCCCTCTTTGGTTATCCTTACAGTTGCTAAAGGAAAAGATCAATGGAGTTGAAGGAACAAAACTGGACGAGGAATTCCTCAACATGGAAAGGGTATAAATATCAAGCCCAGCAAAATAAAGAAGATAGTTTATTTAAAATATTCAAAAATCTGTATGCATAAAAACACTTTTTTTTCTTTGTCTATTTTATTGATTGCTTTATTGTAGAAAACTGATATTACCCACAAAATGATTCTTGACCTTGTTCCAAAAACTATAGGATATCTTCAGCCAAACCCAGGTATTTAATATTAAAGGTTATTATTTTTAAGGTTTATTCAGTGTTTTCTTTTATTATGTTGCTGATTCTCCTTTTTTTGTTCTTCAAGCATACAGAGCAAAGCTCAGCATGCTCAACACGGTGTCCAGAATGCGCGGGCAGGTGAAGGCTGTGGGCTATCCACAGACAGAGGGCATTCTGGGAGATTGCATGTTGCACTATGGCAATGAGCTTGGAGCTGAGTCTGGTTTTGGTATGTTTGCACAATAATGAAGCACAATTATGTTGTTTACTGCTTTAAAATGTCAAAATATCAGTTTTGAGTTTGGCTACGATTGTAGGTTATGCTCTGTTTGAAATGGGAGAGGCGATGAAACAAGTAGCGCAGGCAAGAGACAGCATGGATGCGCGAGTGAAACGAAACTTTATTGATCCTCTGCAGTCCCTGCAGCACAAAGAGCTGAAGGAAATTGAGGTCAGTCCTAAATATATATATCATTTTGATGATAAATTTGGATGCTTCAATTTACTAATGCTCAGATTATCTGTCCTTTTCCAGATGCATTTAATCCACAGCATGCAAGCATTCGTGTAATGTTGTGATTGTGTGACTTTAAATGCATTCTGAGCATTTGAAGTGAAAATAGTATGCATTTTCATTGTGAATGAAGACATAACCATAGCTTTCCTTCTTTTTCTGGCGTCAGTATCATCTGAGGAAACTTGAAGGCCGCCGTCTAGATTTTGATTACAAGAAGAGACGTAAAGGAAAGATTTCAGACTCTGAAATGAAGAAAGCACTCGAGAAGTTTGAAGAATCCAAAGAACTGGCTGAGAGAAGCATGTTTAATCTCCTAGAGAGAGATGTAAGTTAGCATATGTATAAATACACCCATGACCAAAAGTGTTACAGTGACATAAATTTTGTGTGTGCAAAGTTTGTTGCAAAAAGCTCATCCTGTTTGTTTTACAAAAGCGTTTTATAGTTATTGTGGGATTGCACAAATAAAAGTAGGCCCTTTACAGTTTAGAATGACGTATTACTAAATTGATCGTTTGACATTTTTGTTTTAGGTACAACGGATGCAACACCTCTCAGGTCTTTTAGGAGCAGTAATAGACTACCACCGCCAGTCATGCCAGATTCTAGAAAATCTCAGGAGCAATTTGCAGAGCAGGTTAGAATCATGATTAGTCCATAGACGTCAGAGTCCCTGTACTAACCTTGGTTTCATTTAATATGCCCTCTTATTTTCCCCCTGTATATAGGATAACAGATGCAAGCAATAAGCCCAAAAGGGAATTTGCATCTAAATCAGTTGCGAGCACAGTGTGCTACACGGATATTTATGGACTTTCCGCCTGCTCGTCAGGACAGTCATCAGGTGTGGTAATAGGTTATTTGATTGTGTTAAACATGAACTGTTTAACTCTTTCTGAATGCTCTGCAAGCTGAAATACTGTATTATGTACCACAGATACTGCGATCACTGAAGCTTTGAGTGAAAAATGCAAGTAATTTTAAATGTGATACACAAACTCTCACTCTTTTTTTATAGGTAGTTGGAGGTACCCCAGCAAGTTTTGCTGCTAATGTCTTTCCATCTTACTTTAACAGATGACCCGGTTGTGGTTCACCATCCTGGGAAAGTCAACATAAACCCTCAAACAACAGACATGCCAACCAGAAACAGTGAGTAAGATCATTTTGCCTCCAGAAAATGTCTAAAAGCAGCTGCATTGTATACAGGGCATTCAAAAGTTTGAAGTCAGTAAGATTTTTTTTAATGAAATTAATACTTTTATTCAGCAAGGATGCATTAAATTGATCAACCATGACAGTTAAGACATTTATTGTGTTACAAAAGAATAAATGCTGTTCTTTTGAACTTTCTTTTCATCAAATAATCCTGAAAACGGGTTTCAACATTGATAATAATAAGAAATGTTTCTTGAGCAGCAAATCAGCATATTAGAATGACCTCTATAGGATCATGTGACACTGAATATTCAGCTTTGCAAATAAACATCTTAAAATATATTCAAATAGAAATCAGTTAATTTAAAATTGTAATAATATTTCACAGTATTGCTGTTTTACTGTATTTTGATTAAATAAATGCAGCGTTTGAGAGCATAAGATACATATTTTTACTTTACTTACATACTTTATTTAACAGTTTTTAGAGGTTTAAATATTGATTTGCAATGTGGTCTTTGGCTTTAATTTGCTATATATTAATATAATAGTATATTAGTAACATATAAGTATATTAATATAATAGTAACATTTCAATAAAGAAGGAAACTTACATATTTGTACTAAACATTAGAATGTGTTTAGTTTTCAATTTTTGCTGTAAAGTGACCTTGAGACAGAAGCTGTGTAAATAAAGCTTATTTTGATGTGTGCTAGATGATAGCGCTCCCCCCTTGGATCAGCCTTGCTGTCGGGCACTTTACAGTTTCCAGACTGAAAACCAGGGAGAGCTGGACTTTAAGGAGGGTGACATCATCATTCTGACCAGCCAGATTGACGAGAACTGGTATGAGGGTATGATCAGAGGGGAGTCTGGCTTATTTCCCATAAACTACGTCAAAGTCCTTGTACCTCTGCCACAATGACGGTGGGAAAGCACTGCATCTGGACAACATGAACTTTTCAAGCTTTTGGAGATTAAAGAATAATGTGTCAAGCACTTCTGAGCCCTGTATATTTATCTGTATGATCACTATGCAAAGTCATTTACCCTGCCTTGTATTCCTTATTTGATGATTTTGTTTTATGAATCTCAAGATGTTAAATAAATCTGCTGCTATATTAAAGTCTTAAATTTCCTTTATACTATAGCCTATGTGCACTATGAATGTTGATCCTTCTCAGGAGCGAATATTTCTATCTTTATTTGTCCTAAATAAAGATAGAAATAAATTCCAATGTGCACTGAACTGCATTACAATCTGCTAGCTGAAATATCCAGTGTTTTCACTATGAAAATGAATGTAAATCAAATAGTAAAATAACTTATGTTTGCTTGCTATTTAAGAGTACTACAAATATTTGAACGAATATTCCTTCTCAGACGTGTTTATTAAAGGTCCCGTTGCATGCGATTCCATGTTTCAAACTTTAGTTAGTGTGTAATGTTGCTGTTAGAGCATAAATAATATCTGTAAAATTATAAAGCTCAAAGTTCAATGCCAAGCGAGATATTTTATTTAACAGAAGTTGACTACAAAAAACGTCTCGATTGGACTACACCCCTCTACATCCTGCATTAGTGACATCACCAGAACCGTTTCTTGACTAACCTCCGCCCACAGGAATGCTCCCTCAACTCTACTGGCTACTTGCGCACTTCTTATAACTTAGGCTACTGTGTTTACTCAGCTCTTACGGTGATTTTCTGAAGTAAAACTGACGCTTCATCTTTTGTGTGATGTACAATAAACTTTATTAAACTCATCAGTACATGTTTGATCATCATTCAGACAGCAGACTTGTAGGCTATTAATAAATAATGGATACATAGCCTACAAGCAGATGACAAATACGTTATAATAACCGTAATTAAACTACTAAACCATACCTGTTTCATCTCTATACAGCACTCTGACTCTGTAGGCATTATTGTCTGACTCGAAATGAACGCCGTTACTGAGAGTTTCTGATATTATCATCATTCCGTGAGATGAATTTTTCCTGACAGACTGAGCACGAGCTCATGAAGCTCCGCCCCCTGTGTCGTCCAGCAGCAGCTCATTTGCATTTAAAGGGGACACTCTGAAACGGCTCGTTTTTCTGAGCCCCAAAAAATGTCAATTTAAACATGCTGTAAAAAATTATCTGTTGGGTATTTTGAGCTCAAACTTCACATACACACTCTGGGGACATCAGAGACTTATTTTACATCTTGTGAAAAGGGGCATAGAACGGGACCTTTAAAGCAAACTTTGCCACAGAAACGCTAGTTGCCCTCCCCACACTAGCGTTGCTGTAATTCCGAATGTTTGCCTGTTTTGAGCCCAGCTGCGCGCCGTAGTGGCGGTTCCTTACTGGAGCCACGGATGTTCAAACTCTGTTGATATGAAAAAGTTTTACTTTCAAATAAAAGGATACATTTACTCAATCACCGTGGATGTATTGTGAAGTGTTTACCAGCATAGCGTTCAAATTTTCCACACTTTTTATAGTCTAAACCAAGGGTAAGTAGCTAGCTGTTGCTAATCAGCTGATGAATGCAGAAACTATTAGCACAACAACACGAACAACCACAAATAAGTGCGAATTGGAGAGTAAAAGACATTTAACGAGCGTAACTGGTTTATTCTAAATGTTTATCGTCAGAATTAGCTGTTAAAGTCACTTTTATGTAACTGAATCTGATTCTTTAAAGTTAAAGAAGATTGACATGAACTAGCTGCTATGCTTGTTGTTGGCTAACTTGCATAGAATGTAGGCAGAGTCATTGAGGATATTTTAAGATTAGTTTTGGCACAATTCAGATTATAAATAATAACCCCGTCTAAGAATAACACCATCCCCTGGTTTCACAGACAAGGCTTAAGTCGAGTCTCAGACTTAAATGCATGTTTGAGTAGTTTCAACTGAAAGCAACTTGCACTGATATATCTTAAAATATGTCAATACCATTACTTTGTCTCAAGATGCACACCAGTAATGTTTTTTTCTAAGGCATGTTTATAAAAGCTACTCAAATGTCCTAATTGAACTAAGCCTAATCCTGGCTTAAACTAAAACCTGTCTCATAAATGAATGTACAGATAATTTGTTGTCTGTACAAATAAAGTGTAATCTTTTAGTGTGTTGCTAATCATAAAAAGTAACAAAATTGCTTTAACAGCACTTTAAAGTGCAGCTTTAGTTATTTTGAACTATTTTTCCTGTACTGTTTTTTATTGAAGTGAAGCATCTATTATTTATGTCAAACCTAGTGTTGATAGTGTTGTGCACCTGACAGCTGTCCCATCTTTTTTTTCTCCTGGCAGCCGTCGCTATGGAGGACGTCACGCGGCTGGTGTCGTCAGGTGACTGTCTGAAGATCTGGGACTCGAACTCCATGACGGTGGTGGAGCAGTTCAACCCTCACAGTGCCACACATCCAGTGGCTCAAGTGTGCTGGAGCAGCAGCAGTATCCTCTCTCATTGTGAAATCACTCTTTTTTCAGCATCACTCGCATGTCCCACAGTAATGCCAGTATGCTTAAGACATGATAATGTGTGTAGCATCTTTTAGAAGAGATATTCGCTTTGGTTTACCAAGTGAAGTGTGCAAGTTGACTCAGAATTGCCCGGTATGCCATAGGTTGGACCAAGTGTTTTCAAACTGTGGTATGGGGAAAAGTTTAAAGAAAAACAATGTAAAAATAAATACAAATTTATAATAAAAATTGTTAAATAAATGATACAATTATATTAAAGTCACCATAAAATCAAATCGACAATTATTATTTTTCATTGAATATTGCAGTATGTATTATAAATGATTTGTCCGTGCACATCATTCTTTTTTTTAAATGCATGTTCCCTTGGAATCTCTTCTCTGATGACGAGAGTGAGACAATCTGTCACTCACATGAGATCACAGCCGTAGCAAATGACAATCCAATCAATTCCCCATGGACAAAATCAAGTCCCGTCCTACATTTTGTCTTGTTCAAGAAGCCGTTTCACTCGGATATATGTGACAATAGGGAAGTAAAGGCTCGCAACTTCTATTTCATGTCGACATTTAAAAAAAAAAGAGAGAAAGAAAAAAAAGATATTAAAATTGTTAAAACACATCAATAATTGGAATAAAATAAATATAAAAATTAGATATAATAAAAAAACAGTACAGTACTAGTAGAAAAGAATGCTTAATGTAACAATAGAAACTTGATATTTTTTAAATAACATTTTAAATTGGTATAGTATTGTATACCAATTTAAATGAGTCAAAGTTAGGTCTTTATACACTAAAATATATAGCTGCCTTTTAAACTTTAGGCTGGGGATGCATGAGGATGATCATATTTTTGCATTTGTGGCATCTAATAGATTAAAAACACCTCGTTTGGAGAAACATGGTGCATAAGTATTAATAACAGAGCATTTAGTATTCTTATTATTTCATAGATGAAAGTGCTTTGCCTTGACAGTGTTCAGATCAGTACCTGGTCAGTGCCAGCAGTATAGGGGACAAGCTGGTGGTTTCCAGTCTCAAGTCGTCGCCAGTTCCAGTGATGGAGCTGGGTGAAGG